>NC_091978.1:86492432-87092432 GCF_044704955.1 Pristiophorus japonicus | reverse complement strand
AAATCTTCGCAGAGCTCGCAGCGGCCTTCCCCTTTAAGTGAAGGGAGAGACGCGGTGATGCACACACGTCATGACGTCATCACCGCTCCGTCCCGCCTTCACTTCCGCCCCTCTTGTTGGTGATCTGCTGCTTACTGCCCCACTTCCGCCTCCGTTATGTCCGAATTCTGGTCCACTTAAAAATAAAACAACAATTTCACGAAAGAGGCGTGGCGGTGTAAACACTTCAAAAATGGTAGGTGCGCCAGGTTTCGGGCAGGCCTCAATTTTGCCCCCCAGGACTTTTCTTATCAGTTGGGATCCCATTCTGCAATTCAGATAGTTTTTCGATGAAAACTGACGTCCAACGGCCCAACAGGGAAATGTTCCCATGCTGATGCTATTTTACCCTTCAAAACTGTCATCTAGGATCATAGAAGTTTATGGCACAGAAGGAAGCCCTTCCTAAAATTATGGAAGCTGCTGATAACTCTTAAATCTTTCATCATCTTAAAAGTTCTGTCCTAATCCACAATCTCCAATGTGGTATGGCCGTTGTGCTGGTGATGTAGTTGCAGCTCCATAACATTGCCCGTTTCTGCCCTTACCTCAGTCTATCTACCGCTGAAGCTCCCATTCAAGCCTTTGTCATCTCCAGACTTGACTACACATAAACTTAAGCTCACCAAAGCTACGTTGCCTATATCCTATCCCATACCAAATCCTGTTCACCCATCACACCAGCCTCACCAATCTAACTTGGCTCCCAGTCCCACAATGCCTCAAGTTTAAAATTTCATCCCTGTGCTTAAATCCCTCCATGGACTCATCCCCCATTATCTCTGTGACCTCCTCCAGTCCTAGAATACTCCCACCTGTGCATCCCACTCCCTTCGCCCCACCACTGGCAGTTGTGCCTTCAGCCATATATAATCCATTATTTGGAATTCCCTCCCTGAACCCCTCCACCTCTCTCTTCTCCTCGAAGACACTCCTTGAAACCCTCATCTTTCACTCCTCCTCATCTCTCACTCTTCAACTTCATTTTCCCTTTGCATCTGTGAAGATCTTGGGGCATTTGTTTACATTAAAGATGCTATATAAATGCAGGTTGTTGCTGAATTAGCAGCTGACACCTGGGAGTCCCTGACCAAAGACTGCCCTAAGTGGAGGAAGTGCATCCGGGAGGGCGCCGAGCACCTCGAGTCTCATCGCCGAGAGCATGCAGAAATCAAGCACAGTCAGCGGAAAGAGCGTGTGGCAAACCTGTCCCACCAACCCTTTCCCTCAACGACTATCTGTCCCACCTGTGAAAGGGACTGTGGCTCTTGTATTGGACTGTTCAGCCACCTAAGGACTCATTTTTAAGAGTGGAAGCAAGTCTTCCTCAATTCCGAGGGACAGCCTTTGATGTTGCTGAATTAGCAGCACACAACAAGCACAGCAGTAGGGGCAGTTACAATCGGCCTCTTTGGATCAGGGAAATTGCTCAGGGTTCCCACATCTGATCACTATCCAGAGGCTCCTGCTGTGGACATCTGGTAAGGAGACAATTTCATCCACTGATGTTTGAACTGTAGGTTTCTACAGGCGGAGGAGTTGAATGACCTCCCACAACTGTACTTACCTTTGTGCTCTTAATATTGATCACTGAGAATACTCGGTGTTTCAGAATGTTTAATGGTTCCAGGATCTGGAACAAGGGACCATAGATACAAGATTAAATGTAAGAGATTTAGAACAGAGAGCAAGAGAAACCTCTTTGTACAGAATTCCGAGGCTGTGGAATTTAATTCTTGGGCCAGTGGTTGAGGCTGAATCAATGTCGAAATTTAAGATTAGATTGCATAGGTGGATGAAGGAAAAGAGGATACCCTGTATAGAGATATGGGAACAGGGTGAGTAAATGAGATTAGAACTATGTTTTCATATGGAGGGTACACTCTGACACAGATTGGTTGAGACAAATTGCCTGTTGTCCCATAGGGGGCGGGGGAAGAGAACTCTCAGTTAGGGCAGTGAGGTGTGGCAGGCCTCACTCACATCCTCTGCTGTGTAGGAGTATTCCCCGCGATGCATTCAATTTAGAGAAGTCTACCTTTTATATTATATTAATGTATTGGAGAGGATTCAAAGAATGACAACGAATATTCTAGGGCTTTAGACTACTGAGTTATGAGGAAAGCTTTGCAGAGCACAACTTGTTTTCATTGGAGCAAAGAAGATTGAGGGGGAAATCATCTATGCTGAGGGGTCTAAATGATGCAAATGTAAGTATGCTATTTGTCTTATGAGTGCAGAACTAGATTTAAAATGATTAAGGCTCTAAATGCATTTGATGGGCACCCATGGCATGATGGGTGTAACTTGGCTACCTGCTAGAGGAGAGGAGGCAAGAAATGTGGCACCTGAAGGCCCCCTGGGTCTCTCCAGCCACCCAAGCTGTGATTACCTAATGCAGCACAAGCAGAGGATCGAAGCTGGAACCTTCCTGGTCTCTACAGCCCAGTACCCACTGAGCCTTTGGATGAGCCAAGTGTTTAGATTTATCCCCCTTTAGCCAACAATCTCCCTGAAATTCTGAGAAAGATAACTTTTTACCAGACTGCCAAAATCTTCTGCACCAAGGTCAGTAATATGAAAAGAAGGTTTTCCCTGTTATTAGATTGGTTAATGATGGTTTTCATCAATCACAAATGAGATCATATAATTGTACTAGTTACATTCTTGCCAACCATAGATGTGGTTGTAATAGGTCCAACTTAAAGGAATGCCTGACAGCTCTGTGGAAATCAGTGCCAGAAATACTTGTCACCACTCATTATCTTTTAGCTAAAACAGAAACAGCTGCTGGGACATCAAGAGACACGTGGTATCAGGTTCACTGCTTTGAAGAATTTATTAATCATGGTGCTGTGCAGTCCTGTGTTCAGCTTGCTTAGAATCATAGAAATTTACAACATGGAAGGAGGCCATTCGGCCCATCGTGTCTGCGCCAGTCAGAAAAGAGCTACCCAGCCTAATCCCACTTTCCAGCTCTTCGTCTGTAGCCTTGCAGGTTATGGCACTTCAGGTGCAAATCCAGGTACTTTTTAAATGTGATGAAGGTTTCTGCCTCAACCACCCTTTCAGGCAGTGAGTTCCAGATCTCCATTACCCTCTGGGTGAAAATATTCCTCCTCAACTCCCCTCTAATCCTTCTGCCAATTACTTTAAATCTATGCCCCCTGGTAATTGATCTCTCTGCTAAGGGAAATATGTGCTTTATATCCACTCTATCTGGGCCCCTCATAATTTTATACACCTCAATTAAGTCTCCCCTCATCCTCTGTTCCAAAGAAAACGCTAGCCTATCCAATCCTTGGTCATAGCTAAAATTCTCCAGTCCTGGCAACATCCTCGTGAATCTCCTCTGTACTCTCTCTAGTGCAATCACATCTTTCCTGTAATGTGACCAGAACTGTACGCAGTACTCTAGCTGTGGCCTAACTAGTGTTTTATACAGTTCAAGCATAACTTCTCTGCTCTTATTTTCTGTGCCACTTATGACACCATTAGGAAATAAGTAAACACAGAGATATTGCCTCCTTTATTCATAACACTACTGAACAAAATTATCACTTCCATGAAATTCACTCTGATCAGAAAACTAAAACACTACAAATACAATCAATTACTTTGAAGTGAGGGGCTGTACTTTACCGTCGGTGGCAGGTTCTGACCTCACTGCCGGCTCCAGCACGCAGTCCAAAATGATTTTCCTCTTGTTAAGCCCCGTCCAGCGTGTTTGCCAGCCAACTGAAGGAAGCGGGTCTGATGATGTCATTCGATGACGCAACATCAGCCAGTTTCTTTAAAGGAACCATGCGCAAATTTATTTTGACATTTGTGCTGTTGATGTTCTGCAGCATTAAGGTGCTACAAACACTGACCAGCACGGCACAATGATGATTCCATGGCCATTCAACTTCCACCCTGCTTACCTGATGTGATCTCCGAGCAGCGTAGACCCCATAAACTCTGGAGGTGAGCTGAAAATAGTTCTTAATCCTCTGTTAACAAGGTCGTAATGACCTGAATTGCCTCCCCTGCCATTGCATGTTGGATCTGCTCAGATCCAACATTTGGGAAAGGCGCGTGACGGCGGGTTCATCCCGCTGTCAAAAAAAAACATTTTCCCACCCGACCCACCACCAAGTACGTCATCTTCTGAATGACATGAAAATGAGACCCTATCTGCCTGTACCATTGGTTCAGGTGGAGGCCACTGTTCAAAAGAACAACAGAACATTTTCCTGATGTCCTGGCCGACAACCTTGCCTCAACCGACATCACTAAAAACTGATTAACTGGCCATTCATTTCATTTGCTTTTTGGGATCTTGCTGTGCACAAATTGGGTGCTGCAGTTTCCTACTACACCATAACAACATGCATTTATATAGCACCTTTAACAGAGTAAAACGTCTAAGTTGCTTCACAGAAGTGTCATCAAACAAAATTTGACACCGAGCCACATATGGAGATATTAGGACAGGTGTCCAAAGAGGTAGGTTTTAAAGAGCCTCTTAAAGGAGGAGAGAGAGGTAGAGAGGCGAAGAGGTTTAGGGAGTAATTTGTTGAAGGTGAAGTATGTTGGGATGCCATGAGGATCTGATAAAGCAAGGTACAATTAGGAGCTTTTCCTCCTTTTGCACTTGGTATCCATTAGTGCCAACTTCAGGTCACATACAAAGAAATTGTTCCTGTGTTTGTGTTAATCTCACCAAATAACATTAGTCCTCATGTGAATCCCATATTGCACAAGTTGTCAGTTCACTTTTGTTACGAAGGAAACCACTGGATCAATGCCAATTAGGGCTGAATTTGAGGACAGCTTTGTGGTTTCCAATGCATTAAATTAAATGGAGGCTATTCAATCGTGTTTGACCTCAGATCCAAACAGCAGCAAGATATTAGGTTTGGATTCAATCCCCGGTCTCAGGTGTGTTGGAATGCATGATAATGCCCTGCTCCTAAACCACAACTCTTTAAATTAGAGTTATACCCATGAAGTTCTTACATAATTAGCAATGTTTTTAATCTATTCAGTTCTACTGTCAGTATTTTGTGTTACAGCACTAATTTATTTCTGAGGTTTTATTGCCAATATTCTTTTCCCAGTTCTAACTGAGCATAATGAAGGTGCAGTGTACAGACGTGTGCTACATCCTGGGAAGCACTGTAGCATCAGGATTCCCTGGAGGTCGGGTGCCAGGCCAGGAAAATCGGGAGCAATTCAGGCTTTTGTGTCAGCCAATGGCTCAGCACTCTTGCCTCTGAGTCAAATGGTTGCGGGTTCAGGTCCCACTCCAGAGACTTGAGCACAAAAATCTAAAGCTGACACTCCAGTGCAATACTGAGGGAGCGCTGCACTGCTGCAGGTGCTGTTTTTCGGATGAAACATTAAACCAAGGCCCCGTCTAGTCTCTCTCAGGTGGACATAAAAGATCCCATGGCACTATTTCAAAGAAGAGCAGGGGAGATATCCCCAGTGTCCTGGCCAATATTTACCCCACAATCAACATAACAAAAGCAGATTATTTGGTCATTATCACAGTGCTGTTGTGGGAGCTTGCTGTGTGCAATTTGGCTGCTGCATTTCCTACATTACAACAGTGATTACACTTCAAAAAATTACTTCCTTGACTGTAAAGAACTTTGGGACGTCTGGTGGTCGTGAAAGGTGCTATATAAATGCAAGTCTTTTTTTTAAAAAGGCTGCACCACTAAAGTTGCAGGTACAATCAAATTCCCAAGAGAAAGGCAGATGTTCGGGGGTTTTTTTGTAAGAAATGGGCCAGGATTTCTATCTGGACTCCTTTGGATGACATGGTAACATTTTCATTTCTTTGGTGCCAGAGCTGTGATGTGCACGCCAGTGGTCTTCTCGTCAACTTAAATATGTTGTCTCCTATGAATGATTTTGTGCTGCTGTGCCATGGCTGGGATGGTAGCTGCACCCCAAGCAGGAGTTTGAGCACCCTTGCGGTCTGCTTTGCAGGGAGCTGGTAAGTGGGCAGCACCAATGTACCAAACAGTAGGTGGAAGAACAGGTGAAACAAGTTTCAGTACAAAGATCAATGGTATAGCAATTATTTGACTGTGAGCATGGAGCAAATGTTATCATCATAGGTTGTCCCTCGAAATCGAGGAAAACTTGCTTCCATTCTAAAAGTGAGTTCTCAGGTGACTGTACAGTCCAATATGGGAATTACAGTCTCTGTCGCAGGTGGGACAGATGGTCGTTGAAGGAAAGGGTGGGTGGGACAGGTTTGCCGCACGCTCCTTCCACTGCCTGCGCTTGTTTTCTGCATGCTTTTGGCGACGAGACTCGAGGTGCTCAGCGCCTTCCCGGATGCACTTCCTCCACTTTGGGTGGTCTTGGGTCAAAGATTCCCAGGTGCCGTTGGGGATATTGTACTTTATCAAGGAGGCTTTGAGGGCGTCCTTGAAACGTTTTGTTTCCTGTACAATCAGGGAAAGGGGTGATTCCTACTCTGTGGTGGGGAAACAATTCTTAATGGCTCAGGAGAGTGACTTCAGCGGTAGTGAAAGGGGCTGTGGATGTTTTCCCTCATCTGCTTTCAAGTAAATCATATGGCAGTGGGGGAGATGGGAGTTAGGAGGTGGAGCCTCTATCAATAAGTCTAAATGCTATTGACATTCTGCCGCAAGTACAGAAGCAGCAAAACTCCTTTATTCAAAAAGTCAAAAATAAAGAACTATCTTGACAATACCAGTCTGTCCCTTAAGCCAGATAGCAATGGAATGGCAGCTCAGGAATCATTAGCAGCAGATTTCTATGAGGGAGGTTTCCCTGGCAATATTAGAGAAATCTATGCACAGCCCTCTGACATTCACTTGCATTAAATTTACATTGCTGTGCACTCTTTAGGCACAGTCATCTGAAAAGCCATGAAGGAATGTTTATGTGCAATGCTATTCAGGAGCAAAATGGACGTTTGTGTTAGTCATCCTAGAGATTGTCATTTTTAATTTGTTCTGGGTTGAGATGTTCCCTAGCATAGTGTAAATTACTTTTCTTCAGAAAGAAGCTTTGTTCAACAATCACTGCATCAAGGTTATATTATGTGTACAAAAAAAGTCTATTTAGATTTAAAACATGCACATACACTCGTCGCAGAAAACTTTTTAGGATAATCGCAGGATTCCCTTTAATAACACCCTTGTTCTGATTGGAGGAGGCTTATCGTTTGGACATCAAAAGGAATCTAAAGCTCCCTCTGGGGAAAGCTGAGCTCTGTTAGGGGTGGGGGTTCACAAATGTGCACGGTGTTTATGCTCCACACGAGCCTCATCCCATCTTACTTCATCTAACCCTATTAACATATCCTTCTATTCCTTTCTCCCTCAAGTGTTGATCTAGCCTCCTCTTACATGCATCATTTGTTCTTCTTAGGCAGTCCCTCGGGAGTCGAGGATGACTTGCTTCCACACTAATATGAGTTCTCAGGTGACTGATGAGTCCAATACAGGACCTACAGTCTCTGTCACAGGTGGGGCAGACAGTAGTTGAAAGGAAGGGTGGGTGGAGCGCTTGGGTTGTTGTACGCTCCTTCCGCTGTTTGCACTATTCTTCCACGTGCTCCCAACGAAGAGACTCAAGAGACTTTGAGCAGTCTTGGGCAAGGGATTCCCAGGTGTCGGTGGGGATGTTGCATTTTTTCAAGGAAGCTTTGAGGGTGTCCTGGAAGCGTTTCCTCTGCCCACCTGGGCTCGCTCGCCGTGTTGAAGCTCCGAGTAGAGTGCTTGTTTTGGGAGTCTAATATCGGCCATGCGGATGATCATGCATCTACACTATTTGCCTCAACTACTCCATGTGGTAGCAAGTTCCACCACTCTCTTTTTTTATCTCTACAATAATATTCAACTTGGGACTTTTGTTTGTCTGTAAACAAAAGTATCTGATAAAATATACGTATGCAATAAAGAATGTATTTTAATTATTCGGAACTTTCTTGAGAAGGGAAATATTATTAATATTAGAAGTGCAGCACTATAAAGACAGAATTAAGCACATCACAGTAGTCATAAAAACAAATGGCTGAAATCCAGAGAATTGGAGATTTAGCTTTAAACAGAGAGAATCAATTAGATATTGTAAGATATTTCTGACACCTTTTCTAACTGGGTGTAAAACAGTATTTTCACACATATCCCTTTTCTTCGTAATCAACACTCAAGTCTCTCATACACACCAAAAATGTGAAAACCACTCCATCGTCAACACCTAAGGCTCAAATTGCACACCAAAGACGTGTGAATTACTCTGCTTTGGAAATGTTCAATATATAACATCCTGAGATGAACAATTGTCTCCAATTTAGTTGATAACGCTAAAATTGCAGGAGACCTATTATATATAGTTAATAAAATTACATATATTAATTTCTCTTTTATGGTTTTACTTAGTTATACGTAAGCCTAAAAGGTGATTACATAAATATCAATTAGCCCAATGCTCAACCATTATATAATTGAATGGGGAGATACGGATTCGAAGATCTTTGAACTGTACTGCTAGCATATCCCGTGCTTACCTGGCACCTGCAACGTCAACACCAACCATCAGCTGTCCATTCAATAACAACACTTCATCTCGGATTTTAATCTTCTCACACTTTGCAGCAGGACTGTGCTTCTCGACATCTGTCACCCAGATATATCCAACATCAAGTACAGGCCCTTTGCTACCTCTCTTTTTCTTTCTTGTCTTCCTGCTCTCTTGGTCATGTAGAGAATCCCAATAGATAGGGGCATTCCCAAAACGTACTCCAAGATTATCTTTGTCGCCCTTTGCTCTGGTCAAATGAGCTGTACAAATTTCAAAATCTTCTCTTTGTTTTTGCTCCGGTTGTACAGCACTTGCTCCCACTCCAAAATTCAAGTGTATGTATTCACAAAGCATCTGAATGGCTGAGTGACACAGCTGAAATCCTGGGGTTTGCTGTTCTTCCCTCAGCCTAATGTGAAGCCAGTGTTCTAGGAGAGGGAGATAGAGCTTGGCACTTTCTGGAGTTATTGGCATTGTGGGTTACACAGCAGTCCTACATTATCTAAAATCCCAGTCACTGGAAAACATGTTGCTGATGCACGGGTCATAACTCTTCAGAGAATTGTCGATGGTCTCTTTAGGTTCTGCCACTTTAACTTAACAAAACATGGCTCAGGCTCAAATGACATCAAGGGTTAGCAAATAAATCTTTTTCAGTGTGTCTTGACATTGGGAAAAAAATGTTGGACAACAAAATGAATGTTATTGTGCCAGAGAATCTGTGCAGGGAGAGGCAGCTGTTAAACCTGGACTGATAAAATACACTCACTGACGTTGGGCAGGATGTGATTTGGAACATCACCGCAGAAAAAGGTTGGTCATCTTTATCTTCATCAAGTTCTTTTTCTTAAAAAAAAGAAAGAAAAACACAGTTCAATTACAGTTCAGAACAGTAAACATAACTCCAGAAAACAATTCAAGAATTATTTTGGTGCCGATTTCAATTATTTCTTCAGAAAGAAATACATATTATTATTTTTGTTAACCTTTTTTTCTATGAAGCTAATATTCCCTGGACTGGAGAGTGGCTAATGTCCTACTTATTTTCAAAAAACAGCTAATCCAGTAATCTCACATCTGAGCCAGTAGGTTGTGGGTTCAAATCCCACTCCAGAGCACAAAATCGAGGCTGACACTTCAGTGCAGCATTGAGGGTGTGATCAAATGGAAACTGAGCCATGTCTGCTCTCTCAGGTGAACATCAAACATCTATATGAAGAAGAGCAGGGGCATTCTCCCCTGTGCCCTGGTTAATATTTATCCCTCAACTAACATCACAAAAATGGATGATCTGGTCATTATCATATTACGTTTGTGGGAGCTTGCTGTGCACAAATTGGCAGCCGCATATCCATTACAACAGCGACTACACTTCAAAAGTACTTCATTGGCTGTAAAGCGCATTGGGACGTCCTGCTGTTGTGATTAGTGCTATATAATGCTTTAGGAGCTCAAAATTATTTTCAGCTCATTTAAAAGTAAAAATCTGATTCCGTGAATGCATTATAATGTCAATATCACACTGCTGCCAAGCCACTTAGACCATTTTTTTTTAAGTACATGTGGCAGCGGCTTGAAACTGGCTTAAACACAGGACAATGACATTCGCCATTGATTTAATTGGGGGCGGAGCTATGATAAATACCTTCTAAATATTTTTGGCGTGGGTTAATGGTGGAGTGGCAAAGAAGTCCCTAGAAAATATGGAGTGGCATAATTAATGGAGTAAGTTAGTTACTCCATAATTTTCTCTTTGCGCTGTTCAAGGGTCTCTATGCCGTATTTGTGTCATTACAATAATGTAAATCACCAGGATAGTCTGAGCAATTAATTCGTTTTTTAAAAAGCTACCCCTGTTGATAGCTAAATAAGTCAGCCCCTGTGAATCCACACACACAAAACCTTGTCAGGACATTTGGGGAAGGCATACATGAGAGTCAGAGGGAAAGGAAGAGTGTTCATCCCACACAACTTCAATTCATAGTAACTGGTTCAAGAACACAAAAGGCAGGTGCGCAGTGTGGAAACCTGGATGCTGGGATTTCACTGAAAACTCAAGAGTCATTACATTAAATGCATCAAGTTGGCATCTCTGTAGGACTGACTTGGAGTGATGGGGAGTGGAATGGATTGTCCCTATGCATTTTTTCCCCATGCACACAGGGATCCCCGTGTTGTCTGGGAGCAAGAAATATCCGAAAGGAAGGTAGCGAATTTTAAGTTGAAAGGCTAACAGTACCATTTACAATGGAAGGAACGGTCCCGAGGGTTTGACACTCAGGCGACTGAATTAGCTCGTAATTAATGTGAATCTTCAGGTGACTTTAAGCATAGAAATAATTTTATTTTCAAGTATTTACTTCATAGATGAAGAGTGTGTGTAGCACATTACAGGAAAGATACGGACACCATAGCAGCTGACTCATTAGATGAGAATGACCCTAATGCAAACAGGACACAAAGTGAAGACTAACTAACGACTGTTTAACAGAAAAAGTAGAAAACTGATCATTTCCTACAAAATCCCGTAGGTTTCATTTTAATTGCCATCTGGTAAAACTCGATGGATTTAATTTCCAAACTCCTTTTCATTTGGTTTACCATGAAAAGAATACCATTGCCTTATATGTGGGAATGCAAACAAATTCCTAACCTCTAACACCATATGAAAACAATTTAAGCACTCAAGAACGTTGTTGTGATGCTTAACAAGCTGGTAACAATTTCTATGCTGTTCTTCAATATTATCTAATTGTGATGCATTTTATTACCATAAATGATCACATTGAACTGGTTTTTATTGTGCTGCTGTCTTCTGGCTATCTGGTACAGGTGTTTTAAATAAAAGGGGCACTGAAACTCTTTTGGATTTTTATGAAACTCTTTTGGAAAAGGGGCACTGAATCTGACTTCATAAAATCGCAGCTTGTGTTTCCGTTGGTGTAATCCAATTTCCACCTCTCCCTGCTGGAGTGCACAAGTCATATTTTATACACTTCTTGTACCACTGCAAATTTTAACTATTATCATTAAAACTTCCAGTCTGCCGGTGTGCAGAAACTGACATTGTATTTGTAAGCACCAGGATGGATTCCTGATCATTCCAGGCAGTGTATATCTCTGCCGATCAATCTGGGAAACACCAGATTAGCTTTTGACTCCTGATATTGCAGACAAACCAAACACAGATCATCTCTGTTCTGTCCAGAAGTATCACTATGGGGCCAAGTTTCGGCCTGAGTTGCTCCTGTTTTTTTGGAGCAACTGGTTTAGAATGGAGTATCTTAGAAATTGCAATTCTCGGCATTTAGTTTGCTCCAGTTCTAGTCAGTTAGAATAGTTTCAGTTTAGAAAATCGGGCGTAGGTTACAAATCAGGTGCAGGGAATTGGGGGGGGGGGGTTTAAAGGGAAGTTTACAAACATTAAACACTTCAGTTTTACAAATAGCGATCATCAATAATAAATGATAAATACATCAATAAATCAACCAATAAATCAATCAAAAAAAATTAATAAAAAATTAAAAAAAATTAAAATCAATAAATAAAACATTTTCTACTTACCGACTGTAGCACTGGGAGTCCTCCAACAGCATGCTGGGATGGCCCCCCCAATGTGTCTCTCACTCTCTGTCTGTCAGTGTCTGTGTTTCTGACAGCAAGGGGAGGGGGGAGAGAAGGATAGGAGGGGGGAGGAGAAGGAGGGGGGAGGGGAGAGGAGGGGGGAGGAGAAGGAGGGGGGAGGGGGGGAGGAGGAGGGATGGAGGAGAGGGAGAGGGAAGGGAGGGAAGGAGAAGGAAGGAGGCAGGAAGGAAGAAGGAGGCTGAACTGGCCGGGCCCAAGGCTTCGGGCTTTACAGGTAGGTGGTGTCGGGGACTGGGTCCCGTCCGGGGGGGGAGTCGCGGAGGTCGGGTCGGGGGGGCAGGGGGGGAGTCACGGAGGTCGGGTCGGGGGAGTTGCGGAGGTCGGGTCAGGGGGGGGAGTCGCGGAGTTCGGGGGGGAGTCGCGGAGTTCGGGGGGGGAGTCGCGGAGGTCGGGTTGGGGGGGTGGGGGGGGAGTCGCGGAGGTCGAGTTGGGAGGGTGGGGGGGGAGTCGTGGAGGTCGGGTTGCGGGGGGGGGAGTCGCAGAGATCGAGTTGGGGGGGTGGGGGGGGAGTCGCGGAAGTCGGGTCGGGATGGGGGGGGAGTCGCGGAGGTCGGGTCGGCGGGGGGGGGAGTCGCGGAGGTCGGGTCGCGGGGGGGAGTCGCAGAGATCGAGTTGGGGGGGTGGGGGGGGAGTCGCGGAAGTCGGGTCGGGATGGGGGGGGAGTCGCGGAGGTCGGGTCGGCGGGGGGGGAGTCGCGGAGGTCGGGTCGCGGGGGGGGAGTCGCGGAGGTCGGGTCGGGGTGGGGGGGGGAGTCTCGTGGAGGTCGAGTTGGGGGGGTGGGGGGGGAGTGGCGGAGGTCTGGTCGGTGGGGGGGGGAGTGGCGGAGGTCTGTTCGGCGGGGGGGGGGGAGTCACGGAGTTTGGGTCGCCGGGGGGGGTGTCGCGGAGGTTGGGTTGGGGGGGGAAGTGGGTCGCGGAGGTCGGGTCTGGGGGGGGGGAGTCGCGGAGTTCGGGGGGGGAGTCGCGGAGGTCGGGTTGGGGGGGTGGGGGGAGTCGCGGAGGTCGAGTTGGGAGGGTGGGGGGGGAGTCGTGGAGGTCGGGTTGCGGGGGCGGGAGTCGCAGAGATCGAGTTGGGGGGGTGGGGGGGGGAGTCGCGGAAGTCGGGTCGGGATGGGGGGGGAGTGGCGGAGGTCGGGTCGGCGGGGGGGGAGTCGCGGAGGTCGGGTCGCGGGGGGGGAGTCGCGGAGGTCGGGTCGGGGTGGGGGGGGGAGTCTCGTGGAGGTCGAGTTGGGGGGGTGGGGGGGGAGTGGCGGAGGTCTGGTCGGTGGGGGGGGGAGTGGCGGAGGTCTGTTCGGCGGGGGGGGGGGGAGTCACGGAGTTTGGGTCGCCGGGGGGGGTGTCGCGGAGGTTGGGTTGGGGGGGGGAAGTGGGTCGCGGAGGTCGGGTCTGGGGGGGGGGAGTCGCGGAGTTCGGGGGGGGAGTCGCGGAGGTCGGGTTGGGGGGGTGGGGGGAGTCGCGGAGGTCGAGTTGGGAGGGTGGGGGGGGAGTCGTGGAGGTCGGGTTGCGGGGGCGGGAGTCGCAGAGATCGAGTTGGGGGGGTGGGGGGGGGAGTCGCGGAAGTCGGGTCGGGATGGGGGGGGAGTGGCGGAGGTCGGGTCGGCGGGGGGGGAGTCGCGGAGGTCGGGTCGCGGGGGGGGAGTCGCGGAGGTCGGGTCGGGGTGGGGGGGGGAGTCTCGTGGAGGTCGAGTTGGTGGGGTGGGGGGGGAGTGGCGGAGGTCTGGTCGGTGGGGGGGGGAGTGGCGGAGGTCTGGTCGGTGGGGGGGGGAGTGGCGGAGGTCGGGTCTGGGGGGGGGAGTCGCGGAGTTCGGGGGGGGAGTCGCGGAGGTCGGGTCGCGTTGGGGAGTCGCAGAGGTCGGGTCGGGGGGGGAGCCGCGGAATTCGGGGGGGGGAGTCGCGGAGTTCTGGGGGGGGAGTTGCAGAGGTCGGGTCGCGGGGGGAGTCACGGAGTTCGGCTCGGGGGGGGGGGAGTGGGTCGCGGAGGTCGGGTCGGGGGGGGGAGTCGCGGAGGTCGGGTCGCGGGGGGGAGTCGCGGAGGTCGGATCGGGGGGGCAGGGGGGGAGTCACGGAGGTCGGGTCGGGGGAGTCGCGGAAGTCGGGTCGGGGGAGGGAGTCGCGGAGTTCGGGGGGGAGTCGCGGAGTTCGGGGGGGGGAGTCGCGGAGGTCGGGTTGGGGGGGCAGGGGGGAGTCGCGGAAGTCGGGTCGGGGTAGGGGGGGAGTCGCGGAGGTCGAGTTGGGAGGGTGGGGGGGGAGTCGTGGAGGTCGGGTCGCGGGGGGGGGGAGTCGCAGAGATTGAGTTGGGGGGTTGGGGGGGGAGTCGCGGAAGTCGGGTCGGGATGGGGGGGGGAGTCTCGTGGAGGTCGAGTTGGGGGGGTGGAGGGGGAGTGGTGGAGGTCTGGTCGGCGGGGGGGGGAGTGGCGGAGGTCTGGTCGGCGGGGGGGGGAGTCACGGAGGTTGGGTCGCCGGGGGGGGTGTCGCGGAGGTTGGGTCGGGGGGGGAAGTGGGTCGCGGAGGTCGGGTCTGGGGGGGGGGAGTCGCGGAGTTCGGGGGGGGGGAGTCGCGGAGGTCGGGTCGCGTTGGGGAGTTGCAGAGGTCGGGTCGGGGGGGGAGCCGCGGAATTCGGGGGGGGGAATCGCGGAGTTCGGGGGGGGAGTTGCAGAGGTCGGGTCGCGGGGGGAGTCGCGGAATTCGGGGGGGGGAATCGCGGAGTTCGGGGGGGGAGTTGCGGAGGTCGGGTCGGGGGGGGGGAGTCGCGGAGCTCGGCTTGGGGGGGGAGTGGGTCGCGGAGGTCGGGTCGGGGGGGGGGAGTCACGGAGGTCGGGTCGGGGGGGGAGTCGCGGAGCTCGGCTTGGGGGGGGAGTGGGTCGCGGAGGTCGGGTCGGGGGGGGAGTCGCGGAGGTCGGGTCGGGGGGGGCAGTCGCGGAGTTCGTGGGGGTGGGGAGTCACGGAGGTCGGGTCGGGGGGGGGGGGAGTCACGGAGGTCGGGTCGGGGGGGGTAGGAGGGGAGTCGCGGAGGTCGGGTCGGTGGGGGGGGAGTCGCGGAGGTCGGGTCGGGGGGGGGGGAGTCGCGGAGGTCGGGTCGGGGGGGGGAGTCGCGGTGTTCGGGGGGGGAGTTGCGGAGGTCGGGTCGGGGGGGAAGTGGGGTGCGGAGGTCGGGTCGGGGGGGCAGGGGGGGAGTCGCGGAGGTCGGGTCGTGGGGGGGGAGTCGCGGAGGCCGGGTCGGGGGTGGAGTCACGGAGTTCGGCTCGGGGGGGGGAGTGGGTCGCGGAGGTCGGGTCGGGGGGGAGAGTCGCGGAGGTCGGGTCACGGGGGGGAGTCGCGGAGGTCGGATCGGGGGGGGCAGTCGCAGAGTTCGTGGGGGGGGGAGTCACGGAGGTCGGGTCGGGGGGGCAGGGGGGGAGTTGCGGAGGTCGGGTCGCGGAGGTCGGGTTGGGGTGGGGGAGTCGCGGTGTTCGGGGGGGGAGTTGCGGAGGTCGGGTCGGGGGGGAAGTGGGGTGCGGAGGTCGGGTGGGGGGGGCAGGGGGGGAGTCGCGGAGGTCGGGTCGGGGGGGGGGAGTCGCGGAGGTCGGGTCGGGGGGGGGAGTCGCGGAGGTCGGGTCGGGGGGGGGAGTCGCGGTGTTCGGGGGGGGAGTTGCGGAGGTCGGGTCGGGGGAGAAGTGGGGTGCGGAGGTCGGGTGGGGGGGGGCAGGGGGGGAGTCGCGGAGGTCGGGTCGGGGGGGGGGGAGTCGCGGAGGTCGGGTCGGGGGGGGGAGTCGCGGTGTTCGGCTCGGGGGGGGTTGTGGGTCGCAGAGGTCGGGTCGGGGGGGGGAGTCGCGGAGGTCGGATCGGGGGGGCAGTCGCGGAGTTCGTGGGGGGGGAGTCACGGAGGTCAGGTCGGGGGGGCAGGGGAGGAGTTGCGGAGGTCGGGTCGGGGGGGGGGGGGAGTCGCGGTGTTCGGGGGGGGTGTTGCGGAGGTCAGGTCGGGGGAGAAGTGGGGTGCGGAGGTCGGGTCGGGGGGGGCAGGGGGGGAGTCGCGGAGGTCGGGTCGGGGGGGGGGAGTCGCGGAGGTCCGGTCGGGGGAGGAAGTGGGTCGCGGAGGTCGGGTCGGGAGGGGGGGGGGGAAAGCAGAGGTCGGGTCGCCGGGGGGGGGGGGGGGCGGGGAATCGGAAGTCGGGTCGCCGGGGGGGGGGGAGAGCGGAGGTCGGGTCGCGGGGGGGTGGGTGTCGGCTCCGGTCCGCGGGGGTGGGGGGGTGAGCAGGAGTCAAGTCCGGGAGGGAGGGAGCTGGGCGTGGGAGGTGAGCCTTATCCACGCAGCCCCAGTGAGGCCAATCGGCCAGGGCTAGGGGCTGTGTGCTTCGGGCCCCTCCCACAGTTTTGGGCGCCTGGAGCTACTGCACATGCACAGCCACTGTAGCGCGCATGTGCAGAAGTCCCGACACTGTTTTCAGCGCAGGGACCTGGCTCCGCCCCCCTCAGCTCATGCTGCGCCACGCCCAGCTCCAGAGAACCTGCAGGGAGCCAGAGAATAGGTGAGTTTTTTTTAGGCGCACTTTGTGGCGCGAAAAACGGGCGTCCAGGTCGGGCTGCGCCGTTCTAGGCTCGGCCCGAAACTTGGGCCCTATGACTTGTCACTGTTTTCAGTGCCAGGACCTGTCTCTGCCCCCAATCCATTGGGCCACGCTGCACCACGATGGAGGATATGATGTAATTGGGAATACGGAGACATGGCTCCAGGGTAACCAAGGCTGGGAACTCAACATCCAGGGGTATTCAATATTCTGGAAGGATCGATAGGAAGAAAAAGGAGGTAGGGTAGCATTACTGGTTAAAGAGGTGATAACGCAATAGTAAGGAAGGACATTAGCGTGGATGATGTGGAATCTATATGGGTAGTGCTGCTAAACACCAAAGGACAGAAAACATTAGTGGGAGTTGTGTACAGACCATCAAACAATAGTAGGGAGATTGAGGTTGGCATCAAACAGGAAATTAGGGATGCGTGCAATAAGGGTACAGCAGTTATCATGGGTGACTTTCATCTACATATTGATTGGGCTAACCAAACCGGTAGCAATGCTGTGGAGGAGGATTACCTGAAGTGTATAAGGCGTGGTTCTCCAGACCAATATGGCGAGGAACCAACTTGAGAGCAGGCCATCCTAGACTGGTCAAGAGAGGATTAATTAGCAATCTGATCGTGCGGGACCCTTTGGGGAAGAATGACCATAATATGGTAGAATTCTTCATTAAGATGGCGAGTGACACAGTTAATTCAGAGACTTGGGTCCTGAACTTAAAGAAACACAGAAACATACAAACATAGAAAGTAGGTGCAGGAGTAGGCCATTCGGCCCTTCAAGCCTGTACCACCATTCAATATGATCATAGCTGATCATGCAACTTCAGTACCCCATTCCTGCTTTTACTCCATACCCCTTGATCCCGTTAGCTATAAGGGCCACATCTAACTCACTTTTGAATATATCTAATGAACTGGCCTCAACAACTTTCTGTGGTAGAGAATTCCAGAGGTTCACAATTTTCTGAGTGAAGAAGTTTCTCCTCATCTCGGTCCTAAATGGCTCACCCCTTATCCTTCGACTGTGACCCCTGGTCCTGGACTTCCCCAACATCGGGAACATTCTTCCTGCATCTAATCTGTCCAATCCCGTCAGAATTTTACATGTTTTTATAAGATCCCCTCTCATTCTTCTAAATTCCAGTGAATATAAGCCTAGTAGACCCAGTCTTTCTTCATCTGTCAGTCTTGCCATCCCGGGAATCAGTCTGATGAACGTTTGCTGCATTCCCTCAATAGCAAGAATGTCCTTCCTCAGATTAGGAGAACAAAACTGCACACAATACTCAAGGTGTGGTCTCACAACTGCAGTAAGACCTCCCTGCTCCTATACTCAAATCCCCTCGCTATGAAGGCCAGCATGCCATTTGCTTTCTTCACCGCCTGCTGTACCTGCATGCCTACCTTCAATGATTGATGTACCATGACACCCAGGTCTCGTTGCACCTCCCCTTTTACTAATCTGTCACCATTCAGATAATAATCTGTCTTACTGTTTTTGCCACCAAAGTGGATAACCTCACACTTATCCACATTATACTGCATCTGCCATGCATTTGTCAATTAACCTAACCTGTCCAAATCCCCCTGCAGCCTCCTAACATCCTCCTCGCAGCTCGCACTGCCACCCAACTTAGTTTCATCTGCAAACTTGGAGATATTGCATTCAATTCCTTCGTCTAAATCATTAATGTATATTGTAAATAACTGGGGTCCCAGCATTGAATCCTGTGGCACCCCACTAGTCACAGCCTGCCATTCTGAAAAGGACCCGTTTATTCCCACTCTTTGCTTCCTGTCTGCCAACCAGTTCTCTATCCACGTCAATACATTACCCCCAATACCATGTGCCTTAATTTTGCATACTAATCTCATGTGTGGGCCCTTGTCAAAAGCCTTAAAGCCTTTTGAAAGTCTAAATACACCACATCGACTGGCTCCCCCTTGTCCACTCTACTAGTTACATCCTCAAAATATTTTAGAAGATTTGTCAAGCATGATTTTCCTTTCATAAATCCATGCTGACTTGGACCGATCCTGTCACTGTTTTCCAAATGTGCTGCTATTACATCTTTAATAATTGATTCCAGTATTTTCCCCACCACCGATGTCAGGCTAACCAGTCTATAATTCCTGTTTTCTCTCTTCCTCCTTTTTTTAAAAGTGGAGTTACATTAGCTACCCTCCAATCCATAGGAACTGAACCAGAGTCCATGGAATGTTGGAAAATGACCACTAATGCATCTACTATTTCTGGGGCCACTTCCTTAAGTACTCTGGGATGCAGACTATCAGGCCCTGGGGATTTACCGGCCTCAGTCCCTTCAATTCCCCTAACACATTTTCCTGACTAATAAGGATCTCCCTCAGTTCCCCCTTCTCGCTAGACCCTCGGGCCCCTAGTATTTTCGGGAGGTTATTCGTGTCTTCCTCAGTGAAGACAGAACCAAAGCATTTATTCAATTGGTCTGCCATTTCCTTGTTCCCCATCATGAATTCCCCTGATTCTGACTGCAAGGAAACTTCGATGGTATGAGATGTGAATTGGCTAGGATAGGCTGGAAAATGATACTTAAAGGGTTGACAGTGGATAGGTAATGGCAGACATTTAAATATCACATGGATGAACTTCAACAATTTTACATCCCTGTGTGGCGTAAGAATAAAAAAGGGAAGGTGGCTCAACTGTGGTTAACAAGGGAAATTAGGGAAAGTGTTAAATCCAAGGAAGAGGCATATAAATTGGCCAGAAAAAGCAGCAAACCTGAAGAATGGGAGAAATTTAGAATTCAGCAGAGGAGGTTTAATTAGGAGGGGGAAAATAGAGTATGAGAATAAGCTTGCAGGGAACATAAAAACTGACTGCAAAAGCTTCTATAGATATGTGAAGAGAAAAAGATTAGTGAAGACTAATGTAGGTCCCTTGCAGTCAGAATCAGGTGAATTTGTAATGGGGAACAAGGAAATGGCAGACCAATTGAACAAATACTTTGGTTCTGTCTTCACTAAGGAAGACACGAATAACCTCCCGAAAATACTCGGGGACTGAGGATCTCGCGAGAAGGGGAAATTGAGAGAAATCCTTATTAGTCAGGAAATTGTGTTAGGGAAATTGAAGGGACTGAGGCCGATAAATCCCCGGGGCCTGATAGTCTGCATCCCAGAGTACTTAAGGAAGTGGCCCTAGAAATAGTAGGTGCATTAGTGGTCATTTTCCAATATTTCATGGACTCCGATTCAGTTCCTATGGATTGGAGGGTAGCTAATGTAACCCCACTTTTTAAAAAGGGAGGGAGAGAGAAAACAGGGAATTATAGACCAGTTAGCCTGACATCGGTGGTGGGGAAAATGCTGGAATCAATTATTAAAGATGTAATAGCAGCACATTTGGAAAGCAGTGACAGGATCGGTCCAAGTCAGCATGGATTTATGAAGGGGAAATCATGCTTGACAAATCTTCTAGAATTTTTTGAAGATGTAACTAGTAGAGTGGACAAGGGGGAGCCAGTGGATGTGGTGTATTTGGACTTTTAAAAGGCTTTTGACAAGGTCCCTCACAAGAGAATAGTGTGCAAAATTAATGTATTGACGTGGATAGAGAACTGGTTGGCAGACAGAAAGCAAAGAGTGGGAATAAATGGGTCCTTTTCAGAATGACAGGCTGTGACTAGTGGGGTGCCGCAGGGTTCAGTGCTGGGACCCCAGCTCATTACAATATACATTAATGATTTAGACGAAGGAATTGAATGCAATATCTCCAAGTATGCTGATGACACTAAGCTGGGTTGCAATGCAAGCTGTGAGGAGGATGTTAGGAGGCTGCAGGGGACTTGGACAGGTTAGGTGAATGGGCAAATGCATGGCAGATGCAGTATAATGTGGATAAGTGTGAGGTTATCCACTTTGGTGGCAAAAGCAGTAAGGCAGATTATTTTCTGAATGGTGACAGACTAGTAAAAGGAGAAGTGCAACGAGACCTGGGTGTCATGGTACATCAGTCATTGAAGGTAGGCATGCAGATACAGCAGGCAGTAATTAAAGCTAATGGCATGCTGGCCTTCATAGCGAGGGGATTTGAGTATAGGAGCAGGGAGGTCTTACTGCAGTTGTTCAGGGCCTTGGTGAGACCACACCTTGAGTATTGTGTACAGTTTTGGTCTTCTAACTTGAGGAAGGACATTCTTGCTATTGAGGGAGTGCAACGAAGGTTCACCAGACTGATTCCCGGGATGGCAGGACTGACATATGAAGAAAGACTGGATCAACTAGGCTTATATTCACTGAAATTTAGAAGAATGAGAGGAGATCTCATAGAAACAAATAAAATTCTGACGGGATTGGACAGGTTAAATGCAGGAAGAATGTTCCCGATGTTGAGGAAGTCCAGAACCAGGGGTCACAGTCTAAGGATAAGGGGTAAGCCATTTAGGACCGAGATGAGGAGAAACTTCTTCACTCAGAGAACTGTGAACCTGTGGAATTCTCAACCACAGCAATTTGTTGAGGCCAGTTCATTAGATATATTCAAAAGGGAGTTAGACGTGGCCCTTACGGCTAAAGGGATCAAGGGGTATGGAGAGAAAGCAGGAATGGGGTACTAAAGTTCCATGATCAGCCATGATCTTATTGAATGGTGGTGCAGGCTTGAAGGGCCGAATGGCCTACTCCTGCATCTATTTTCTATGTTTCTTTGTTTAGGAGAGGCTGGGGAGCGGCCAAAGTTCGGAGGTCTTTGTTCGGCGCGCTTCAAGGCGGGCAAAAGTGGCGCAGCTCGAAAGAGGGCGCCAGAAAAAGAGGTTAGGGAAATTTGGGTCCTATGAAACTTAGCTATACCCATCATTCTCTTCACAGCAGTGGGTGTTGCAGTGTGACAAGGGTTTGTCGGTGTCTGGGAGGAATGAGGCAGGTTGACAGTAGGGTCTGTGACTCCCCCCCATCCTATTCATCAAAGTGCAGCACGAGTGGGATCTGGGTCCTTCGTGCTATCCGCTCTTTTCGCGATTGGCAGATTCACCATGTCTAGGTTGCGTTTTCTAGTTTAATTTCATTTTTAATGCATCTGTAGCTTTTTTAAAATAGTTTTTTCCCTTCCTTAATTGTTTATTTCTCATGCTTTTGTGTACATTTGTGTACATGGAACTCTCCTCTGTATTTGCATCCCCTTATTATTTGCACACTTTTGTTCTGTCAAAATGTCTGTATTTCATTGATATTTTTTTATCACCTGCTTTCTATTTAGCAGTTTGCAGTTCATTTGGCTCACAGTGATTGTTGTATCGCTTGTTGTATCTCTTTTTTTCTGTCTTTTTCCACCCTTACTGAAATGTCTGTTTAGCCTTCTGTCTCCATCTAGCAAAGAACATCACCTGCCCAATAATCTATGAAATCCATGGTGAACTGGAGGTCGCAAGTAAGCAGCTGAATGGTGCCCTAATGGGAGCAACGAAAGCAGCAACACCAATGAGATAATAGCCATGACTGCCGAGGTCTTCGCTAAGTTGTTAGTGCTGGAAATGAGCTGTGGTCACAAAGAGCCACAAAGGGCAAAGGCTCTAGTGATCCCAGCAATTACTGGCCTATTTGCCTGTTGAGCTATTTGGGAAAGCTTCTGAAGAGTGTGATTGGATATCACTTCCAACATTACCTCAAGGACACTGACTTCCTCAACTCAGGCCAAGAAAGGTTCAGAAGAGGAAGAAGCAGCAGTGACAACTTGCTATGACAATCCAAGCACATCTTCTGCACATTTAACAAGAAACAGTACACATTGGCATTGTTCCTTTTGGCTTTTCACTCGGTTTGACACAATGGCTTATAATACACCATCTCCCAGCTTGACATCCCCACTGATTCAACGGATATCGAATTTCCTGGCACAGAGCATAATGGACATCAGAGTTGGCACAGCAATCTGAATCAGGCTTTGCCCATTGGCAGGCGCTCCTCAGGGCTCAGTTCTCAGCACATGCCTCTTGTTCATTTATGTCGATGATATTCCAACACCTGAATAAACAACTGTGGCTTGCTCAGAGTTTGCCGATGACAATGCGTTTTGGACATTCTTCAACAGTTCAAAAATGCCATCAGAAAAGCTCCAGAGATGCCCGGGGGATCTGGAGGAATGTGTGCACCAAAGGCAAATTATTCTGAACCCCAGAAAATCACAAGGTACGCTGTTCTCCAAAATGGAAGCAAACTCAATGAACAGGATGTGAGGGTTGGGGAATATATCAGCGAATAGGTGCAGCGAGGTGATGGACAGATATGGAAAGCGAAGGATTTGAATTGAATGTGATGGGGCCCAGAGCCTGAGATTGCAAACTGTTTAGTTCAACTTTAGAGAAGGACTGGGGATGGGGACGGAGTCCGTGGCAAGGTAATTAAATTTGTGGTGGATGCTAAAGGCAATGGGGAAGAAATTCGCCTAGTTTTCACCTCCCATTAGCGCCTGCGGGGGACAGTAACGGGGCACTAAAGGGTAACCGACTGAGCGCAGCGAATTCAGCGACTCTTGCGAACTTCCCTGGCAGCTTTGCACTGGTGCTAACACTTACCGCCTCGCTCTTTTGTGCCCCATAGATCGTGACATCATCATCTGGTGCGCAACACCCCATTAGTACCCCGGATGTGATATTTGCTCCCGCTCCCTGCAGCATCACCGGACGTCAACAACGGCAGCTGCAGGAGGCATAGTCACCTCGGCTGGCTGCTTGGGGAGCAATATTTAAAGGCAGCGGTGGTCAGGTAGGGCAAACTTAATTACTCTCCCACTTTGGATTTCTTTTGACCCCGCGATTCCTCAGCCCTGCACTCTGAGTGCTAAGGGCTGCTATGCACGTAGCGCAGGTCCAGTGGCCTAACAGGCAGAGCATGAAGATTGATTGAGCCCATCATTGCATTTGATTTGGTGCGCCACTTCCCCCTTGGAACTTGGAGCGCTAAAGCTGAAGTTCCTGGGAGCAGTAAATCATTTTCGCCTGCCAATAAATTTGCGCAAGACCAATGGCTTTGGTCTTGTCAACACTGACAGTGGGCGGAAATGTTGACTCATCCAGGACGTAATGTCAGGCAGGCAGTCCACCACAGTAAAAAATGTCGGAGGACGAGAAGGGATAAGGGTCACAAAGGATCTAATTCACAACTTTGGTTAGGTGCTGTAAGAAAGGACTGGAGAATTTTGAACACTGAGGTTTGCAAGACATAGTTTTAGACTTTTGAAGACCTTAGAGAAGGAATGGTAGGTTGGACATGGAGGCCGGAAATTTTCAGGGGGTCAACGGGCATGATCGGTGGTGGGTCGGGTGGGAAAGTGTTTTTTTTCCACAGCGGGTCAGGCCGCAATGCGCCTTTCCCAATGTCAGGTCTGTCAGCACTGAGCAGACCCAGCACATAGCGGGGCGAGGGGTGGGGGGCCCAATTCAGGTAATTGATGGCTTAATTACAACCACTTAAGAATGATTTCCAGCTTACCTATTGCGTTTGACAGCTTGCCCAAGAGATCCACACTGATCATGGACCATGTCTGTCAAGCTGAGGCAGGAGTTCAGTGGCCATTGAATCAGCTGTTGAGTTGATAGCTTCAAATGTAAAATAAAAGCTCTCACCTTACAGAGATATTTTCCCTCAGCCACAAGCTCTTCCTCATTGCATTTCAACAACAGCGTGTATTTATATAGCACCTTTAATGTAATAAAAGTCCCAAGGCACTTCAAAGGAGTATTATAAGACAAAAAATTTGACACCCAGCCACATAAGGAGAAATTAGGGCAGGTGACCAAAAGCTTGATCAAAGAGTTAGGTTTTAAGGAACGTCTTCAAGGAGGAGAGAGAGATAGAGAGGTAGAGAGGTGGAGAGGTTTAAGCAGGGATTTCCAGAGCTTAGGGCCTAGGCAACAGAAGGCACAACCACCAATGGTTGAGTGATTATAATCAGGGATGCTCATACTGTGGGGGGTACCGTTATGTCTCACCATTCATTGCAACTCACTAAGCCACTTCCAAAGATGCACACAAAATTAGAGGAGTGCAGATATCTCGGGGGGGTTGTGAGCCTAAAGGAGATTTCAGAGATAGGGAGGGGCGAGGCCATGGAGGGTTTAGAAAACAAGGTTGAGAATTTTGAAATTGAGGCGTTGCTAAACCGGGAGCCAATGTAGGTCAGCGAGCGCAACAGATTCACCATGCTGCAAGTCCTTAGACAAGTCTTCATCCAGTCTGACCTCATTACCTCCCTCACCATTGACAGATCGCTTTTATCATCTTTACTTCACCTGCCATCTATTCCATTAGTATGGGTGCCGTTTATACTCTCTCAACTTGGTCCATAGAATTCCACAACAATCAGCCCCAACACCAGCAGCACCAGGCACACCAGCAGCACCAACAACACCAACCTTCTCCACAATCAACTGATGCTGCACCGGACAGAGGGCATCAGCACCCCGACCACTTGTTGCCCGGGAGGCCACACCATGGCCAGAGTTACTTCACTTGACGCTGTACACCCTGGCTGCCACATGATGCACCAGGTTGGCACCAGCCCACACCAACACCATAAAGCATCCCTACAATGCCCAAGTCATTCATTTCACACTTATCAGCACTGTGGGGGGTACCGTTATGTCTCACCATTCATTGCAACTCACTAAGCCACTTCCAAAGGTGCACACAAATCCATCCAAGAATGCAAAGTGTTGAAAATAAAGATTTCAATGATTGACAGCACATTAACAGAAACTTTACATGAACATAAGAACATAAGAAATAGGAACAGGAGTAGGCCATACGGCCCCTCGAGCCTGCTCTGCCATTCAATAAGATCATGGCTGATCTGATCATGGACTCAGCTCCACTTCCCCGCCCGCTCCCCAAAACCCTTTATCCCGTTATCGTTTAAGAAACTGTCAGTTTCTGTCTTAAATTTATTCAATGTCCCAGCTTCCACAGCTCTCTGAGGCACCAAATTCCACAGATTTACAACCCTATGAGAGAGAAAATTTCTCCTCATTTCTGTTTTAAGATCATGCCCTCGAGTGCTAATCTCCCGCATCAGTGGAAACATCCTCTCTGCATCCATCTTGTCAAGCCCCCTCATAATCATATACGTTTCGATAAGATCACCTTTCATTCTTCTGAATTACAATGAATAGAGGCCCAACCTACTCAACCTACTCAACCCTTCCTCATAAGTCAACCCCCCTCATCCCCAGAATCAACCTAGTGAACCTTCTCTGAACTGCCTCCAAAGCAAGTATATCCTTTCGTAAATATGGAGACCAAAACTGCATGCAGTATTCCAGGTGTGGCCTCATCAATACCTTATATAGCTGTAGCAAGACTTCCCTGCTTTTATACTCCATCCTCTTTGCAATAAAGGCCAAGATACCATTGGCCTTCCTGATCACTTGCTGTAGCTGCATACTATCCTTTTTGTGTTTCATGGATAAGTACCCCCAGGTCCCGCTGTACTGCGGCACTTTGCAATCTTTCTCCATTTAAATAATAACTTGCTCTTTGATTTTTTTTCTGCCAAAGGTTACTGCACAAGATAAAAGTTCACGGGGTTGGGGGTAATGCATAAAACATTCAAGTGGCTACCCTTGTGTGCTGTTAGTTGGTATGTTTGCACTAGGACAAGGGTAAGTGTGAGGTGTGGCTA
Organism: Pristiophorus japonicus; assembly: GCF_044704955.1. Taxonomy (NCBI): domain Eukaryota; kingdom Metazoa; phylum Chordata; class Chondrichthyes; family Pristiophoridae; genus Pristiophorus; species Pristiophorus japonicus. Next base: position 87,065,980 of record NC_091978.1, on the reverse strand, counting down.
GTGAGATGGGGATGTGATAATCGAGAGGGATGGGTGGAGGTGCAAGGTAAGTTGGTGTGAGTAAGGATGTGCAGGAGTATGCTAGGGAAGGCAGAGTGATGGAGATGTGATGAGAGGCACGGCAGGATGAAGTTGAATGTGGCTTTGTACTAACATTTTGTGATCTACTGACATCATTGAAACATTTGCGGCAGTGCACCCAGGTCATAAGCATATGGAGGGAGTCATGGGAGAGCCTGGGTGTAGCTCTGTGCCTTTGTGCCGTCATTGTCAGTGTTTGCAGCAGCACAATGCTCAAATCTCAAAATAAATTTGGACATGGTCCCCTTACGGAAACCGGTTGATGACGCTTCATCAAATGATGAAGCCCACTTCCGCTAATTGGCCGAGAAACATGCTGGATGGGCTTAACAGGCCGAATCAAGGGAAATTAATTTCACAGAGCGGGATGGAGCCAGCAGCTGCCACCGACGTTGCCCACCACGGACCCGCCAAGGTCAGCAAAACCGCGGCCCTGGTGACCGTTGGAGTTGACAGATGGGTCAAGGGTGGATTTTTGAGGATGAGGTGAGGACAATAGATTTGAAGGGTCGAGGGACTGTGTTAGCTAATGTGGGAGTTGAGTAGGAAGGGGATCATGGGAGCAGGAGTTTCTTCTTAAAAAGATGAGCATGGAGAGGGAAGGGAGGAGATGGGGAAAACTGCAAAAAAACAAGGATTCTGGGCTGGAGTGGGTGCCTATTGATGGAAGATTGATGGACGATTGGGGGTTGGGAAGGAGGGGAGGGGAAACAGCAGAGGCATTGATGTTCTATATTTTGGAAATGAATAAATCTATGAGCTCCTTGAATTTGGGGTTTGTGGTGAGAGTAGAATGGGACAGGGAAGAGAGGTTTAAGGATGAGATGGTTATGGAGAACAGGAGCTTGGGGTTGTCTTGTCCTCCAGAATTATCCCAGAGTAAAGGTGATTTTGACTGAGAAGTGATTCGGAAGATGTTTCAGGTTGTATCTAAGTAGGAATTAGGTTGTAGGAATCTAATGCAACTATAGAAGGGAGTTAAGAACCACTAGCAATAGAAGGCTGATCATATGGTTTAGAAGCAGGAATTATGAAGTGAGATAAGAACGTGTGGGAAGTGGCTTTACAGGATGTGGGAGCACTGGGATAGAATAACAGACTGTCGTAGGAGTGGGAGAGAGGTGTCAGAGTATGGCAGCAACAGAGACTTGGGTACCGGAGGAGTGGAAAGATTGACAAAGCCTGGAATTTTTACAGGGAAAAAAACAGTTGGGCTGGAGGTGGGGGTGGGGAAGGGGAGGCGGGGGAGTGGCGGGAGTGAAAGTTGTAAAATTCTAAAACCCGACCCCAACTCACCTCCAACCTGCCCACTTTCACCTTTTACTCAGGCGGAACGGGGTCGGGCAACCAATTCGCTCCCAAGAGGCGGGTTGCTATTTTAAATATTATAATGAGGCCTGAAGCCTCTACCTGCTTTGCCGGTTTTGTTACAGGTGGCCAGGGATCCCCCCCAACCCGCCACCCGCCACCCCCCCACTCCACCATCGTGGGCCTCGTGCCTACCTGGTCATGTGGTGTCCTGGTCCGCATTTCCCGCCCAACTGGAACCCACCCTTTACGTCACACGCTCACTGTGGAGTTAAAAGTCCACAGCGTGCTGGGAAATCCGAACTTCTGGATTTCTTGCCATCTCGGCCATAGGTTGTGACAGCACTGTGATGGACGTGACAGGATGATAGGAACATGGGGGAGGGTCTTGCAGAGTGCTGCTTACAAAAATACAGTAATAAGATACGCAAATCACTAAAAGGAACGTGCAGGTTAATAAGGCCATAAAAAAAACCAAAGCACTGGGATTCATTTCTACAGGGTTTAAATTGAAAAGCAATGTGAAACTTGTATGGGACCTTGGTTAGACCACACTTGGAGTACGGTGAACATAGAAACATAGAAAATAGGTGCAGGAGTAGGCCATTCGGCCCTTCGAGCCTGCACCACCATTCAATAAGGTCATGGCTGATCATTCACCTCAGTACCCCTTTCCTGCTTTCTCTCCATACCCCTTGATCCCTTTAGCCATAAAGGCCATATCTAACTCCCTCTTGAATATATCCAATGAACTGGCATCAACAACTCTGTGCGGTAGGGAATTCCACAGGTTAACAACTCTCTGAGTGAAGAAGTTTCTCCTCATCTCAGTCTTAAATGACTAACCCCTTATCCTTATGTCCCCTGGTTCTGGACTTCCCCAACTTCGGGAACACTCTTCCTGCATCTAATCTGTCAAGTCCCGTCAGAATTTTATATGTTTCTATGAGATCCTCTCTCATCCTTCTAAACTCCAGTGAATACTGGCCCAGTTGATCCAGTCTCTCCTCATATGTCAGTCCTGCCATCTCGGGAATCAGTCTGGTGAACCTTCGCTACATTCCCTCAATAGCAAGAACGTCCTTTCTCAGATTAGGAGACCAAAACTGAACACAATATTCCAGGTGAGGCCTCAATAAGGCCCTGTACAACTGCAGTAAGACCTCCCTGCTCCTCTACTCAAATCACCTAGCTATGAAGGCCAACATGCCATTTGCCTTCTTCACCGCCTGCTGCACCTGCATGCCAACTTTCAATGACTGATGAACCATGACACCCAGGTCTCGTTGCACCTCCCTTTTTCCTAATCTGCCGCCATTCAGATAATATTCTGCCTTCGTGTTTTTGCCACCAAAGTGGATAACCTCACATTTATCCACATTATACTGCATCTGCCATGCATTTGCCCACTCACCTAACCTGTCCAAGTCACCCTGCAGCCTCTTAGCATCCTCCTCACAGCTCACACCGCCACCCAGTTTAGTGTCATCTGCAAACTTGGAGATATTACACTCAATTCCTTCATCCAAATCATTGATGTATATTGTAAATAGCTGGGGTCCCAGCACTGAGCCCTGCGGCACTCCACTAGTCACTGCCTCCCATTCCAAAAAGGACCCGTTTATCCCGGCTCTCTGCTTCCTGTCTGCCAACCAGTTCTCTATCCACGCCAGTACATTACCCCCAATACCATGTGCTTTGATTTTACCCACCAATCTCTTACGTGGGACCTTGTCAAAGGCCTTTTGAAAGTCCAAATACACCACATCCACTGGTTCTCCCTTGTCCACTCTACCAGTTACATCCTCAAAAAATTCCAGAAGATTTGTCAAGCAGGATTTCCCTTTCATAAATCTATGCTGACTTGGACCGATCCCATCACTGCTTTCTAAATGTGCTGCTATTTCACCTTTAATAATTGATTCCAACATTTTCCCCACTACTGATGACAGGCTAACCGTATTACCCGTTTTCTCTCTCCCTCCTTTCTTAAAAAGTGGTGTTACATTAGTTACCCTCCAGTCTATAGGAACCGATCCAGAGTCGATAGACTGTTGGAAAATGATCACCAATGCACCACTGTTTCTAGGGCTACTTCCTTAAGTACTCTGGGATGCAGACTATCAGGCCCCGCGGATTTATCGGCCTTCAATCCCATCAATTTCCCTAACACAATTTCCCGCCTAATAAGGATTTCCTTCAGTTCCTCCTTCTCACTAGACCCTCGGTCCCCTAGTATTTCCGGAAGGTTATTTGTGTCTTCCTTCGTGAAGACAGAACCAAAGTATTTGTTTAACTGGTCCGCCATTTCTTTGTTCCCCATTATAAATTCACCTGATTCTGACTGCAAGGGACCTACGTTTGTTTTCACTAATCTCTTTCTCTTCACATATCTATAGAAGCCTTTGCAGTCAGTTTTTATGTTCCCTGCAAGATTCCTCTTATACTCTATTTTCCCCTTCTTAATTAAACCCTTTGTCTCCTCTGCTGAATTCTAAATTTCTCCCAGTCCTCAGGTTTGCTGCGTTTTCTGGCCAATGTATATGCTTCTTCCTTGGATTTAACACTATCCCTAATTTCCCTTGTTAGCCGTGGTTGAGCCACCTTCCCCGTTTTATTTTTACTCCAGACAGGGATGTACAATTGTTGAAGTTCAACCATGTGATCTATAAATGTTCTGGTGTCCATATTTTAAAAAGGATACCGAGGCATTGGAGAAGGTGCAACAAAGATTTACTGGGATGAAACTAGAGCTGAGAGGTTATACCCATCAGGAAAGGTTGAAGAGGCTGGGGTTCTTTTCTCTAGAAAAGTAATGACTGAAGGTGACCTGATAGTGGTCTTTAAGATTACAAAGAAGTTGATAGGGTAGAGAAGATATTTCCACTTGCAGGGGTCACCAGAACGAGGGACTATAAATATAAGATAGTCATTAATAAATCTCACCAGGAATTCAGGCGAAACTTCTTTACCCAGAGAGTGGTTAGAATGTGGAACTCGCGACCACAACGAGTAGTTGAAACGACTTGTATGGATGCATTTAGATAAGCACGAGGGAGAAAGGAATAGTAGGATATGCTGATGGGGTTGGATGAAGAAGGGTGCAAGGAGACTTATGTGGAGCATAAACACCAGCATAGACCTGTTGGACTCAATGGCCTGTTTCTGTGCTGTACTCCAGTGCAGTGCTGAGGGAGTGCTGCACTGTCAAAGGTGCTGTCTTGCAGATGAGATGTTAAACTAAGGTTCCGTTTGCTCTCTCAGGTAGACATAAAAGTTCCCATGGCACTATTTCAAAGAAGAGCAGGGGAGTTATCCCTGGTGTCCTGGCCAACATTTATCCCTCAATCAACATAACAAAAACAGATAATCTGGTCATTATCACATTGATGTTTGTGGGAGCTTGCTGTGTGCAAATTGGCTGCCGAGTTTCCCACATTACAACAGTGACTATACTCCAAAAGTACTACATTGGCTGTAAAAGCACTTTGAGATGTCCAGTGGTCATGAACGGTGCTATATAAATGTAAGACTTTCTGTAAATACTATGCAAGAGCTTTCTCAGGGGAGGCGAGTTGGCAGTGAGGTGGGGGGTGGGGGGAGGCTTAGATGCTCTGTTTGGTGAGGTGGATTTGGCAATAGTCAGCAGAAGGGAGTAGGGAGGAGGGAGCTGTGTGGGTGGCCAGAGCAGAGATGGGAGCCAATCTGTGGATAGGGGACTCCAGACCTGTTTGGGGTGGGAGGGAAATGGAATGTCTTAAAAGGGTTTCCTCAGTGGAGATTTGAGGAACCCATTTTTTTTTAATACAGCAAATGTCAGGTATACTACATGGTTACTGCTTGTACTATTACAAGGTGTGCCACCAGGGGGCACCTCAGTGGGAGACTTGTAGGTGACCTGTACAGGTGTGCCAGGCCTAGTATAAAAGCCAGGCAACCAGGTGTGATCCTCACTCTAGAGTTATCAATAAAGGACTAAGGTCACTACAGTTCAAGTACAACACACTGTCTCGTGGAGTCATTATCAGAGCATCTAAAGATATAACAATTGGCGACGAGATTACAGACTTTCACTCAAAAATGGCTACCCTTGGTACGTTGCAGCAGTTCGCCGATGGTGATGATTGGGACACCTCTGTGGAGAGACTCGACTATTTCTTCACAGCAAACGACCTGGCAGGCAACAATCCGGCCACACTGGCTGATAAACGCAGAGCTATCCTGCTAACCAGTTGTGGACCCACTGTCTATGGCCTCATCAGGGACTTGCTGGCACCAGTGAAGACAACGACCAAGACGTACGAGGAGCTTGTAACACTGATCCAAGAGCAACTCAAGCCTAAAGAGAGCATCCTCACAGCCCGGTACCGGTTTTACACCCACCGATGGCCCGAAGGCCAGGAAATCGCGAAATATGCTGCAGACCTCAGGAAACTGGCGTCACCATGTGATTTCGGCAACCATCTCACCAAAGCGCTGCGGGATATGTTTGTCATTGGAATTGGCCCAGAGGGCCTTCTTCATAAGCTACTGTCGGCGGATACCACAGTCACACTGCAGAAGGCCATCTCCGTGAGCCAGGCATTCGTGACCTCCACCTGCGGCTCTAGGCAGATGACTCATCCTCAGGACTCAAACCCGGCAAGTACTGTGCACAGAGTGGCGCCTTTTAGAGGCTGGACTGTTGAACGTGAACCTTCTCAGGGAAGAGAGAACAGGCCCCCGAGTCCCTTAACTCAGAGTCTGCCGAGGGGGGCTAACTGAGTAGCTCCATGCTGGCGTTGTGGAGGGAATCACAGGGCTCACCAGTGCCGCTTTAAAGACTATGTGTGTAAAGGCTGCAGCACAAAGGGCCACCTCCACTGAATGTGTAAAAGAAATATGACTCACTGCATTGATGAAGAGTCTGCAGTTGGCCATGAATCCAGCACGGATTATGAAACGATAGTCAGAGAGGCAGCTTAGCCCCACGATGAGGTATATAGCATGTTTATCTGCATCACCGAGTGTTCCCCGTTGAGGATGGAAGTCAAGATAAATGGCATTCCAGTCTCCATGGAAGTGAACACAGGGGCGAGCCAGTCAGTAATGAATCAAGACGCCTTTGATAGGCTATGGGACAATCAAGCTGAACGACCCAAGTTGGTCCCGGTTCAGGCAAAGCTGTGCACCTACATCGATGAACTTATCCCAGTCGTTGGTAGTGCGGATGTTAAGGTACTCCATGATGGCGCGGTGCACAGGTTACCTCTGTGGATTGTTGCAGGTGATGGACCAACGCTACTCGGAAGAAGGTGGATGGAGAAGATCCATTGGAGTTGGGAAGATTTCATGCCTCCAGCAATCGATGTCCTCTGCGCTCAGAGGCAAAGCAAGCCCTCACCTAAGGGTCGAACCAGCACTAGAGAGCAGACCAGCACAGCACCCGAGGCACAGACCTCTCAGCACGACTGCGTGGAGATGATCCAGCTGAGACGACCTGAAAGCATCTCCCAGGCTCCAGTGGCAGGACTCCGAAGAAGAAAATCGGATCCAAAGGCAACTTCCCAGCTTCGGTGGCAGAACCCGGGGAGAAGAGGATCACCGCAGTCGACATCGTGGATGGAGGAAAAAGGGCGTCCAAACCACGAGGTGATGCGCTGAAGAAAAAGAGGGCGGCAGCCAGACCACAAGGTACAGCGCTGATGGAGCAACACATGGCACCAAATGAAGAAGAGGATTGGGGTAAAGATACAAAGGCTCTCTTAAAGGAGGCCTGCAACTCACCACACATAAAGGAACAGTTCCACACTCTCAAGCAATGTAATAGCAACTGTGAGTTAGATACACTGCTTTGAGTACTATTGAGGGGATGACTCATCAGGGGAGAGCAGCAGCAGCCAAGTTCATGGCACCATGGGTGGCTCTGCTGCACAGGAGGGCAGGAAAAAGAGTGGGAGAGCTATAGTGGTAGGGGATTCTATTGTAAGGGGAATAGATAGACGTTTCTGCGGTCGCAACCGAGACTCCAGGATGGTATGTTGCCTCCCTGGTGCAAGGGTCAAGGATGTCTCAGAGTGGGTGCAGGACATTTTGAAGGGGGAGGGTGAACAGCCAGTTGTCGTGGTGCATATAGGTACCAACGATATAGGTAAAAAACGGGATGAGGTCCTACAAGCTGAATTTAGGGAGCTATGAGTTAAATTAAAAAGTAGGAACTCAAAGGTAGAAAGGTAGTAATCTCAGGATTGCTACCAGTGCCACATGCTAGTCAGAGTAGGAATCGCAGGATAGCTCAGATGAATACATGACTTGAGGAGTGGTGCAGAAAGGAGGGATTCAAATTCCTGGGACATTGGACCCGGTTCTGGGGGAGGTGGAACCAGTACAAACCGGACGGTCTGCACCTGGGCTGGACCGGAACCAATGTCCGAGGGGGAGTGTTTGATAGTTCTGTTGGGTAGGGATTAAACTAATATGGCAGGGGGATGGGAATCTATGCAGGGAGACAGACGGAAGTAAAATAGGGGCAGAAGCAAAAGATAGAAAGAAGAAACGTAAAAGTGGAGGGCAGAGAAACCCAAGGCAAAAAACAAAAAGGGCCACATTGCAGCAAAATTCTAAAAGGGCAAAGTGTGCTAAAAAGACAAGCCTGTAGGCTCTGTGCCTCAATGCGAGGAGTATTCGTAATAAAGTGGATGAATCAAGTGCACAGCCAGCAATTAATGAATATGATACAACTGGCATCACGGAGACATGGCTCCAGGGTGACCAACGCTAGGAACTCAACATCCAGGGGTATTCAACATTCAGGAAGAATAGACAGAAAGGAAAATGAGGTGGGGTAGCGTTGCTGGTTAAAGAGGAAATTAACGCAACAGTAAGGAAGGACATTAGCTTGGATGATGTGGAATCTGTATGGGTGGAGCTGCGGAATACCAAAGGGCAGAAAACGCTAGTGGGAGTTCTGTACAGACCACCAAAAAGTAGTAGTGAAGTTGGGGAAAGCACCAACAAGAAATTAGGGGTGCGTGCAATAAAAGTACAGCAGTTATCATGGATGACTTTAATCTACATATAGATTGGGCTAACCAAACTGGTAGCAATACGGTGGAGGAGGATTTCCTGAAGTGTATTAGGGAGGGTTTTCTGCACCAATATGTCGAGGAACCATTTAGAGGGCTGGCCGTCCTAGACTGGGTGATGTGTAATGAGAAAGGACTAATTAGCAATCTTGTTGTGTGAGGCCCCTTGGGGAAGAGTGACCATAATATGGTAGAATTCTTTATTAAGATGGAGAGTGACACAGTTAATTCAGAGACTTGGGTCCTGAACTTAAGGAAAGGTAACTTCGATGGTATGAGATGTGAAATGGCTAGAATAGACTGGCAAATGATAGTTAAAGGGTTGACGGTGGATAGGCAATGGCAAACATTTAAAGATCACATGGATGAACTTCAACAATTGTACATCCCTGTCTGGAGTAAAAATAAAACAGGGAGGGTGGCTCAACCGTGGCTAACAAGGGAAATTAAGGATAGTGTTAAATCCAAGAAAGAGGCATATAAATTGGCCAGAAAAAGCAGCAAACCTGAGGACTGGGAGAAATTTAGAATTCAGCAGAGGAGGACAAAGGTTTTAATTAGGAGGGGGAAAATACAGTATGGGAGGAAGCTTGCCAGGAACATAAAAACTGACTGCAAAAGCTTCTATAGATATGTGAAGAGAAAAAGATTAGTGAAGACAAACGTAGGTCCCTTGCAGTCAGGTGAATTTATAATGGGGAACAAAGAAATGGAAGACCAGTTGAACAAATACTTTGGTTCTGTCTTCACGAAGGAAGACACAAATAACCTTCCGGAAGCACTGGGGGACCGAAAGTCTACTGAGAAGGAGGAACTGAAGGATATCCTTATTAGGCGGGAAATGGTGTTAGGGAAATTGATGGGATTGAAGGCCGATAAATCCCCGGGGCCTGATAGTCTGCATCCCAGAGTACTTAAGGAAATGGCCATAGAAATAGTGGATGCATTGGTGATCATTTTCCAACAGTCTATCGACTCTGGGTCAGTTCCTATGGACTGGAGGGTAGCTAATGTAACACAACTTTTTAAAAAAGGTGGGAGAGAGAAAACGGGTAATTATACACCAGTTAGTCTGACATCAGTAGTGGGGAAAATGTTGGAATCAATTATTAAAGATGAACTAGCAGCACATTTGGAAGGCAGTGACGGGATCGGTCCAAGTCAGCATGGATTTATGAAAGGGAAATCCTGCTTGATAAATCTTCTGGAATTTTTTGAGGATGTAACTGGTAGAGTGGACAAGGGAGAACCGGTGGATGTGGTGTATTTGGACTTTCAACAGGCTTTTGTCAAGGTCCCACACAAGAGATTGGTGTGCAAAATTAAGGCACATAGTATTGGGGGTAATGTACTGACGTGGATAGAGAATTGGTTGGCAGACAGGAAGCAGAGAGTCGGGATAAACTGGTCCTTTTCAGAACGGCAGGCAGTGATTAGTAGGGTGCCGCAGGGCTCTGTGCTGGGACCCCAGCTATTTACAATATACATTAACGATTTGGATGAGGGAATTGAGTGTAATATCTCCAAGTTTGCAGATGACACTAAGCTGGGTGGCGGTGTGAGCTGTGAGGAGGATGCTAAGAGGCTGCAGGGTGACTTGGACAGGTTAGGTGAGTGGGCAAATGCATGGCAGATGCCGTATAATGTGGATAAATGTGAGGTTATCCACTTTGGTGGCAAAAACACGAAGGCAGAATATTATCTGAATAGCAGCAGATTAGGAAAAGGGGAGGTGCAACAAACCTGGGTGTCATGGTACATGGTACATCGGTCATGCAGGTACAACAGGGAGTGAAGAAGGCAAATGCCATGTTGGCCTTCATAGCTAGGGGATTTAAGTTTAGGAGCAGGGAAGTCTTACTGCAGTTGTACAGGGCCTTAGTGAGGCCTCACCTGGAATACTGTGTTCAGTTTTGGTCTCCTAATCTGAGGAAGGACGTTCTTGCTATTGAGGGAGTGCAGCGAAGGTTCACCAGACTGATCCCCCGGATGACAGGACTGACATACGAGGAGTGAGTGGATCGACTGGGCCTGTATTCATTGGAGTTTAGAAGAATGAGAGGGGATCTCATAGAAACATATAAAATTCTGACGGGACTGGACAGGTTAGATGCAGGAAGAATGTTCCCGATGTTGGGGAAGTCCAGAACCAGGGGACATAGTCTAAGGATAAGGGGTAAGCCATTTAGGACTGAGATGAGGAGAAACTTCTTCACTCAGAGAGTTGTTAACCTGTGGAATTCCCTACCGCAGCGAGTTGTTGATGCCAGTTCAGTGGATATATTCAAGGGGGAGTTAGATATGGCCCTTATGGCTAAAGGGATCAAGGGGTATGGAGAGAAAGCAGGAAAGAGGTACTGAGGGAATGATCGGCCATGATCTTATCGAATGGTGGCGCAGGCTCGAAGGGCCGAATGGCCTACTCCTGCACCTACTTTCTATGTTTCTATGTGCAATTGATGATCAGAGTTGTGCACATGCAATAAGCAAAGAAAAGTCTCAATGTAATAGCAACTGTGAGTTAGATGTAAAATGTGTAATTGATGATCAGAGCTGTGTAAGAAGCAAAGAAAAGTCGCACGATCGAGATCGGAGCTACAGGTTATTCACTATGAGTAATGAAACGTTGTGCGATGTAGGATTTCAACTGCAGTCAAAGCAGCGGGCAGACACCCATCGGGAGCACACAGGTCCAGCGAGCTACCCAATGTAGTAGCCTGCGTCGCTGAGACCAGAGTTATGCACCATGGAGTGTGGCCACAAGCAGCCAATACATACAAGCCGCAGAGCAAGCGATCTCAGGAGGGCAATGGCACCGGTATCGATACCCTGCCCCTGATCGGCTCCACCCGATGGCACCCGATGGCACCAACCGCCATGAGCCTGAAAGAGCAAACCGCGCTAAGGCGCAGCCCCCAGACCCTATCGCCACCAAGGCTACACCCGGGAACGAAGGGTCACCCGCAACAGTTCTCCAAAATGGGACCGAGACCAGCCAGGATCCCAAACCAAATAACGCCCAAGCAAGCGAGTCAGCAGTTCCCTGCACACTGTCAGACGACTGCTCCTCAGGGAGCAGCAGCGGCCCGGGGCGTAAAGAAAGGACAGTGAGGTCACAGGCATCTATGAACCTGCCCGACGCTAGGAGCAATGGCAAAGGCCCCAAGAGCAGGCAACTTCAGCCAACTGGGTTCCCACTGCCAGCACTGGGCACCGCGCTGCCACCACCATCCAGCAGTTCTGGAACTAGTTTTTCCTCATGCACCAGTACTGATTCCAAGTATATATCAAGTATGTACCTCACCAGTCAAATGTACTTGCCTCACAACTGTACCACAAATGTAATGATGTAAATGCAAATTTTTTTTTATGGACTTGAATGTATATGAATGTAATGAGCCACCGGCATAATCTGTATGTGCGGGCGGGGAGAGAATGAGTGGTCATGGACACACAAACAGAAACCACTAGCACCTCCACTGCCAATGAAACACCACTAACTCACCCAAGGTGGAAACGACCCTCCTAAGGTCAACCAGATAGAGCTAAGCCCAGAGCACAGTCAATGCATGAAGGCGATTTGCACTAAAGGCTTGGGGGAGAGTGATGTCATGTATCCTACATGGTTGCTGCTTGTACTATTACAAGGTGTGCCACCAGGGGGCACCTCAGTGGGAGACTTGTAGGTTACCTGAGCAGGTGTGCCTGGCCTAGTATAAAAGGCAGGCCACCATGTGTGATCCTCACTCTGGAGTTATCAATAAAGGACTAAGGTCACTACAGTTCAAGTACAACACATTGCCTCATGGAGTCATTAACGGAGCATCTAAAGACATAACAGCAAAGTAGTAATTTTTAAATTTAATGCAGGATTTCCCAGGGAACTACTGAGGAAACCCTTTTAAGTAATTGCTGCTCTTTCTGGACCATGAGCTCCAACAGTTAGCCTTGAAGCAGGCTTGTGGCCCCATCAGGGCAGGGGGAGGGTTCCAGTTGTGGCATGAAGAAGGGTGCAGCAGCGGAAGGGCTGTCCAGTCACTGTGATGGTGGAATTACTTAAAAGGGTTTCCCAGCAATGACTTGGGGAACTCAATTAAAAATAAGTTTAATAAGCATGGCAGACAAATGGAACAGTAACAGTATGACAGGAGGAAATAATAAAGTGTTATTTGCCAGGAAGTATGTAAATTCACAAATATTTATATCTACAATGCTACTAACAGCAACCAATCCAGAAATGTTAATACCTCTGCAACACCACATCAATACAATCCAAATGCAAACCTACTACCACTGATACTACAAGGTCTAAGAAACACATTACCAGTTTTTCCACAAAAATCATTTTGTTGTACGTTTCTTTACCGTAAATGTAGTTCAGCACCAACACCAGCATAATCATCGGGTTCAAGTTCACTATCTTACCACAGAGTACTTCAGGTTCCAATATGTACCACTCTAGCCGTGTTTCAGGAGCGTCAAGCAGAAAATTCAGAACAAAATAACAGCTACCACACCTTCTGCATTTTGTAAGTTTAATTGATGCTGTTGAGTTTTGTATGTCTCAAGTCATTTTCAGCCGTCCCCATTGACTACATTATGGCAACTACAACAGCGTCTAATAACAAGGGCCTCTATTGTATTCCGCAAGCTAAAGCTGCAACATAGTTGCTCTATATTACAGTAAAAGACCTTACATTATGCAGTCCTCCTTTAAACTGGCAGCACTTTAACATGTGCTCACACACAAGAAAGAAGAGTTTCAAATAAAACAATGGCACGGCTGTGCAGTGGATTTCTCGAGTGAAAATCTTTTTTGTCAGCAACAGCTTACTATAAAATTAAAAACACAGACCTGGGGATCCCAAGTCTCCCAGGATGTCTGGGAATCACCCGGTTTGAAGTATGTTTCTTTGCTTTTTGACAATGTTGTTTTTGCAACAGATTTCTATCCATAGTAGTCACCAGTCTCCAGAGAAAAAAAAATGTAAATCTAAAACAAAGTGTCACTAAAATCTTCGGCTCCACCCTTGGCACAATGACTTACTCCAAGTTTTTGAGTTTTTAAACGTTCTTTTGTCAGTTGAGCATCACATGCCCTGGCACTGTGACAACACTGCTCTGTTTTTAATAAGTGAACTGCTGTAAGTAAGTGTATCATGAACAAGGCTTGCCGAGCGTTGCAAGTCAATCTTACCTTGTAAATATAAGATTTCCTAAAATTCTTACCACAATACCAGAAAGCACTTCATCCGTTTCAATCGGTTATATAGCAATATATAAAATGTACACAAGCTTTCCATGTGAACAAATGTACATTAAAAGGCGGGGTCTCCTTATCGTCCTATTCATGCCATGTCACACCACAAGCGTTCCTCCTGACCTGCTGCCACACTTCAACTGTCACTGAGTAACGCACTAGGAGCTCACAAAGAGAAATTCTGATATAAATGAAAACATACACATTTTTCATAAAAGTAAATAAGTTGAGTGCACTATAATATAAATACTACTGTCTTGGATCATTGGTTACAAGGCTGCAATAAAACCTTCAGGTTCAGCTGGCTTCAGAAAGCACTCCAGCTTTCATCTTGTGGTTTATGGCATCCTCTGAACTTGTTGAGAATGTTATTTTGTATATATCAACATGTATCCTCTGAACTTGTTGAGAGTGTTATTTTGTATATATCAACATGTATCCTCTGAACTTGTTGAGAGTGTTATTTTGTATATATCAACATGTAACTAAATGCATACACGTGTATGCACAAGTGGATTTTCCAGCAGAGAAGTGTTCCCTATCTCTCTTCTATTGCAATTATTCTCTGGCATGGCACACGTACATGATCTTCACCACACGATAACTATAAGAGAAATGCAGAGAACAGCACAAACCCTTGTGCATGGCCTTCTTTGACCTCACAAAGGCCTTTGGCACTGTTAACCGTGAGGAACTATGGAGCGTCCTCCGTTTCGGCTGCCCCCAAAAGTTTGTCACCATCCTCCACCTGCTCCACGATGATATGCAAACTGTGATCCTGACCAATGGATCCATCATGGATCCAATCCATGTCCGGACCGGAGTCAAGCAGGGCTGCACCATTGCACCAACGCTCTTCTCAATCTTCCTTGCTGCAATGCTCCATCTCACTATCAACAAGATCCCTGCTGGAGTGGAACTAAACTATAGAACCAATGGGAACCTGTTCAACCTGCATCGCCTAGGTTAGTTCCAAGGTCATCCCATCCTCTGTCATCGAACTACAGTACGTGGACGACGCTTGCGTCTGCGCACACTTAAGAGGCCGAACTCCAAGCCATCGTCAACACCTTCACCAAGGCATACGAAATCACGGGCCTTACGCTAAACATCCGAAAGACAAAGGTCCTCCACCAACCTGACCCCGCCACACAGCACAGCCCCCGGTCATCAAAATCCACGGCTTTGCCTTGGACAACTTGGACCATTTTCCATACCTCGGGAGCCTACTATCAGCAAGGGCACACATTGATGACAAAGTCCAACATCGCCTCCAGTGCGCCAGCGCAGCCTTCGGTCGCCTGAGAAAGAGAATGTTTGAAGACCAGAACCTCAAATCTGGCACCACGCTTATGATCTACAGGGCAGTAGTGATACCCGCCCTCCTTTATGGCTCAGACGCATGGACTATATTCAGCAGACACCTGAAGGCACTGGAGAAGTACCACCAGCGCTGCCTCCGCAAGATCCTGCAAATCCACTGGGAGGACAGACGCAATAGCATCAGTGTCCTCATCCAGGCCAACATCCCCAGCATCGAAACACTGACCACACTCGACCAGCTCCATTGGGCGGGCCACATCGTCTGCATGCCCGACATGAGACTCCCTAAGCATGTGCTCTACTCGGAATTCCTACACAGCAAGCAAGCCCCAGGTGGGCAGAGGAAATGCTTCAAGGACACCCTCAAAGCCTCTTTGATAAAGTGTAACATCCCCATTGGCACCTGGGAATCCCTGGCCCAAGATCACCCAAAGTGGAGGAAGAACATCCGGGAGGGCGCTGAGCACCTCGAGTGTCGTCGCCGAGAGCAAGCAGAAACCAAGCGCAGACAGCGGAAGGAGCGTGCGGCAAACCAGGCTCCCCACCCACCCTTTCCTTCAACCACTATCTGTCCCACATGTTACAGAGACTGTAATTCCCATATTAGACTGTACAGTCACCTGAGAGCTTACTTATAGAGTGGAAGCAAGTCGATTTCGAGGGACTGTTTATGATGATGATATCAATGGGGCAGAACTTCCTCTCGAGGTCTTCCCACGGGCAAAGCACTAAATAATAGAAGAGAAAGCTCACTTACCTGAAGCTGCTGCGCCCGCTCGAAATCCAGATCCATAGGCCTCCTCTCCCTGCGCGTCGCAGCGGGTAGGGACATGCGCAGGAATCACGTGGACCTGGACACCCAATCACAGGTAAATATTTTCTCATTCATAGTAATAGGAGATTTGTAAGTTACAAATCTCTTATTACTATGAATGAGAAAAACCCCAAAATGCACAAACACTACATTAAACATTTAAAAAACACCTCACACAATACACTAAAAGAAATTAAAGTTGTTATACATGTTTTTAAAGAAAATAAATTGCCAATTTTTTTTTAAAGTTAGGGTTAGGGTTTAAAATAACATTAGCTGAGTGGGCAGGTTTTTAACATAAATATGTTTTTAAAAATTTTATTTTAATCATGTTTTTTATAGGTTTTTAAACTCTTACGCTTGTAAAAGTAGGCTATGCACCTGCTTTTTCAGGCACAACATTTTTGAGGACATTTGCCGGGCAAGATATGCATAAATCCCACAATCTTGCCCGTGCAAATGTCCTTGCTCCCGAGATGTCTATCGGAAAAGCCGGTTTTCAGCACATGCGCATTGTGCGCTGAAAACCGGCTTTTCCGATGCCTTACCGGGTCCTTCGAAACTTCGTATGGGCCCGGGATGTCAGAATTTCTACCCCATTATGTAATGAAATACATATACGTGTATCCACAAGTGGATTTCCTAGTAGAGAAGTATTCCTAATCTCGCTTCTATTACAATTATTCTCTGGCACGGCATACATACATTATTTTCATAGTAAACAGTATACATGGTACAGTGTGCGTGTTATAATGCAATGGAAGTGAGCCTTACAGAGTGGCTTGAAGTCAGCCCTGGTGACTAGTTGCGGTGAGTGGTAGTTGTCTTTGGATTTATTCCTCTGAGTGCCTATGGTATTGTTGTCTGGTGAATTTTGCACTGCCACAGCTGAGTTTCCACAGGTCAAAGTGAAAATTCTATATTCACTCTTACTTTTTTCCCATTTCTCAGGATGCTATCTCTTGCTGGAAAACATTTCCATGGGCATCGGCAGCCTCTAGTAGCTCATCCAAGTGATCAGTCTCATTATAATAAATGTCAAGCTCCTGGCAATATTCCCACCAGTGCCAGGAAGCTCACCTCTGGGAGGGTGGGATATGACTGCTGCAGGACTTGGGATCCTGCAAAAGTGAAGTAAAGACTGTTGCCTTTGAGCTGAATAGAGGATCCATTTCTTTAAAAATGTTAAAATCCATGAAGTTTGGTATCATGATTGATTATCCATCCTGCAGCATTGCGGTGACAGTAATGAGGGTAAATATGCCATATGACATCATTCCATCATTTAAATATGCCTTTCCCTATTTGGGCAGATGTATTCAATGCAAATTGTCACTTCCAGTGGAATATCCATATGTGGCGGCCACTGGTGGGGAGCTGGCAGAATAGCTCCCCAGCTGATTTCACACCCTGGAATACTCTGGTACTGCTCGGACAGTACTGGGGAGGACAGTCCAGGCCAAGGGGTTTAGAAGCCAGCTGCAGCCAGAATCTTAAAATCATAGGGCTAGAAATGCATCTACTTACCGCCACTCCGTAGCTCCATGAAATGGCAAAGAAATGGCGGCTGCTGCACTTTCACCAGTTGGTGGCGGGTCCCATGTCAGCCGCCATTTTCCTCCCTTCCTTTGCGCTGCCGTTAACTGGCAACGCCCTGGGAAAAAATGGCAGCATGGTGACGTCGATCGGCATGCAACGCCGGCTTAACGTCACCACTCTGAACTTTGACCCTAGCACTGAATTCAGCGCTGGGCCCTAAGCACAGCAGGTAAGCCTCTTCCTCTTCATGGTCAACCACTGGCTGGGCAGGATGCATTTCTTGGTTGTGTAAAATGAGAAAAGTACAAGGGTGCAGTTGTGGTGAGGGGAGGCCAGGTAAGCAAGAAGTGCATTTGAGAAGAAGGATACCAGCATCTTGTATCCTTTCAGCCCCACCGCTGGCCAAGGGCTCAGCTATGCCCCTGCCAAGAATGAGGTGAGGTTAGGAATGGGAGATGATTGATACAGATTGTTGGTAGGTGAGTGATGGGTGGGAGGGCGGGGGAAGTCATGCATTGAGCAGTGTGTAAGGCTAGTGATGCAGTTGAAGATGCATTCACTAACCTTGACCAATGGTCTGAGGTTATGAAGTTTCTTTGGGCACTGGTGGTAGGGGCAACACTGCTGGCAGTGACAGCCTCGGTGATGTGGACCCACATCGTTCTTTCTGGAGGGCCTCCTGGTCCCTGTGGGTAGAGGACCTCACTTGCAGTGTTGACCCCATGCACAAAGCTGGAGTGCTGCGTGCGAGACCCTGTGTGCCCCTTCCCTGGCTTGATGAGCCATTTGTGTTAGTGTTGAAGCACTTTTAACAATTTTTTAGGCGTGGAACACAATTCAGCTTTAAGAGCTGATGACTGCCATATGGGAATTATTTTTAATGTTTATGTTTTTTTTGAAAGACAACAGTGGCTGAAAAATGCATTTTTTCACTTGATTTTAATTAGTTTTGAATGCATTGCCCCTTTAATTCATAGCCCCTTTAATTGCCTACAATACCTTGTGAATTCCATAGCCTCGCTCCCACAGGGCGTAAGAAGCAGCAACGCTGACTGTGGACGGGAACTTCAGGTCAGAGGCCTACATTAACGCCACCAAGAGGGCATTGCAGTGTAAGTTAGCGCTATGCGCCACATCGCCTCCTGAGCTAATTTTTCAATGGTAGTGCAGTGAACATTAACTCGAGTAGCTGGTAACACCAGCAATTCTGTCGGCATGCACAAATCTTTCCTCCATCGAATCATAGACACTTACAGCACAGAAGGAGGCCATTCGGCCAGTTCAATTCTTTGTGTGTTCGCGCATCTGCTGTGCCGATTTCCTTACCTGCCCCGATTTCCTTAACTCTCTGGAAGGTTTTACTGCAGAGGCCACATACGCTGGCCTAAGCACAACTGGAGTAACTGTCAGCTGGCCAAACTTCCCTAAATGGCCACAACTGGCGTAGGTGGCTGGTTACGTCCCCTTTGGCTGAAAAAAAAACTGACCTAAAAAAATCGTAATTGAGTTACACTGGTGCAAATTGATTGGGGAAACTGTGGGTTTTCAACTTAAGCCAAAAAAAGCAGCCTGCTCCAAAATAATAGCGCAAATCACTGGGGAAAATTGAGTCCATAATCACTATGCTGTCATGCTGAAGACTTGTGCTCCAGAACTAGCCGTGCCTCTAGCTAAGCTGTTCCAGTACAGCTACAACACTGGCATCTACCCAACAATATGGAAAACACAACAATGTGGAAAACTGCCCTGTTTGACAGGTATGTCCTGTCCACAAAAATCAGGACAAATCCAATCTGGCTAAGTCTACTCTAAATCATCAGCAAAGTCATGGAAGGTGTCATCGACAGTGATATCCAGCGGCACTTATTCATCAATAACCTGCTCACTGAAGCTCAGTTTGGGTTCCGCCAGGACCACTCAGCTCCAGAGTTCATTACAGGCTTGGTTCAAACATGGACAAAAGAGCTGAATTCCAGAAGTGAGGTTAGAGTGACTGTCCTTGACATCAAGGCAGCATTTGACCGAATGTGGCATCAAGGAGCCCTAGTAAAATTGAAGTCAATGGGAATCAGGGAGAAAACTCTCCATTGGCTGGAGTCATACCTAGCACAAAAGAAGATGGTTGTGGTTATTGGAGCTCAATCATCTCAACCCCAGGACATTGCTGCAAGAGTTCCTCAGGACAGTGTCCTAGGCCCAACTATCTTCAGTTGCTCCATCATAAGGTCAGAAGTGGGGATGTTCGCTGATGATTGCACAGTGTTCAGTTTCATTCGCAACTCCTCAGATAATGAAGCAGTCCATGCCCACATGCAACAAGACCTGGACAACATTCAGGCTTGGGCTGATAAATGGCAAGTAATATTCGCACCACACAACTGCTAAGCCTTGACCATCTCCAACAAGCGAGAGTCTAGCCACCTCCCTCCCCTTGATATTCAACGGCATTTCCGTCGCCAAATCCACCACCATTAACATCCTGGGGGTCACCATTGAGAAGCTTAACTGGACCAGCCACACAAATACTGTGACAACAAGAGTGGGTCAGAGGCTGGGTATTCTGTGGTGAGTGTCTCTCTTCCTGACTCTCCAAAGCCTTTCCACCATCTACAAGGCACCATAGAAACATATAAAATTCTGATGGGATTGGACAGGTTAGATGCAGGAAGAATGTTCCCGATGTTGGGGAAGTCCAGAACCAGGGGTTACAGTCTAAGGATAAGGGGTAAGCCATTTAGGACTGAGATGAGGAGAAACTTCTTCATTCAGCGAATTGTAAACTTGTGGAATTCTCTACCATAGAAAGTTTTTGAGGCCAGTTCGTTAGATATATTCAAAAGGGAGTTAGATGTGGCCCTTACGGCTAAAGGGATCAAGGGATAGGGAGAGAAAACAGAAATGGGGTACTGAAGTTGCATGATCAGCCATGATCACATTGAATGGTGGTGTAGGCTCGAAGGGCCGAATAGCCTACTCCTGCACCTATTTTCTATGTTTCTATGTTTCTATGTGCCTGTGCTGGCTGTTTGAAAGAACAGTTGTGCTTAGTCCCACATCCCTGCTTTTTGTCCGTAACCCTGTAAATTCCTCATTCTCAAGTTACTGTTCAACTCCCTTTTAAAAATGTTTATGGAACAGCTTCCCCCACCTTTTCAGGTAGAGCTTTCCAGACCCTGACAACTCTCTGAGTCACAAAATGTCTCCTCATCCCCCCTCTAGATCTTTTGCCAATGATTTTAAATCTATGACCTCAGGTTATTAACTTACTCGCCAGAGGGTTGAGTTTTTCTCTATCAACTTTATCAAAACGTCTCATCATCTTGAAAATCTCATGAGGTCACCTCTCAACCTTCTCTATTCCAAGGAGAATAGTCTTAACTTTTCCAACCTCTCCTCATAACTGAAGTCTATCATCCCTGGTAACATCCTGGTAACATCCTGGTAAACCTCCTCTGCACCCTTTCGAAGGCCTTTACATCATTCCTGAAATGTGCTACCAGAATAGTCCACAATACTCCAGTTGAGACCTAACTAGTGATTTATAAAATTCTAGCATGATCTCTTTGCTTTCATATTCTATTCCTCTACTTTATAAACCTAAGTAGCCCAAATGATTTTAACCAACTCATCAACTTGCTCTGCCACCCTGTACCAAGTTTAACGATAGAAATGTTTCAAGCTTCATTTGGTTGTCTGCAAAGCTTGAGGGAGGAGCTAATGACCTTCAAAAAGCACAGTCCATATAATTTATTCCGTTTTATTTACAACTGCCAACTATTTCAGATTGTGGTCAACAATTTTTCAGATCAAAGAAGTCCCTATAAATGTTTTCAGGGATATTGAAGGAGCTGAAACTCATCGAATCTTGAGTCAATTTCAAATTCTCAACAGAACAGTTTATGCCAGTAGCAGCTCCTAACATGGTGAGAAATGCTAGGAGAAAAATATTACGAGGGTGAAATTCAATTCAGCCCAAAAACAGGCGCGGGGATCGCAATGCGCGATCTGTCTACACCTGTTGAAAGGAGTTCAGGCAGCACGCAAAATTCATGCTGCCTGCTACTTTGCATGATTGCAGCACACAGCCCAGTGCTGCACATGCTGCTGACTGGCTGTGCACTTAGCAGGGAGCCAAAGTTCACAATGTTCGCACAAGTGGTTCAGTTGGTAGGAAATGGCTACACCTCTTAAAGGCAGTCTGCACCTCTTAAAGGTGAGCTGCCTTCTGGTGATCAAAAATGTTAAAATTGCATCAGCAGAAAACAAAATGGCTCAACAGACCAGGGAAAGGGCACCCAGGGTCTCAGACACAGCATTTGAGGCCTTCGTGCAGGGGTTGAACACACAAAGAGAAGTGCTCTACCCACATATAATGTAAGAAGGATGTGGGACCAGATTGCTGAGGCATTCAGTGCCAGCAGTGTCGCCCCAAGAAGTGCCCAAAGAAGTTTAATGACCTCAGACAAGTGGTCAAGATCAGTGAATGTATCTTCAAAAGCCATTTCCTACCAGCTGAACCACTAGCCTCACACACTGCTCAATTTACAACCCCCGGCACTCACCTACCAACAATCTGTACCAAACACGAGGCACACCTCACATTCATAGCTTCACCTCACCCGCAAATACTTACCATTGTTGCAAGCCTCACATGCACATTGCACAGCTTGAACCAACTATTAGTTATTCAACAATGACAGCCACATCACCATAACACATTACACCACACACAGTGACACACTTCCCTTTCTCTTGCAGGAAAAGGTGGCGCATAACCGGCGCCAGCAGAACTAAACCGATGGGAGACACATGCCTGCGTGATATCACCCCCTTGGAGGAGACGGTGCTGGCCATTCTTGGCAGGGGCATGGCTGAGCCCATGGCCAGCAGCGGAGCTGAAAGAATACAAGGTGCTGGTATCCTCATACGTTATCCTCTTTCTCACACCCACTTCCCCCTCATCCCACAATCTCTTCTGATTTACAAGCTACACATGGTGAAAGCATGCAGCTGTTTCTTTAGCCCCCTCACCTCCCCTCACCACAACCCTACCCTTGTGCCTTTCTCATTTCAGAGACCCAAGAAATCCAGCCTGCCCAGCCAGTGGGTCAACAAGAGGTCATCCCGCAAGGCCATCTGCAGTCTCCCCCACTGAAAGTCAACAGCCTTCCACCAGCCACGCTGCAGCCACTGGGGTATCATGACATAGGAGCACTAGGATAGGCAAAGGCACATGCAAGACAGTCACGAAAGGAATGCATAAGGGTGATTACTTGATTTTTTGATGTAATATTGGATGCATATATGGATAAAGTTGGATTGGAAAGTTTGTTTTGTGGTAGCTTTTATTTCAGCATCGTGACCAAGAGGACGCTGTGATGGTCAGTAACAGAGGGAAGGGAAGGAGTATTGTTGAATGGGGAATTGGGGTTGTGTTTACTTGTACCACAAACAGGTGATTCAATCCCAGCCAGAAAGGAGCTGTCGGGGTTGCCTCCTTTCTTCTGCTTCCTCCTCCTACTCCTTCGCTTCTGCTTCTTCCTCCTCCTTCCTCTGCGAGCAGCATGTCCCCTTTGCTGTCTCTGCTCCACCTCCATGTCATGCCGCAGCCCAAGGGGGACTTTGACTAGAGTCCCCAGGACTGGGAGAAAATGGTGTTCTCAGAGGCCTTCTGTTAAGAGCCATAGCCTTGCAAACGTCCAGCAGCACTCCCTGCACATAAATGTCTTACACCAAGTCACTACTCAAATAAACTGTACAGGAACCAGCACAAAAGCAAAAAGCAACTTACCTCAAAGTTGCGTATTCTCTTTATGTAGCGCTGGTGGGGGATCCGTTGTGCAGCTGAGCACACGTTCAGCTGTGCGTGCTTTGGAGAGGGTGTGCAGTTGAGCGGCGACATCCTAAATGCATGCTGATTGACATCACGATCCACCTCATTACCATTCTTCTGGCAAATGCAGGCAATAGCCGCACTATTGACCTGCCCACAGCCTGCGCCAGCAGTGGGTGGAAGCAAGGGGGCTGCCATTTTATTTGCCGAAACCAGTTTTAACAGCCGGTGCTAAGGTGCCAAATTTCACTGCCTGCTTATATAAAAGTATATTACATAAGAATATCTTGACATTAGATGTTGATTTTTTTATTGTTTTCATGGCAAGGAGCTAGATAGACGGATTCCTACTAGAAATATATGTATGCTATCACTGTTAGTTACTCACTTCATGTTTTTAAAAAATAGATTTACACAATTATTTAAATTTGAAATTAGGATGCTCTATCATTTGTCGAAGACAGAAGTGAGATCCTAATGAGATTTAGGATAATTCCAGTAGCTAAAATAATTAATGGAAAGGTTCTTCTGTTTATTATCCTGCAGCGTTTTACTGAAAGCTTACCTAGATATCAAAGCTAAAAAAGATACTCCCAAAGGTATAAAGAGTTGGGACCCCCTATCTAAACCAACCTGAAGTGCAAAGGCTGAAATAATTCTAGGTAAGGGTAGAAAATATTCAAAACCATTTCTGGTACCATTTGGTCTGCTTTCCCACAGACCAGTGGGCATGCTGAGCGAGTGCCAATGCTCGGAACATGGCAGGAATGTGCTGTCTCTCAGGATAGCAGCACATGCAGCCTTCCTGCCCACCCACATGTGGCAGGAAGGAGACAGGGCCAGGTTGGCCATGCAACAGCACAAGTGGTGTAGCCTGCAGCAGGTCCAACCCAGCTGGCATAAAATGGAGGCCACTGCTGTCCCAAGCAGCTCCTATTAGAATGCAGCAGCCACCCAGATCAAGTACGTCTGTCACTCAGGTAGCAACAATTAAGTGTAAGAGTGCATGTCACTCTGTGGAGAGTCTGGAACTAGGGGGCACAGTCTCAGGATCAGGGGTCGGCGATTTAAGACTGAGATGAGGAGGAATTTCTTCACTCAGAGGGTTGTGAATCTTTGGAATGCTCCACCCCAAAGGGCTGTGGATGCTGAGTCAGAGTATATTTAAGGCTAGAGATAGATTTTTGGACTTTAGGGGGATCAAGGGATATAGAAATCGGGCAGGAAAGTGGAGTTGAGGTCGATGATCAATCATGATCTTATTGAATGACGGAGCAGGTTCGAAGAGCAGTATGGGCTACTCCTGCTCCAAATTCTTATCTTCTTATCACCTTGGATCTAATTGAGTAACTTGTCTTCCCAGATCAGAAGATGGGAGCACAGTGGGAGCCTTAAATTGAAGGCATTGTGATTGCAGCAAAGCAAGTGGCCATTCACCAGCGTGTTCCTGTGCAGATGATCACAGACATCCTGGGCATTGACAGATTGGTAGCCCTTGTACGCATGTATGCCCCATTATTTTGTAATGTGCAAATAGGAAACATGCATACAATTCAATATGGTAGTGTAGTGATTATGGTAGAGGACAAGCAACCCAAAATTTGTGAGCTCAAAACCCAGGTTGTGAAAAAGAATTGTTGTAAATCTTCAACTGGTTCACCAACATCCTTTAGGGATGAACATCTTTTACCCACCAATTAGACAATAGTACCACAGTGGGATTATTGCTCAGCTAATTGTCTCCTTTTTTATCACTGTCATCAACAGGGACAGGAAGAAAATAAAACAAATGCTGGAAATGCAGCTGGTCTAGCAACACCTGAAAGAACCAAAACATACCAGTGTCTCGGATCAGGCCTTTCATCATCAGAGCAGCCACCTAACTGCACCTTCACCGGCCCAGTCAGGTTTTCACATTACAACCAGTTGCCAGCTGACAAATTAAGTGACAATGCAGTGGGTGGCTTTGGTTAATATTGCTTGTCAAAGAAATAACAATAATGTAGATTGGGTTATTTTCCCCTTTTTTGTGCTCAAACGCGCACAATATGGCTAAAACAATAACTAAATGCAATGCAAATGTGCGTCGACATTACCTTGAGCATGGGCTTGACTTCCGGAGTACACCCACCTCACGCCACAATGGTTTTATTACTTTTGGTACAATCCCTAGGTTAGCAGAGAGTGGGAGGCTATTCGATTAATGCAACTAAAAAAAAATAAAGATTTCTGGGCATATTTATGCTGTCCACAGTAGGAACTGTATTAACAGTAATGGAATTTATGAAAACAAAATGTAATGGTATCTGGCTAGAACTGGAAGTGAAATAAAGGTTCATCACATTCAACACACGCCAATTCTTCCAATTTTGTTCCTCGTGATAAATATGTTTAAATTAAGCCTTTAGTTGTCCTTAAAATAATGAAAGGGTTTGATTGGGTAGTCGTAGAGAAAATGTTTCCACTTGTGGAGGAGTCCAAAACTAGAGGTCATAAATATAAGATAGTCATTAATAAATCCAATAGGAAATTTAGGAGAAACTTCTTTACCCAAAAAGTGGTAAGAATCTGGAACGTGTTACCACAAGGAGTAGTTGAGGCTAATAGCATAGATGCATTTAAGGGGAAACAAGATAACACATCAGCAAGAAATGAATAGAAATATATGATGATAGGGTTAGATGAAGTAGGGTGGAGGGAGACTTGTGTGGAGGATAAATGCCAGCATAAACCAGTTGGGCAGAATGGCTTGATTCTGTGCTCTACACTCAATGTTAAATCTGACACCGTGCCACATAAGGAGAAATTAGGGCAAATGTCCAAAAGTTTGGTCAAAGAGGTGAGTGGACAAATGCATGGCAGATGAAGTATAATGTGGATAAATGTGAGGTTATCCACTTTGGTGGTAAAAACAGAGTGACAGACTATTATTTGAATGGTGACAGATTCAGAAAAGGGGAGGTGCAACGAGACCTGGGTGTCATGGTACATCAGTCATTGAAGGTTGGCATGCAGGTACAACAGGCGGTTAAGAAAGCAAATGGCATGTTGGCCTTCATAGCGAGGGGATTTGAGTACAGGGGCAGGGAGGTGTTACTACAGTTGTACAGGATCTTGGTGAGGCCACACCTGGAGTATTGTGTACAGTTTTGGTCTCCTAACTTGAGGAAGGACATTCTTGCTATTGAGGGAGTGCAGCGAAGGTTCACCAGACTGATTCGCGGGATGGTCAGACTGACATATGAAGAGAGACTGGATCAACTGGGCTTGTATTCACTGGAGTTCAGAAGAATGAGAGGGGATCTCATAGAAACGTTTACAATTCTGACGGGTTTAGACAGGTTAGATGCAGAAAGAATGTTCCCAATGTTGGGGAAGTCCAGAACCAGGGGTCACAGTCTAAGGATAAGGGGTAAGCCATTTAGGACCGAGATGAGGAGAAACTTCTTCACCCAGAGAGTGGTGAACCTGTGGAAATCTCTACCACAGAAAGTTGTTGAGGCCAATTCACTAAATATATTCAAAAAGGAGTTAGATGTAGTCCTTACTACTAGGGGGATCAAGGGGTATGGTGAGAAAGCAGGAATGGGGTGCTGAAGTTGCATGTTCCTGCCTACTCCTGCACCTATTTTCTATGTTTCTATGTTTCTATGTTTTAAGGAGGGTCTAAAAGGTGGAGAGAGAGGAAGAGATTCAGAGAGGTTAAGGGAGGAAATTGCAGAGCTTAGGGCCTTGGCAGCTGAAGGCACAGCTGCCAATAGAGACACGAAGGAAATCAGAGATGCACAAGAGACCAAAATTGGAGGAGCGGAGAGTTCTCGGAGGGTTGTAGGGCTGGAGGAGGTTGCCTAGATAGGGAGGGGTATGGCCATGGAGACAATTGGAATTGTCGATTTTGCAGGTAACAAAAGCATGGTTTAACATTTCATCAAATTTAAAGGAAAATGTAAGTGTCAAAGAGCTTGAAGGGCTGGATTTTGGGCTGTTTGGATCTTGGGACGTTAATTGCAGCGGGGCGTTAAAGTTAGCGCCTGAAAATAGTTTGCTCCTTTGACTACAAGCTTCGGCAAAAATGTAAGTTGCAGGAGCGTTGGTGTTAAGTCAGACATTATACAACGGACTTTGTGCGCTCGAGCCGAAACTTGCGTCGGTGAAGAAGTTTCATTGTTTACTGCTCTGCAGCATAATGTTGTATATTCTTTGGTTTTATTTTGGTGGGGGAAGTTTATGTGACTTTGTTGCAGTAAAATTTATGACTACTCATTTGCTATTGGTGTCTTGTGCATCATTCCAACGTTCACTTGAGATGTGCGTTTATGGGGGCACATAGCGTGTTCAGTATTAGCTCCATCCCTCAGTTTCCTCCATTATGAGCTGGCGACATGCGACTCTTGGTCTGGCAGCATCTCCACGCTGCCTCTCCCATGGATGAGGTGGCTATCCAATGGGGGCCTCGCCAGGCTGCTCTTCGTCGTCCTCCTCCTCCTGAAGTGGGCCTGCAATCCCCACTGGCAATGCCTGGCCCCTCATGATGGCCAAGCTGTGCAACATGCAGCACACCACAATGAATTTGGATACCTGTTGAGGGGAGTACTGAAGGCTGCCTCCAGAGCGGTGCGGGCATGGGTCTGCCTGTAGGAGATGGCATATCTCTGTTAGCACTTCCCACACACTGCTGCTCAGAAAGTCGGAGGTCTGCGCATTGGTGCCTGTAAACCCGTGGGGGGTGTGCCCTCCTCCCCGGACGTCATCAGCCTCTCCTCATCCGTGGGCCGACATGGCCAAGAGCCCTTCCTCTAGCTTGGCACCACCTGGCAATAGCATGGAACGTGATATGCTGGCAAACAAGCAATGCCCCCATTACATTTTCTCACTCACCTTGTAAGGGCAATGTAATGGCAGATAAAAGTGAAGTTTGCAAGTCGGAGCTTCACGTAGCCCAACCGTTGTAGTCAATATGACCTGCGATGTAGGATCCTCATCCCTCCATTTAAAAATGCTGCCAATACCGCTTGCCGCACCCTGGGACTGCCTGTTTTTTTCAGGCATTTCCTGGGAGGGGCGTTAAACGAGGTGTTAAGGCCGAAAGTTCCATCCAGGGCACTGGCGCTAGCGCAGCATTGCACGACAATTGACGTCATCATCATGCTGAAAACGGAGGGCGGGGCGGTAAGTTTTTGCAAACCAATAGCTGAATCTTCCGGCCGGGGGCTAAATCCAGAATGTGCAGCATAACGCCCAAAAACAGCAATTAATGCCCCGCAGGGACACTAGCTAAGGCACAAATGAGTCGAAAATCCAGCCCTTAGAGTTTCTCTGCGCACGGTACAGATTGTGAACGTTCCCTTTCCAGAATCTGCCGTAAACACTGAGACCTGATGTTTTACAGCAGTGTGCTTTTCTACTCTGCTATTGATTCTAATGTGTAAATTGGCCCTCGATGAGCTAAAAGGTTTTCATTTCAAAACAGAGAAGCCAAATAGGCAGTAAAGTGACATTGTTGTCTCGCCATACTGCTCCACAGAATCACAATACCTCACATGGTCAGGAAAAGGTGCTGAAAGGGAGGGAAAATCATTGGACAATCATTTGGCATGAATCAGCCCCACATAACATATAAATCTGCAGCTGTGATGTAAAAGCGGCTTTAGAGAGATATAAAGGAATGATAATTACAGAAATCTTGAGGTGCAAAATGTTTAGGACTTGTAGTGATAATTTGAAAAATACCTTTTGCTATGACCTGGGATTTCCTTTCATCAAAAGATTTTCATTTTTCTTCTCAATACCTGTATTATAAAAGCAAAATTGTGGTAGCTTATGAAAGGAATGGGTTAATAATCCTAAGGGAGAATTATTGTTTTTTAAAGCACAAGAATTACATAGACTGTATATGTCTGCCTCCAACTCTTTGCTTTCACTGCTGTTGCTGTATTGTTTGCAAAGAGCTATAAATCATCAATACTTGTGCCAGTTTTCTTAACTTAACGCTGTTACAGCCACAATGCATTTAAGTTCCAATTGTTTTTCTCACCCTCAGATCTGTAATATTCCTATGTGAAGTGCATTTTGCCAGCCTTGATCCAGTTTCTAGTGCTCTCATAAGTCCACAACACAAAACTGCACAGGATCCCTACCAATTGGCACAAAATAGGAAATGGAAAAAGTTGCATTAGCCACAGTAGGGAGCTACTCACAGGTTGAGGCACTTTGTTGAGTTAATATGGAGAAAGCTTTACTCTATACTGTCAGCTTGACTCAATGGTAGTACTCTTGCCTCTAAGTTAGTAGGTTGTGAGTTTGAACCCTTTTCCAGGATTTGATCACAGAATCTAGGCTGACACTTTTGTGCAGTACTGAGGAAATACTGCAGTCGGAGGTACTGACTTTCAGATGAGATGTTAAACAAAGGCTCCATTTGCCTGTTCAGGTGCATATGAATAATCCCTTGGCACTATTTAAAGAGATATGGAATTCATCTGGTATTCATTCTAACCAACATTTATCCTTCAAACAATATCATCAAAACACATTAACTGGTCATTTATCACATTGCTGCTTATGGAACTTTGGTATGTGCAAATTGACTGCCATCTTTGCTTATATAATAGTCACTACACTTTGAAAGTAATTAATTGGCTGTGAAGTGCTTTGAAAGTCCCGAGGTGCTGAAAAGTGTCATATAAATGCAAGTTCTTTATTGGCACTTTGACATTTAGGGGGAGAAATTGGGGTCATTTGCGTCTCCCGTTAGGGGTCAAACGACTTTACTACAGGGCACGGCGCCGCAAACGATTGCCACTAAATTTGGCAGGAGTTTAGCGGCGGTACTACAGCATTACGCCCCGATCTTTTGCACCCGGAGATCGTGATGTCATCATCATGCGCAGCACCCCAGACCCTAAATTGGGTATCGCCCACAAAAGCTGCGCTGGGTGATGACAGCGACAGCTTCAGGGGACATGTACCGGGCGCTAGCAGGGCAAAATTTAAAGGGGAGATGGCCAGCTGCTCCTGAAAAAAATGTCCACTTTTATTTTCCGTACCGGTGCCAATTTGGACGCAGGGTCCGTGCCGTGATTGCTCAGCCCAGCACTCTGCCTGTGTGCTGGGCTGATTGCATGGCCTCCCCACCCCCCACCCCCCCCCCCCCCCCGCTCCCCGGAGGTCCAGGTAGGACCCTTTTTACTATGCAAGTATGCAGCTTGGGCCTTCCCTTTAATTCAGGGAAGTGCCCCTCCTACACGGTGGCAAGGAAGTGGAGTGCTTGATTTCAAGGGCAGTAATCCCAATTTACCGGGGTGAGACTTCTGCGCCTGGCGCAAAGTCATGAGTTGTCACCGCCCCAAAACTGGGTGCACGCAAATAGCTAGGCCTTAGTTCTTCTGTAGTTTACATCGCAGGACAATGGCATCTGCGAATCGGCTCCCAAGCTACAATTCTCCCTTCAGGAAAAGGGAGCCAGTTTCAGCAATGTAAATACAGGGAAGCGCTAAGTGTAGAAAAGCCTTATGATTAACCCATGCTGGGTCTGATCTGGAAGCACTTGATGTTGACACTGGTGCCCAAAGTGGAAAGTGTTTCATTCTCCATTACTCATTTTATATTAAAAAAACACCCAAGGAGATTTTTTTTTTTTTAAAGGACTTGAACTGGCATTCCCTGAACTGTGAAGTAACCATTCCAGAAAGAAAACTGCTAAAGTTAAAACAGAAGAGAGAAACAGAAAATGCTGGGACATTCTGAAACATTAGCAATTATTTTCTCCAGCTATTGATTGAACTGCTGGATATTTCTAGGCCACCTGCCTATCTTTTATGAAAAGAGCTTTATAATCTATGAGCAGATACCCAGGGTTTACAAGCTCTGGAGCAACCTGAACATAGGCAAGGATTCTACAGCAATGGACTTGCCCTATCCATCAGACTATGGTGTTAATATTGATGGTATTATTAACATATGTCCCCAGTTTTTACAAACATGTTAAAGATTAGAACTACTTACCTAAAAGCAAGTGTAATTCAATAGCAATCAAAGAGTTAAATAAGGTGGGAATAAAGTATTGTTGCTTTTCTTCAGGTCGGCAATATTCCAAGAATAAGAAATTGCCAAATGTCTGTTAACTCCTGATAAAAATAATTTCTGCATAAACATGTGTGAATGGAAACATTCAGCTCTTTCATATAAGTGTCTTCCTGTACCATACAGCTACAGTTCACCTGGGTGATGTTAGTAATAAAGACCTGTTTGTTATAGCAGTAGCTCAGTTAATCAGCAGCAACAATCAGCCCCTATTTAAAAAAGGAGGCAGACAAAAAGCAGGAAACTATAGACCAGTTAGCCTAACATCTGTGGTAGGGAAAATGCTGGAGTCCATTATTAAGGAAGCAGTAGTGGGACATTTGGAAAAGCATGATTCAATCAAGCAGAGTCAGCATGGCTTTATGAAAGGGAAATCATGTTTGACAAATTTGCTGGAGTTGTTTGAGGATGTAACGAGTAGGGTGGATAAGGGGGAACCAGTGGATGTGGTATATTTGGATTTTCAGAAGGCATTTGATAAGGTGCCTCATAAGAGGTTACTGCACGAGATAAAAGTTCACGGGGCTGTGGGTAATATATTAGCATGGATAGAGGATTGGCTAACTAACAGAAAACAGAGAGTCGGGATAAATGGGTCATTTTCCGGTTGGCAAACAGTGACTGGTGGGGTGCCGCAGGGATAGGTGTTGGATCATCAACTATTTACAATCTATATTAATGACTTGGATGAAGGGACTGAGCATAATGTAGCCAAGTTTGCTGATGATACAAAGATGGGTGGGAAAGCAAATTGTGAGGAGGACACAAAACATCTGCAAAGGGATAAAGACAGGCTAAGTGAGTGGGCAAAAATTTGACAGATGGAGTATAATGTGGGAAAATGTGAGGTTATCCACTTTGTCAGAAAAAGTAGAAAAGCAAATTATAATTTAAACGGAGAAAAATTGCAAGGTCCTGCAGTACAGAGGGACCTGGGGGTCCTTGTGCATGAAACACAAAAAGTTTGTACGCAGGTACAGCAAGTAATCAGGAAGGAAAATGGAATGTTGGCCTTTATTGCAAGGGGGATAGAGTATAAAAGCAGAGAAGTCCTGCTACAATACAAGGGTATTGGTAAGGCCACACCTGGAGTACTGCGTACAGTTTTGGTCTCCGTATTTAAGGAAGGATATAGTTGCATTGGAGGCTGTTCAGAGAAGGTTCACTAGGTTGATTCTGGAGATGAGGGGGTTGACTTATGAAGATAGGTTGAGTAGGTTGGGCCGATACTCATTGGAGTTCAGAAGAATGAGAGGTGATCTTATCAAAACATATGATAATGAGAGGGCTTGACAAGGTGGATGAAGAGGGGATATTTCCACTCATAGGGGAAACTAAAACTAGGGGTGTCTCAATAAGGGGCTGCCCATTTTAAACTGTAATGAGGAGGAATTTGTTCTCTTAGATGGTTGTAAATCTATGGAATTCTCTGCCCCAGAGAGCTGTGGAGGCTGGGTCATTGAATATATTTAAGGTGTTGATAGACAGATTTTTGAGCGATAAGGGAGTAAAGGGTTATGGGGAGCGGGCAGGGAAGTGGAGCTGAGTCCATGATCAGATCGGCCATGATCTTATTGAATGGCGGAGCAGGCTTGATGGGCCAATTGGCCGACACCTGCTCCTATTTCTTATGTTCTGATGTTCTTAAACCATTTCCCTCAAAGAACCAATTATCCCAGGATGCTAGAGTTGAATTAGAGTTGTGTTTGTGAATATAATTGGCTCTTTGGAATAAACATTAATATTACAGCCACGTAATGGGAAGAAAATGATGGGACTGAAACCCTGTTTCCTACATTTTCCTATTCATAAACGCACACACATACATCTACTCAATTTGGAACACAAAATGGGGCAATCCTACCTATAAGTATCTCCATGAATCTAGTTAATGCTATTTCTCTATTAATCACCAGGAGACATGCTTGAGTGATGTGGAAAAAGATGATTCTGTGCCTTGTTTTTCATCCCTCCCTCCAGCAATCCAGAAATATTTGTCAAAATCACCTATAGAGTGAGCCAGTCTCGAAGTGGGTGAAATTGCATAGCGCCCCATTTGGGGGCGGTAACAGCCGTGAGGCGGAGGTTTCTGTGCTAGGCGCGGAAGTCCCGTCCCATGAACTATATTCGGGTTACTGACCCCGAAAGCAAGTGGGCCACAAAACATCGCATTCCACTTGCTCTGTGGGACATGAGCGGGGCGGAAGGGATTGAGAGGAGCGCAGCACTCCATGGAGAGATGCGTAGCGCTGCCGCATAGACAGGGCCCTCCCCTTCATTAATGGGGAGGGCAAAGCTGCCGACTCTGCGGGCGGGAAACGGGGCAATCCCCGGACCACCAGAGAGCGGGACCCCGCGATCCAACAAGAAGAAGATCATGACCGATTTTTATTTTGAAACCGCGACCGTGTTTTATTTTGAAATTGCCACCTCCCCTTTAAATTTTGTCCCGTGAGCGGCCTACAGCCCAGTACGTGCTCCCTGAAGTCAGGCTCAGCTTCAAGGGACGCTGGCAAGGGGCAATGCAGATACTGCTTTCGAGGAGTGTGAAATTCTGGATAAAATATACATAGTGAGAGAGGAGGTATTAAAGGGTTTAGCGGTTTTAAAAGTGGATAAGTCCTGCCATATCCAGTCAAGAATGGTAGTGGACAATTAAACAAATAATGGGAGGAGGAGGCTCCAGAATACCCAGACTCTGACCTGCTATTGTAGCTGTTATATATGTAAACTTGTATTTACTCTGTACAGCCACCAGAGGGCTCATTCCATGGAGTCCCAAGGGATCCCATAATCCCTTGGGAGCACAGGTATTTAAGGAGGCCTCAAGGTTGGAGAGGCACTCTGCAATAAAAGACTAAGGTCACATGTTACTTTGAGCTCACAGTGTTCAGTTTGACTCTTTCTCCATATATAACTGGTGACGAGATACAGATAGCGAACCCAAAGATGCAGAGAACAGTGGGCATCCTGGAGAAATTTTCGGAGGGAGATGATTGGGAAACTTTTGTGGAGCGACTCGATCAATACTTCGTGGCCAACGAGCTAGATGGGGAAGAGAGCACTGCCAAACGTAGAGCGATCCTCCTCACCGTCTGTGGGGCACCAACGTATGGTCTCAGGAAGAATCTGCTCACTCCAGCGAAACCCACGGAGAAATTGTACGATGATTTGTGCACACTGGTCCGAGAGCATTTGAACCCGAAAGAAAGCGTTCTGATGGCGAGGTACCAGTTCTACACCTACAAAAGGTCTGAAGGCCAGGAAATGGTGAGTTATGTCGCCGAGCTGAGACACCTTGCAGGACATTGCGAATTTGAAGGACATTTGGAGCACGTGCTCAGAGACTTTTTCGTACTTGGCATTGGCCACGAAACCATACTTCTCAAGCTTTTGACTGTCGAGACCCCAACCTTGAGTAAGGCCATAGCGATAGCCCAGGCGTTCATTGTCACCAGTGACAATACTAAGCAAATCTCTCAGCACACAAATGCTGCTACAAGTACTGTGAACAAAGTGATGTTGCTTTCGAATCGTAACATACAGGGCAGGTCACACATACCAGCAGCTACACGTCCGCAGATGTCTCAGAGTCCACCATCAAGGGTGATGAATGCAAGGCCATTAACACCTTGTTGGCGCTGGAGGGGTGATCATCATTTCCATTCATGCCGATTCAAAGGATACATTTGCAAGAGTTGTGGAACAATGGGACACATCTAACGAGTGTGCAGGCAAGTTGCTAAGCCTGTTAAACCTGCAAACCACCACGTTGCAAAGGAGGACAGGTCCACGGAGGATCACGACGAACCAGAGCCTCAGATATATGGGGTGCACACATTCACCATGAATTGTCCCCCGATAATGCTGAATGTTGAACTAAATGGACTCCCGGTTTCAATGGAGCTGGACACGGGCACGAGCCAGTCCATCATGGGCAAAAAGACTTTCGAAAGGCTGTGGTGCAACAAGGCCTCAAGGCCAGTCTTAACTCTAGTTCGCACGAGACTAAGAACTTACACTAAAGAACCGATTCCTGTAATCGGCAGTGCTACCGTAAAGGTCTCCTACGATGGAGCGGTGCACAAGCTACCACTCTCGGTGGTACCGGGCGATGGTCCCACGCTGCTCGGCAGGAGCTACCTGGGAAAGATACGCTGGAACTGGGTCGACATCCAAGCGCTATCGCCCACAGACGACACTTCGTGTGCCCAGGTCTTAAACAAATTTCCTTCACTATTCGAACCAGGCATCGGGAAATTCCAAGGAGCAAAAGTGCAGATCCACCTAATTCCGGGGGCGCGACCCATCCATCACAAGGCGAGAGCAGTACCGTACATTATGAGAGAAAAGGTAGAGATCGAGCTAGACCAGCAGCAAAGAGAGGGCATCGTCTCACCGATCGAGTTCAGCGAGTGGGCCAGTCCTATTGTCCCAGTCCTCAAGGGAGACAGCACCGTCAGAATCTGTGCTGATTACAAAGTAACTATCAATCGTTTCTCCCTGCAGGACCAATACCCACTGCCAAAGGCAGACGAGCTATTTGCGACACTGGTGGGAGGAAAGACGTTCACGAAGCTGGATCTGACTTCAGCCTACATGACACAGGAACTGGAGGAATCATCGAAGGCCCTCACCTGCATCAACACGCACAAAGGACTTTTTGTTTATAACAGATGCTGTTTGGAATCCGATCAGCGGCGGCAATATTCCAGAGAAACATGGAAAGTTTACTGAAGTCGGTCCCGCACACCGTGGTCTTCCAAGACGACATTTTGGTCACAGGTCGGAACACAGTCGAGCACCTCCAAAACCTGGAGGAGGTTCTTAGTCGACTCAACCACGTGGGGCTCAGGTTAAAACGCTCAAAGTGCGTTTTCCTGGTGCCTGAAGTGGAGTTCCTGGGAAGGAGGATTGCGGTGGGTGGCATCAGGCCCACCAACGTGAAGACGGAGGCAATCGAGAACGCACCGAGGCCACAGAACGTGACGGAGCTGCGGTCGTTTCTGGGACTCTTGAACTACTTTGGTAACTTCTTACCGGGTCTCAGCACCCTGCTAGAACCACTACATGTCTTACTACGAAAAGGGGGCGAATGGGTTTGGGGCAAAAGCCAAGAAAATGCCTTTGTAAAAGCAAGAAAATTGTTATGCTCAAACAAATTGCTTGTGTTGTATGATCTGTGTAAGCGTTTGGTACTAGCATGTGATGCGTTGTCATATGGCGTCGGGTGTGTATTGCAACAAACTAATGATTTCGGGAAACTGCAACCGGTTGCTTATGCATCCAGGAGTCTGTCTAAGGCCTAGAGAGCCTACAGCATGATTGAGAAAGAAGCATTAGCGTGTGTTTATGGGGTAAAGAAAATGCATCAGTATCTATTTGGGCTAAAATTTGAATTGGAAACTGACCATAAGCCACTTATATCCCTGTTTTCCGAGAGTAAAGGGATAAATACCAATGCTTCGGCCCGCATCCAGAGATGGGCGCTCACATTGTTCGCATACAACTACGCCATCCGCCACAGGCCAGGCATAGAAAACTGCGCCGATGCTCTCAGTAGGCTGCCATTGCCCACCACGGGGGTGGAAATGGCGCAGCCCACAGATCTAGGCATGGTTATGGAAGCATTTGAGAGTGAGTAATCACCCGTCAATGCCCAGCAGATCAAAACCTGGACAAGCCAGGATCCCTTATTATCTCTAGTCAAAAGCTGTGTGCTTCACGGGAGCTGGTTCAGTGTCCCAGTGGAAATGCAGGAAGAGATAAAGCCGTTCCAGCGGAGCAAAGATGAAATGTCTATACAGGCAGACTGCCTTCTGTAGGGCAATCAAGTAGTGGTCCTCAAGAAGGACAGAGACACCTTCATCAATGACCTCCACAGTACGCACCGAGGCATCATAATGATGAAAGCGATAGCCAGATCCCACGTGTGGTGACCCGGTATTGTTGCGGACTTAGAGTCCTGCATTCACAGATGTAATACATGCTCGCAGTTAAGCAATGTACCTAGGGAGGCGCCGCTAAGTTTAATGTCTTGGCCTTCCAAACCGTGGTCTAGGGTACACGTCGACTATGCAGGCCCGTTCTTGGGTAAAATGTTTCTTGTGGTTGTAGACGCGCTCTCCAAATGGATTGAATGTGAGATAATGTCGGCTAGCACGTCCGCTACCACTACTGAAAGCCTGCGGGCCATGTTTGCCACACACGGCCTACCCGATGTCCTGGTGAGCAACAACGGACCATGTTTTACCAGTGCTGAGTTCAAAGAATTCATGACCCGTAACGGGATCAAACATATCACATCCGCCCCGTTTAAACCAGCGTCCAATGGTCAGGCAGAGAGAGCAGTGCAAACCATCAAGCAAGGCTTGAAGAGGGTAACTGAAGGCTCACTGCAGACTCGCCTATCCCGAGTCCTGCTTAGCTACTGCACGAGACCCCACTCACTCACTGGGATCCCACCTGCTGAACTGCTCATGAAAAGAGCACTTAAGACAAGGCTCTCGTTAGTTCACCCTGATCTACATGAACAGGTAGAGAGCAGGCGGCTTCAACAAAGTGCATACCATGATAGTGCAAATGTATCACACGAGATTGAAGTCAATGATCCTGTATTTGTATTAAATTATGAACAAGGTCCCAAGTGGCTTCCCGGCACTGTCATGGCCAAAGAGGGGAGCAGGGTGTTTCGGGTCAAACTTTCAAATGGACTCATTCACCGGAAACACTTGGACCAAATCAAACTCAGATTCACGGAATACCCTGAGCAACCCACCTTGGACCCTACCTTTTTTGATCCCCCAGCACACACACCAGTGGCAACCGACACCACGGTTGACCACGAAGCAGAACCCATCATCCACAGCAGCCCAGCAGGGCCCAACACACCAGGCAGCCCAGCAAGGCCAGCTGCACAATAGCCCAGCAAGGACCCAACAAATGATTCAACAACACCAGCTTTCACACCGAGACGATCAACCAGGGCAAGAAGGGCCCCAGATCGACTCACATTGTAAATAGTTACACTACTGACTTTGTGGGGGAATGTTGTTATTTTTGGGGACTTGTATTTACTCTGTACAGCCACCAGAGGGCTCATTGCCCGGAGTTCCAAGGGATCCCAGAATCACTTGGGAGCACAGGTATTTAAGAAGGCTTCACAGGTCGGAGAGGCACTCTGGAGACCTGCAATAAAAGACCAAGGTCACACTTTACTTTGAGCTCACAGTGTTCAATCTGAATCTTCCTCCATACACAACAGGTCATCCTTCAGCCTTCTTTTTTCAAGAGAAAAGAGACCCAGCCTGTTCATCCTTTCCTGATATGTATACCCTTGCATTTCTGGCATCATCCTTGTAAATCTTCTTTGCATCCTCTCCAGTGCATCTATATCCTTTTTATAATATGGTGACCAGAATTGTACGCAGTACTCTAAGTGTGGAGCGACATGATCGGGGCCCAGAAGAGGAGAGGGCCCAGGGGCAGCATGGGATATTAGGTCCTTCATTAAAACACCTATGAACTCATCTCTTTTTGGCTTGGAAGCAAGTCATCCTCGATACGAGGGACTGCCTATGATCTAAGTGTGGTCTAACCAAGGTTTGCTACAGGTCTAACTTCCCTACTTTTGAATTCCATACCTCTAGAAATAAAGCCGAGTGCTTAGTTTGCTTTTTTATGGCCTTTCTAACCTATATCGCTACTTTTAGCAATTTGTGTATTTGTACTCAGAGATCACTTTGTTCCTCTACCCCATCTAGACACTCACCCTTTAAGAAATAAGTGATCCCTCTATTCATCCTACCAAAATGTAATACCTCACGGTTATCTGTGTTGAACTTAATTTGCCAATTATATGCTCACCCTGCAAGTTTATTAATCTCCTCCTGTAATTTGTTGCCTCCTCAGTATTGTCTACCCCCACCCCCAATTTGGTGCCATCCGCAAATTTAAAAAAAATGTTTTTTTGGTTCCAAATTCGAAATCATTAATGTTAATTGTGAACAGCAGCGATCCCAGCTTGGTCAAAGAGGAAGGTTTTAAGGAACATCTTAAAGTAGGAAAAAGAGGTAGAGAGGCAGATAGATTTAGGGTGGAAATTCCAGAGCTTAGGGCCTTGGCAGTTAAATGCACAGCTGCCAATGATGTAGTGATTAAAATCTGGGATGTACAAAATTGGAGGAGTGCGGAGATCTTGGAGGGTTGTAGGGCTGGAAGTGGTTACAGAGATAGGGAGGAGCAAGCATTGAAGGGATTTGAAAACAAGAATGAGAATTTTAAAATCAAGGCATTGCCGGATCAGGAGCCAATGTAGGTCAGTGAGCACAGGAGTGATGGGTGAACAGGACTTGGAGCAAGTTAGGATACGGGCTGCCGAGTTTTGGGTGAGCTCAAATCTGTGGAGGATGGAAGAAAGGAGGCCGGTCAGGAGAACATTGGAATAATCAAGTCTAGAGATAACAAAGGCATAGATAATGGTTTCAGTTTCAGATAAGCTGAGGCAGGGGCAAAGACGGGTAATGTTGCAGAGGTGGAAGTAGGCAGCCTTGGTGATGGAGCAGATATGGGTTTGGAAGCTCATCTCAGGATCAAATACAACACCAAAAATTGCAAACGGTCTTGTTCAACCTCAGACACGGGCCAGGGCGAGGGATGGAGTCGGTGGCTAGGGAATGGAGTGGGTGGCAGGGACCAAAGAAATGGACAAGCAGTGTGACAAATCAGAGACAGTGGAGGGGTCGAGAGAGGCAGCTTAAAGGGGCTTCCTCCCAGCTGGAAAGAGCTACTGTCTCTGCAGCATCTAACATGCAGTGCAGGTAGGGAAAAGCAAAGCAAGCAGCCTGTGGTTCATTTGCTTTCCCTCATTCAAGTTTTAAAGTCACCCACCCACCCTAGCAATGCTGCATACCTCTTGTAGACAAGCGTTCATTATGTCCAGCATTACTGTAATGGTAATGGTGGAAAATGTGACGTCATTGCTACCATGTCCATGCCTTTCTGGGTGAGTGCTTTCAGCGTCTGGAGGGAATTCAAGCCGGTATACTGGCAGAGATCCAGCAGTCAGGTGACCATCCAATTTTCTGTTCTTGCCCAAATTACGCTAAAACCAAGAGTAACATCACTAATTCCAACTCGGCATTCACAGTACTTCAGACTTCAGCTCATGTGCACTAACAAAATTTTTTTAACTAATCTGGTGTCACAAGCTGGCCTGCTCGCTTTACAAGTCAAAAGCAAATAGCTGTAAGTGCTGTTAAACTGAAACGAAAACAGAAAATGCTAGAAATACACAGCAGTTCATTCATCGTTTGTAGACAACAGACAAGTTGACCTTTTGGGGTGGGCCCTGCCACAGAACCCCTGATAGCTTAAAATGCAAATGCACCACACAGAGTGGGACAGTCATTCAGACCAACAAAGTCTTGGGTTGTGATAAGTTAGCTGACCTCAGTTGGTACAGAAGTTAAGGTGCAACCACTGTAAAACCAGAATAAGGGAACAAAATGGGAAGAGTGGGATGCGGTGCCACACTGAAGAGCATTTCCTCCCCTCCTCCCCCCCTTTCTGTCTGCAGTGCAATAATATCATGCCTTATAGCTAATGGCAGTAGCTTACCCATCATTAAATAATACTGACAACGTGTAGCATATTAACAGTATTAAACTATACCATACCTGTGATTTTTGTTTCTCTCTCCTGGTATTCAGGTTCCAGTAAAATACTAACTATAGCTGTGCCTGAGCTCCTCCAAGTGGCTAACATAGGTACTGGCTAAAAGAGAGACTGGCTAACATAGACACTGATTAACATCGATACTGACTAACAGCGGTACTGGCTAACATAGGTACTGGCTAACATATGTACTGGCTAACATAGATACTGGCTAACATAGATACTGACTAACATAGATACTGATTAACATAGATACTGGCTAACATAGATACTGACTAACATAGATACTGACTAACATACGTGCTAACTAAAATAGATACTGACTAACATAGGTACTGACGAACATAGATACTGACTAACATAGACACTGACAACCATAGATACTGGCTAACATAGATATTGGCTAACATAGATACTGGCTAACATAGATACTGGCTAACAGAGGCACTGGCTAAGATAGATACTGGCTAAGATAGATACTGGCTAACATAGATACTGACAAACAGAGGTATTGGCTAACATAGATACTGGCTAACATAGGTAGTGGCTAACATAGATACTGACTAAAATAGATACTGGCTAACAGAGGTACTGGCTAACATAGATACTGGCTAACATAGGTACTG
Organism: Pristiophorus japonicus; assembly: GCF_044704955.1. Classification (NCBI taxonomy): domain Eukaryota; kingdom Metazoa; phylum Chordata; class Chondrichthyes; family Pristiophoridae; genus Pristiophorus; species Pristiophorus japonicus. The sequence goes on along the minus strand of NC_091978.1, from coordinate 87,024,375 downwards.
GCTAACATAGATACTGGCTAACATAGATACTGGCTATCATAGATACTGACTAATATAGGTACTGGCTAACATAGATACTGACTAATATAGATACTGACTAAAATAGATACTGACTAACATAGATACTGACTAACAGAGGGACTGGCTAAAATAGATACTGGCTAACATAGATACTGGTTATCATACAAACTGACTAACATAGGTAACTGGCTAACATAGATACTGGCTAACATCGATACTGACTAACATAGATACTGGCTAACAGAGGTACTGGCTAACATAGATACTGGCTAACATAGATACTGGCTAACATAGGTACTGGCTAACATAGATACTGGCTATCATAGATACTGACTAACATAGCTACTGGCTAACATAGATACTGGCTAATATAGATACTGACTAACATAGATACTGGCTAACATAGATACTGACTAACAGAGGTACTGGCTAACATAGATACTGGCTAACATAGATACTGGTTAACATAGATACTGACTAACAGAGGTACTGGCTAACATAGATACTGGCTAACATAGATACTGGCTATCATAGATACTGACTAACATCGGTACTGGCTAACAGAGATATTGGCTAACATAGATACTGACTAACATAGATAGTGACTAACATAGATACTGGCTAACAGAGGTACTGGCTAACAGAGGTACTGGCTAACATAGATAATGACTAACACAGATACTGACTAAAATAGATACTGACTAACATAGGTACTGACTAACATAGATACTGACTAACATAGATACTGATTAACAGAGGTACTGGCTAACATAGATACTGGCTAACATAGGTACTGGCTAACATAGATAGTGGCTAACATAGATACTGACTAACATAGATACTGACTAACAGAGGTACTGGCTAACATAGGTACTGGCTAACATAGATACTGGCTAACATAGATACTGGCTAACATAGGTACTGGCTAACATAGATACTGACGGACATAGATACTGACTAAAATAGATACTGACTAACACAGATACTGACGAACATAGATACTGGCTAACATAGATATTGGCTAACATAGATACTGGTTAACATAGATACTGGCTAACAGAGATGCTGACTAACAGAGGTACTGGCTAAGATAGATACTGGCTAACATAGATACTGGCTAACATAGATACTGGCTAACATAGGTACTGGCTAACATAGGTACTGGCTAACATAGGTACTGGCTATCATAGATACTGACAAACAGAGGTATTGGCTAACATAGATACTGGCTAACATAGGTAGTGGCTAACATAGATACTGACTAAAATAGATACTGGCTAACAGAGGTACTGGCTAACATAGATACTGACTAACAGAGGTACTGGCTAACATAGATACTGGCTAACATAGATACTGGCTATCATAGAAAATGACTAACATAGGTAACTGGCTAACATAGATACTGGCTAACATCGACACTGACTAACATAGATACTGGCTAAAAGAGGTACTGGCTAACATAGATACTGGCTAACATAGATACTGGCTAACATAGGTACTGGCTAACTTAGATACTGGCTAACATAGGTACTGGCAAACATAGATACTGGCTAATATAGATACTGACTAACATAGATACTGGCTAACATAGATACTGACTAACAGAGATATCGGCTAACATAGATACTGGCTAACATAGATACTGGCTAACATAGATACTGGCTATCATAGATACTGACTAACATAGATACTGGCTAACATCGATACTGACTAACATAGATACTGGCTAACAGAGGTACTGGCTAACACAGATACTGACTAACATAGATACTGGCTAACATAGGTACTGGCTAACATAGATACTGCCTATCATAGATACTGACTAACATAGGTACTGGCTAACATAGATACTGGCTAATATAGACACTGACTAACATAGATACTGGCTAATATAGATACTGACTAACATAGATACTGGCTAACATAGATACTGACTAACAGAGGTACTGACTAACATAGATCCTGGCTAACATAGATACTGGCTAACATAGATACTGACTAACAGAGGTACTGGCTAACATAGATACTGACTAACACAGATACTGACTAAAATAGATACTGATTAACATAGGTACTGACTAACATAGATACTGACTAACATAGATACTGATTAACATAGATACTGGCTAATATAGGTACTGGCTAACATAGGTACTGGCTAACATAGGTACTGACTAACAGAGGTATTGGCTAACATAGATACTGGCTAACATAGATACTGACTAACATAGATACTGACTAACAGAGGTACTGGCTAACATAGATACTGGCTAAAACAGATACTGGCTAACATAGATACTGGCTAACATAGATACTGGCTAACATAGATACTGACTAACATAGATACTGGCTAAGATAGATACTGGCTAACATAGATACTGGCTAACACAGATACTGACTAAAATACATACTGACTAACATAGATACTGACTAACATAGATACTGACTAACATAGATACTGACTAACATAGATACTGGCTAACAGAGGTACTGGCTAACATATATACTGGCTAACATAGATACTGACTAACATAGATACTGACTAACAGAGGGACTGGCAAACATAGATACTGACTAACATAGATACTGACTAACATAGACACTGACAAACATAGATACTGGCTAACATAGATACTGGCTAACATAGATACTGGCTAACATAGATACTGACTAACATAGATACTGGCCAACAAAGATACTGACGAACAGAGGTACTGGCTAACATAGATACTGGCTAACATAGATACTGGCTAACACAGATACTGACGAACAGAGGTACTGTCTAACATAGATACTGACTAACATAGGTACTGACTAACATAGATACTGGGTAACATAGATACTGACTAATATAGATACTAACTAACATAGATACTGGCTAACAGAGGTACTGGCTAACATATATACGGGCTAACATAGATACTGACTAACATAGATACTGACTAACATAGATACTGACTAACAGAGGGACTGGCTAACATAGATACTGACTAACATAGATATTGACTAACATAGATGCTGGCTAACAGAGGTACTGGCTAACATATATACTGGCTAACATAGATACTGACTAACATAGATACTGGCGAACATAGATACTAGCTAACAGAGGTACTGACTAACATAGATACCGACTAACATAGATACTGGCTAACATAGATACTGATTAATATAGATACTGACTAACAGAGGTACTGACTAACATAGGTACTGGATAACATAGATACCGGCTAACATAGATACTAGCTAACATAGATACTGACTAACATAGATACTGACTAACATAGATACTGGCTAACAGAGGTACTGGCTAACATAGATACTGGCTAACATAGATACTTGCTAACATAGGTACTGGCTAACATAGATACTGGCTAACATAGGTACTGGCGATACTGACTAACATAGATACAGGCTAACAGAGGTACTGGCTAACATAGATACTGGCCAACATAGGTACTGGCTAACATAGGTACTGGCTAACATAGATACTGGCTAACATAGATACTGACTAACATAGATACTGACTAACAAAGATACTGACTAACAGAGGTACTGGCTAACATAGATACTGGCTAACAGAGATACTGGCTAACAGAGATACTGGCTAACACAGATACTGACGAACAGAGGTACTGGCTAACATAGATACTGACTAACATAGGTACTGACTAACATAGATACTGAGTAACATAGATACTGACTAATATAGATACTAACTAACATAGATACTGGCTAACAGAGGTACTGGCTAACATATATACTGGCTAACATAGATACTGACTAACATAGATACTGACTAACAGAGGTACTGGCTAACACAGATACTGACTAACATAGATACTGACGAACATAGATAGTGGCTAACATAGATACTGGCTAACATAGATACTGACTAACATAGATACTGGCTAACAAAGATACTGACTAACAGAGGTACTGGCTAACATAGATACTGGCTAACATAGATACTGGCTAACACAGATACTGACGAACAGAGGTACTGGCTAACATAGATACTGACTAACATAGGTACTGACTAACATAGATACTGGGTAACATAGATACTGACTAATATAGATACGAACTAACATAGATACTGGCTAACAGAGGTACTGGCTAACATATATACTGGCTAACATAGATACTGACTAACATAGATACTGACTAACAGAGGTACTGGCTAACATAGATACTGACTAACATAGATACTGACTAACATAGATGCTGGCTAACAGAGGTACTGGCTAACATATATACTGGCTAACATAGATACTGACTAACATAGATACTGACTAACAGAGGTACTGGCTAACATAGATATTGGCTAACATAGATACTGACTAACATAGATACTGGCGAAAATAGATACTAGCTAACAGAGGTACTGACTAACATAGATACTGACTAATATAGATACTGACTAACATAGAAACTGGGTAAACATAGAAACATAGAAACATAGAAAATAGATACTAGCTAACAGAGGTACTGACTAACATAGATACTGACTAACATAGATACTGACTAATATAGATACTAACTAACATAGATACTGGCTAACAGAGGTACTGGCTAACATAGATACTGACTAATATAGATACTGACTAACAGAGATACTGACTAACATAGATACTGACTAACATAGATACTGGCCAACATAGATACTGGCTAACATAGATACTGACTAACATAGATACTGACTAACAGAGGTACTGGCTAACATAGATACTGGCTAACATAGATACTGGCTAACATAGGTACTGGCTAACATAGATACTGGCTAACATAGGTACTGGCGATACTGACTAACATAGATACTGGCTAACAGAGGTACTGGCTAACATAGATACTGGCCAACATAGGTACTGGCTAATATAGATACTGGCTAACATCGATACTGACTAACATAGATACTGACTAACAGAGGTACTGGCTAACATAGATACTGGCTAACATAGATACTGGCTAACATAGATACTGGCTAACATAGGTACTGGCTAACATAGATACTGGCTATCATAGATACTGGCTAACATAGATACTGACTAACATAGATACTGGCTAACAAAGATACTGACTAACAAAGATACTGACTAACAGAGGTACTGGCTAACATAGATACTGGCTAACATAGATACTGGCTAACACAGATACTGATGAACAGAGGTACTGGCTAACATAGATACTGACTAACATAGGTACTGACTAACATAGATACTGACTAACATAGATACTGACTAACATAGGTACTGGCGAACATAGATACTGGCTAACATAGGTACTGGCGAACATAGATACTGGCTAACATCGGTACTGGCTAACATCGGTACTGGCTAACATAGATACTGGCTAACATTGATACTGGCTTATATAGGTACTGGCTAACATAGATACTGGCTACCATAGATAGTGGCGATACTGACTAACATAGATACTGGCTAACATAGGTACTGGCTAACATCGATACTGACTAACATAGGTACTGGCTAACATAGATACTGGCTAACATAGGTACTGGCTAACATGCATACTGGATAACATAGGTACTGGCTAACAAAGGTACTGGCTAACATAAATACTGGCAAACAGAGATATTGGCGATACTGACTAACATATGTACTGGCTAACATAGGTACTGGCTAACATAGATACTGGCAAACATAGGTACTGACTAAAATAGATACTGACTAACATAAATACTGGCTAACAGAGATACTGGCTAACATAGATACTGGCTAACATAGATACTGGCTAACAGAGATACTGGCTAACATAGATACTGACGAACAGTGATACTGGCTAACATAGATACTGGCTAACATAGATACTGGCTAACATAGATACTGACTAATAGAGGTACTGGCTAACATAGGTACTGACTAAAATAGATACTGACTAACATAGGTACTGACTAACATAGATACTGACTAACATAGATACTGACTAATATAGACACTGGCTAACATAGATACTGACTAACAGAGGTACTGGCTAACATAGATACTGGCTAACATAGATACTGTCTATCATAGATAGTGACTAACATAGGTAGTGGCTAACATAGATACTGGCTAGCATAGATACTGGCTAACATAGGTACTAGCTAACATAGATACTGGCTATCATAGATACTGACTAACATAGATACTGACTAATATAGATACGAACTAACATAGATACTGGCTAACAGAGGTACTGGCTAACATATATACTGGCTAACATAGATACTGACTAACATAGATACTGACTAACAGAGGTACTGGCTAACATAGATACTGACTAACATAGATACTGACTAACATAGGTACAGGGTAACATAGATACTGACTAACATAGATACTGGTTAACATAGATACTGGCTAACATAGGTACAGGCTAACATAGATACTGGCTAACATAGATACTGGCGATACTGACTAACATAGATACTGGCGAACATAGGTACTGGTTAACATCGATACTGGCTAACAATGATACTGGCTTACATAGGTGCTGGCTAACATAGATACTGGCTAACATAGATACAGGCTAACATAGATACTGGCTAACATAGATACTGGCGATACTGACTAACATAGATACTGACTAACATAGGTACTGGCTAACATAGATACTGACTAACATAGGTACAGGCTAACATAGATACTGGCTAACATAGATACTGGCGATACTGACTAACATAGATACTGACTAACATAGGTACTGGGTAACATACATACTGACTAATATAGATACTAACTAACACAGATACTGGCTAACAGAGGTACTGGCTAACATAGATACTGATGAACATAGATACTGACTAACATAGGTACTGGCTAACATAGATACTGACTAACATAGATACTGGCTAACATAGATACTGGCTAACATAGGTACAGGCTAACATAGATACTGGCTAACATAGATACTGGCTAACATAGATACTGGCGATACTGACCAACATAGATACTGGCGAACATAGGTACTGGCTAACATAGATACTGGCTAACATAGATACTGGCGATACTGACTAACATAGATATTGGCTAACATAGGTACTGGCTAACATAGATACTGGCTAACATGCATACTGGCTAACATAGGTACTGGCTAACATAGGTACTGGCTAACATAGATACTGGCAAACGTAGATACTGGCGATACTGACTAACATAGGTACTGGCGAACATAGGTACTGGCTAACATAGATATTGACTAACATAGGTACTGGCTAACATAGATACTGGCTAACATAGGTGCTGGCTAACATAGGTACTGACTAAAATAGATACTGACTAACATAGGTACTGACGAACAAAGATACTGACTAACATAGATACTGGCTAACATAGATATTGGCTAACATAGATATTGGCTAACATAGATACTGACTAACATAGATACTGACTAACATAGATACTAGCTAACAGAGGTACTGACTAAAATAGATACTGACTAACAGAGATACTGACCAATATAGATACTAACTAACATAGATACTGGGTAACATAGATACTGACTAATATAGATAATAACTAACATAGATACTGACTAACATAGGTACTGGCTAACATAGGTACTGGCTAACATAGATACTGGCTAACATAGGTACTGGTTAACATAGGTACTGGCTAACATAGATACTGACCAACATAGATACTGGCGAACATAGATACTGGCGAACATAGATACTGGCTAACATTGATACTGACTAACATAGATACTGGCTAACATAGATACTGGCTAACATAGGTACTGGATAACATAGGTGCTGGCTAACATAGATACTGGCTAACATAGATACTGGCTAACATAGATACTGGCGATACTGACTATCATAGATACTGGCTAACAGAGGTACCGGCTAAAATAGATACTGGCTAACAGAGGTACTGGCTAACAGAGATACTGGCTAACATAGATACTGGCTAACAGAGGTACTAGCTAACATATATACTGGCTATCATAGATACTGACTAACATAGGTACTGACTAACATAGATACTGACTAACATAGATACTGACTACCATAGATACTGGCTAACAGAGGTACTGGTTAACATAGATACTGGCTAACATAGATACTGGCTAATATAGATACTGGCTAACATAGGTACTGGCTAACATAGATACTGGCGATCATAGATACTGACGAACATAGACACTGACTAAAATAGATGCTGACTAACATAGGTACTGACTAAAATAGATACTGACTAACATAGGTACTGACTAACATAGATACTGACTAACATAGATACTGACTAACAGAGGTACTGGCTAACAGAGATACTGACTAACATAGGTACTGGCTAACATAGGTACTGGCTAACATAGATACTGGCTAACATAGGTACTGGCTAACATGGATACTGGCGATACTGACGAACGTAGAAACTGACTAACAGAGGTACTGGCTAACATAGATACTGACTAACATAGATACTGGCTAACAGAGGTACTGGCTAACATAGATACTGGCTAACATAGATACTGGCTAACATAGGTACTGGCGAACATAGATACTGGCTAACATAGGTACTGGCGAACATAGATACTGGCTATCATAGATGCTGACTAACATAGGTACTGGCTAACATAGATACTGACTAACATAGATACTGACTAACATAGATACTGACTAAAATAGATACTGACGAACATAGATACTGACTAAAATAGATACTGACTAACATAGGTACTGACTGACATAGATACTGACTAACATAGATACTGGCGAACATAGATACTGGCTAACATAGATACTGACTAACATAGATGCTGGCTAACATAGATACTGGCTAACATAGATACTGGCTAACATAGATACTGGCTAACATAGATACTGACTAACATAGGTACTGGCTAACATAGGTACTGACTAACATAGGTACTGACTAAAATAGATATTGACTAACATAGATACTGACTAAAATAGATACTGGCTAACATAGATACTGGCTAAGATAGATACTGGCTAACATAGATACGGACTAACAGAGATACTGGCTAACAGAGGTACTAGCTAACTTAGAAACTGGCTATCATAGATACTGACTAACATAGGTACTGGCTAACATAGATACTAACTAACATCGATACTGACTAAAATAGATACTGACTAACATAGGTACTGACTAACATAGATGTTGACTAACATAGATACTGACTAACATAGATACTGACGAACAGAGGTACTGGCTAACATAGATACTGACTAACATAGATACTGACTAACATAGGTACTGGCTAACATAGAAACATAGAAACATAGAAACATAGAAAATAGGTGCAGGAGTAGGCCATTCGGCCCTTCTAGCCTGCACCGCCATTCAATGAGTTCATGGCTGAACATTCAACTTCAGTACCCCATTCCTGCTTTCTCGCCATACCCCTTGATCCCCCTAGCAGTAAGGACCTCATCTAACTCCTTTTTGAATATATTTAGTGAATTGGCCTCAACAACTTTCTGTGGTAGAGAATTCCACAGGTTCACCACTCTCTGGGTGAAGAAGTTCCTCCGCATCTCGGTCCTAAATGGCTTACCCCTTATCCTGAGACTGTGACCCCTGGTTCTGGACTTCCCCAACATTGGGAACATTCTTCCTGCATCTAACCTGTCTAACCCCGTCAGAATTTTATATGTTTCTATGAGGTCCCCTCTCATTCTTCTGAACTCCAGTGAATACAAGCCCAGTTGATCCAGTCTTTCTTGATAGGTCAGTCCCGCCATCCCGGGAATCAGTCTGGTGAACCTTCGCTGCACTCCCTCAATAGCAAGAATGTCCTTCCTCAGGTTAGGAGACCAAAACTGTACACAATACTCCAGGTGTGGCCTCACCAATGCCCTGTACAACTGTAGCAACACCTCCCTGCCCCTGTACTCAAATCCCCTTGCTATGAAGGCCAACATGCCATTTGCTTTCTTAACCGCCTGCTGCACCTGCATGCCAACCTTCAATGACTGATGTACCATGACACCCAGGTCTCTTTGCACCTCCCCTTTTCCTAATCTGTCACCATTCAGATAATAGTCTGTCTCTCTGTTTTTACCACCAAAGTGGATAACCTCACATTTATCCACATTATACTTCATCTGCCATGCATTTGCCCACTCACCTAACCTATCCAAGTCGCTCTGCAGCCTCACAGCATCCTCCTCGCAGCTCACACTGCCACCCAACTTAGTGTCATCCGCAAACTTGGAGATACTACACTCAATCCCCTCATCTAAATCATTAATGTACAGTGTAAACAGCTGGGGCCCCAGCACAGAACCCTGCGGTACCCCACTAGTCACTGCCTGCCATTCTGAAAAGTACCCATTTACTCCTACTCTTTGCTTCCTGTCTGACAACCAGTTCTCAATCCATGTCAGTACACTACCCCCAATCCCATGTGCTCTAACTTTGCACATCAATCTCTTGTGTGGGACCTTGTCGAACGCCTTCTGAAAGTCCAAATATACCACATCAACTGGTTCTCCCTTATCCACTCTACTGGAAACATCCTCAAAAAATTCCAGAAGATTTGTCAAGCATGATTTCCCTTTCACAAATCCATGCTGACTTGGACCTATCATGTCACCTCTTTCCAAATGCACTGCTATGACATCCTTAATAATTGATTCCATCATTTTACCCATTACCGATGTCAGGCTGACCGGTCCATAATTCCCTGTTTTCTCTCTCCCTCTCTGGCTAACATAGATACTGACTAACATAGATACTGACTAACATAGATACTGGCTAACATAGATACTGGCTAACATAGGTACTGGCTAACATAGATACTGGCTAACATAGATACTGGCTAACATAGGTACTGGCTAACATAGGTACTGGTTAACATAGATACTGGCTAACATAGATACTGGCTAACATAGGTACTGGCTAACATAGATACTGACTAACATAGATACTGACTAACATAGACACTGACAAACATAGATACTGGCTAACATAGATATTGGCTAACATAGATATGGCTAACATAGATACTGGCTAACATAGATACTGACTAACATAGATACTGGCCAACAAAGATACTGACGAACAGAGGTACTGGCTAACATAGATACTGGCGAACATAGATACTGGCTAACACAGATACTGACGAACAGAGGTACTGTCTAACGTAGATACTGACTAACATAGGTACTGACTAACATAGATACTGGGTAACATAGATACTGACTAATATAGATACTAACTAACATAGATACTGGCTAACAGAGGTACTGGCTAACATATATACTGGCTAACATAGATACTGACTAACATAGATACTGACTAACAGAGGGACTGGATAACATAGATACTGACTAACATAGATACTGACTAACATAGACACTGACAAACATAGATACTGGCTAACATAGATATTGGCTAACATAGATACTGGCTAACATAGATACTGGCTAACATCGATACTGACTAACATAGATACTGGCCAACAAAGATACTGACGAACAGAGGTATTGGCTAACATAGATACTGGATAACATAGATACTGGCTAACACAGATACTGACGAACAGAGGTACTGTCTAACATAGATACTGACTAACATAGGTACTGACTAACATAGATACTGGGTAACATAGATACTGACTAATATAGATACTAACTAACATAGATACTGGCTAACAGAGGTACTGGCTAACATATATACTGGCTAACATAGATACCGGCTAACATAGATACTAGCTAACATAGATACTGACTAACATAGATACTGACTAACATAGATACTGACTAACATAGATACTGGCTAACAGAGGTACTGGCTAACATAGATACTGGCTAACATAGATACTGGCTAACATAGGTACTGGCTAACATAGATACTGGCTAACATAGGTACTGGCGATACTGACTAACATAGATACAGGCTAACAGAGGTACTGGCTAACATAGATACTGGCTAACATAGGTACTGGCTAACATAGATACTGGCTAACATAGATACTGACTAACATAGATACTGACTAACATAGATACTGGCTAGCAGAGATACTGGCTAACATAGGTACTGGCTAACATAGATACTGACTAAAATAGATACTGACTAACATAGGTACTGACTAACATAGATACTGACTAACATAGACACTGACAAACATAGATACTGGCTAACATAGATATTGGCTAACATAGATACTGGCTAACATAGATACTGGCTAACATAGATACTGGCTAACATAGATACTGACTAACAAAGATACTGACTAACAAAGATACTGGCTAACAGAGATACTGGCTAACACAGATATTGACGAACAGAGGTACTGGCTAACATAGATACTGACTAACATAGGTACTGACTAACACAGATACTGAGTAACATAGATACTGGGTAACATAGATACTGACTAATATAGATACTAACTAACATAGATACTGGCTAACAGAGGTACTGGCTAACATATATACTGGCTAACATAGATACTGACTAACATAGATACTGACTAACAGAGGGACTGGATAACATAGATACTGACTAACATAGATACTGACTAACATAGATACTGACTAACATAGACACTGACAAACATAGATACTGGCTAACATAGATATTGGCTAACATAGATACTGGCTAACATAGATACTGGCTAACATAGATACTGACTAACATAGATACTGGCCAACAAAGATACTGACGAACAGAGGTATTGGCTAACATAGATACTGGATAACATAGATACTGGCTAACACAGATACTGACGAACAGAGGTACTGTCTAACATAGATACTGACTAACATAGGTACTGACTAACATAGATACTGGGTAACATAGATACTGACTAATATAGATACGAACTAACATAGATACTGGCTAACAGAGGTACTGGCTAACATATATACTGGCTAACATAGATACCGGCTAACATAGATACTAGCTAACATAGATACTGACTAACATAGATACTGACTAACATAGATACTGACGAACATAGATACTGGCTAACAGAGGTACTGGCTAACATAGATACTGGCTAACATAGATACTGGCTAACATAGGTACTGGCTAACATAGATACTGGCTAACATAGGTACTGGCGATACTGACTAACATAGATACAGGCTAACAGAGGTACTGGCTAACATAGATACTGGCTAACATAGGTACTGGCTAACATAGATACTGGCTAACATAGATACTGACTAACATAGATACTGACTAACATAGATACTGGCTAACATAGATACTGGCTAACATAGGTACTGGCTAACATAGATACTGACTAAAATAGATACTGACTAACATAGGTACTGACTAACATAGATACTGACTAACATAGACACTGACAAACATAGATACTGGCTAACATAGATATTGGCTAACATAGATACTGGCTAACATAGATACTGGCTAACATAGATACTGACTAACAAAGATACTGACTAACAAAGATACTGGCTAACAGAGATACTGGCTAACACAGATATTGACGAACAGAGGTACTGGCTAACATAGATACTGACTAACATAGGTACTGACTAACACAGATACTGAGTAACATAGATACTGACTAATATAGATACTAACTAACATAGATACTGGCTAACAGAGGTACTGGCGAACATATATACTGGCTAACATAGATACTGACTAACATAGATACTGACTAACAGAGGTACTGGCTAACACAGATAGTGACTAACATAGATAGTGGCTAACATAGATACTGGCTAACATAGATACTGACTAACATAGATACTGGCTAACAAAGATACTGACTAACAGAGGTACTGGCTAACATAGATACTGGCTAACATAGATACTGGCTAACACAGATACTGACGAACAGAGGTACTGGCTAACATAGATACTGACTAACATAGGTACTGACTAACATAGATACTGGGTAACATAGATACTGACTAATATAGATACTAACTAACATAGATACTGGCTAACAGAGGTACTGGTTAACATAGATACTGGCTAACATAGATACTGGCTAACATATGTACTGGCTAACATAGATACTGGCTAACATAGGTACTGGCGATACTGACTAACATAGATACTGGCTAACAGAGGTACTGGCTAACATAGATACTGGCCAACATAGGTACTGGCTAATATAGATACTGGCTAACATCGATACTGACTAACATAGATACTGACTAACAGAGGTACTGGCTAACATAGATACTGGCTAACATAGATACTGGCTAACATAGATACTGGCTAACATAGGTACTGACTAACATAGATACTGACTAACATAGATACTGACTAACATAGATACTGACTAACATAGATACTGGCTAACAAAGATACTGACTAACAAAGATACTGACAAACAGAGGTACTGGCTAACATAGATACTGGCTAACATAGATACTGGCTAACACAGATACTGACGAACAGAGGTACTGGCTAACATAGATACTGACTAACATAGGTACTGACTAACAGAGGTACTGGCTAACATAGATACTGACTAACATAGATACTGACTAACATAGGTACTGGCGAACATAGATACTGGCTAACATAGGTACTGGCGAACATAGATACTGGCTAACATCGGTACTGGCTAACATCGGTACTGGCTAACATAGATACTGGCTAACATTGATACTGGCTTATATAGGTACTGGCTAACATAGATACTGGCTACCATAGATAGTGGCGATACTGACTAACATAGATACTGGCTAACATCGGTACTGGCTAACATCGATACTGACTAACATAGGTACTGGCTAACATAGATACTGGCTAAAATAGGTACTGGCTAACATGCATACTGGATAACATAGGTACTGGCTAACAAAGGTACTGGCTAACATAGATACTGGCAAACAGAGATACTGGCGATACTGACTAACATAGGTACTGGCTAACATAGGTACTGGCTAACATAGATACTGGCAAACATAGGTACTGACTAAAATAGATACTGACTAACATAAATACTGGCTAACAGAGATACTGGCTAACATAGATACTGGCTAACATAGATACTGACTAACAGAGATACTGGCTAACATAGATACTGACGAACAGTGATACTGGCTAACATAGATACTGGCTAACATAGATACTGGCTAACATAGATACTGACTAATAGAGGTACTGGCTAACATAGGTACTGACTAAAATAGATACTGACTAACATAGGTACTGACTAACATAGATACTGACTAACATAGATACTGACTAATATAGATACTGGCTAACATAGATACTGACTAACAGAGGTACTGGCTAACATAGATACTGGCTAACATAGATACTGTCTATCATAGATAGTGACTAACATAGGTAGTGGCTAACATAGATACTGGCTAGCATAGATACTGGCTAACATAGGTACTTGCTAACATAGATACTGGCTATCATAGATACTGACTAACATAGATACTGACTAATATAGATACGAAGTAACATAGATACTGGCTAACAGAGGTACTGGCTAACATATATACTGGCTAACATAGATACTGACTAACATAGATACTGACTAACAGAGGTACTGGCTAACATAGATACTGACTAACATAAATACTGACTAACATAGGTACAGGGTAACATAGATACTGACTAACATAGATACTGGTTAACATAGATACTGGCTAACATAGGTACAGGCTAACATAGATACTGGCTAACATAGATACTGGCGATACTGACTAACAGAGATACTGGCGAACATAGGTACTGGTTAACATCGATACTGGCTAACATCGGTACTGGCTAACATAGATACTGGCTAACATAGATACTGGCTAACATAGATACAGGCTAACATAGATACTGGCTAACATAGATACTGGCGATACTGACTAACATAGATACTGACTAACATAGGTACTGGCTAACATAGATACTGACTAACATAGGTACAGGCTAACATAGATACTGGCTAACATAGATACTGGTGATACTGACTAACATAGATACTGGCTAACATAGATACTGGCTAACACAGGTACTGGCTAACATAGATACTGGCTAACATAGATACTGGCTAACATAGGTACTGGCTAACATAGATACTGGCTAACATAGGTACTGGCTAACATGCATATTGCCTAACATAGGTACTGGCTAACATAGGTACTGGCTAACATAGATACTGGGTAACATACATACTGACTAATATAGACACTAACTAACACAGATACTGGCTAACAGAGGTACTGGCTAACATATATACTGGCTAACATAGATACTTACTACCATAGATACTGACTAACAGAGTTCTGGCTAACATAGATACTGATGAACATAGATACTGACTAACATAGGTACTGGCTAACATAGATACTGACTAACATAGATACTAGCTAACATAGATACTGGCTAACATAGGTACAGGCTAACATAGATACTGGCTAACATAGATACTGGCTAACATAGATACTGGCGATACTGACCAACATAGATACTGGCGAACATAGGTACTGGCTAACATAGATACTGGCTAACATAGATACTGGCGATACTGACTAACATAGATATTGGCTAACATAGGTACTGGCTAACATAGATACTGGCTAACATAGATACTGGCTAACATAGGTACTGGCTAACATAGGTACTGGCTAACATAGATACTGGCAAACGTAGATACTGGCGATACTGACTAACATAGGTACTGGCGAACATAGGTACTGGCTAACATAGATACTGACTAACATAGGTACTGGCTAACATAGATACTGGCTAACATAGGTGCTGGCTAACATAGGTACTGACTAAAATAGATACTGACTAACATAGGTACTGACGAACAAAGATACTGACTAACATAGATACTGGCTAACGTAGATATTGGCTAACATAGATACTGACTAACATAGATACTGACTAACATAGATACTAGCTAACAGAGGTACTGACTAAAATAGATACTGACTAACAGAGATACTGACCAATATAGATACTAACTAACATAGATAATGGGTAACATAGATACTGACTAATATAGATAATAACTAACATAGATACTGACTAACATAGGTACTGGCGAACATAGATACTGGCTAACATAGATACTGGCTAACATAGATACTGGCGATACTGACTAACATAGATACTGGCTAACAGAGGTACTGGCTAAAATAGATACTGGCTAACATAGATACTGGCTATCATCGATACTGACTAAAATAGGTACTGGCTAACATAGATACTGGCGAACATAGATACTGGCGAACATAGATACTGGCTAACATAGGTACTGGATAACATAGGTGCTGGCTAACATAGATACTGGCTAACATAGATACTGGCTAACATAGATACTGGCGATACTGACTATCATAGATACTGGCTAACAGAGGTACTGGCTAAAATAGATACTGGCTAACAGAGGTACTGGCTAACAGTGATACTGGCTAACATAGATACTGGCTAACAAAGGTACGAGCTAACATAGATACTGGCTATCATAGATACTGACTAACATAGGTACTGGCTAACATAGATACTGACTAACATAGATACTGACTACCATAGATACTGGCTAACAGAGGTACTGGTTAACATAGATACTGGCTAACATAGATACTGGCTAACATAGATATTGGCTAACATAGGTACTGGCGAACATAGATACTGGCTATCATAGATGCTGACTAACATAGGTACTGACTAAAATAGATACTGACTAACATAGGTACTGACTAACATAGATACTGACTAACATAGATACTGACTAACATAGATACTGACTATCATAGATACTGGCCAACATAGGTACTGGCTAACATAGATACTGGCTAACATAGATACTGGCTAACATAGGTACTGGCTAACATAGATACTGACTAACATAGACACTGACTAAAATAGATACTGACGAACATAGATACTGACTAAAATAGATACTGACTAACATAGGTACTGACTGACATAGATACTGACTAACATAGATACTGGCGAACATAGATACTGGCTAACATAGATACTGACTAACATAGATGCTGGCGAACAGAGGTACTGGCTAACATAGATACCGGCTAACATAGATACTGGCTAACATAGATACTGGCTAACATAGATATTGGTTATCATAGATACTGACTAACATAGTTACTGGCTAACATAGGTACTGACTAACATAGGTACTGACAAAAATAGATATTGACTAACATAGATACTGACTAAAATAGATACTGGCTAACATAGATACTGGCTAAGATAGATACTGGCTAACATAGATACGGACTAACAGAGATACTGGCTAACAGAGGTACTAGCTAACATAGAAACTGGCTATCATAGATACTGACTAACATAGGTACTGGCTAACATAGATACTAACTAACATCGATACTGACTAAAATAGATACTGACTAACATAGGTACTGACTAACATAGATGCTGACTAACATAGATACTGACTAACATAGATACTGACGAACAGAGGTACTGGCTAACATAGATACTGACTAACATAGATACTGACTAACATAGGTACTGGCTAACATAGGTACTGGCTAACATAGATACTGGCTAACATAGATACTGGCTAACATAGGTACTGGCTAACATAGATACTGGCTAACATAGATACTGGCTAACATAGGTACTGGCTAACATAGGTACTGGTTAACATAGATACTGGTTAACATAGATACTGGCTAACATAGATACTGGCTAACATAGGTACTGGCTAACATAGATACTGACTAACATAGCTACTGGCTAACATAGATACTGGCTAACACAGATACTGGCTAACACAGATACTGACTAAAATAGATACTGACTAACATAGATACTGACTAAAATAGATACTGACTAACATAGGTACTGACTGACATAGATACTGACTAACATAGATACTGACTAACATAGATGCTGGCTAAGATAGATACTGGCTAAGATAGATACTGGCTAACATAGATACTGACGAACAGAGGTACTGGCTAACATAGAAACTGGCTAACATAGATACTGGCTATCATAGATACTGATGAACAGAGGTACTGGCTAACATAGATACTGGCTAACATAGATACTGGCTATCATAGATACTGGCTAACATAGATACTGGCTCAAATAGATACTGACTAACATAGCTACTGACTAACATAGATACTGGCTAACAGAGGTACTGGCGAACATAGATACTGGCTAACATAGATACTGACTAACATAGATACTGACTAACATAGATACTGACTAACATAGATACTGAATAACATAGATACTGGCTAACATAGATACTGGCTAAGATAGATACTGGCTAACATAGATACGGACAAACAGAAATACTGGCTAACAGAGGTACTAGCTAACATAGATACTGGCTATCATAGATACTGACTAACATAGGTACTGGCTAACATAGATACTGACTAACATAGATACTGACTACCATAGATACTGACTAACATAGGTACTGTCTAACATAGGTACTGGCTAACATAGCTAATGGCTTACATAGATACTGGCTAACATAGGTATTGGCTAACATAGATGCTGGCTATCATAGATACTGACTAACATAGACACTGACTAAAATAGATGCTGACTAACAAAGGTACTGACTAAAATAGATACTGACTAACATAGATACTGACTAACATAGATACTGACTAACAGAGGTACTGGCTAACATAGATACTGACTAACATACGTACTGGCTAACATAGGTACTGGCTAACATAGGTACTGGCTGACATAGGTACTGGCTAACATAGATACTGACTAACATAGGTACTGGCTAAAATAGGTACTGGCTAACATAGATACTGGCTAACATAGGTACTGGCTGACATAGGTACTGGCTAACATAGATACTGGCTAACATAGATACTGACTAACATAGCTACTGACTAACATAGCTACTGACTAACATAGATACTGACTAACAGAGGTACTGGCTAACACAGATACTGGTTAACATAGATACTGGCTAACATAGGTACTGGCTGACATATGTACTGGCTAACATAGATACTGGCTAACATAGATACTGACTAACATAGATACTGGCTAAGATAGATACTGGCTAACATAGATACTGACGAACAGAGGTACTGGCTAACATAGACACTGGCTAAGATAGATACTGGCTAACATAGATACTGACGAACAGAGGTACTGGCTAACATAGATACTGGCTATCATAGATACTGACTAACAAGATACTGGCTAACAGAGGTACTGGCTAACATAGATACTGGCTATCATAGATACTGACGAACATAGGTACTGGCGAACAGAGATACTGGCTAACATAGGTACTGGCTAACATAGATACTGGCTATCATATATACTGACTAACACAGGTACTGGCTAACATAGTACTGGCTAACATATATACTGACTAACATAGCTACTGGCTAACATCGATACTGGCTAACATAGATACTGACTAAAATAGGTACAGGCTAACGTAGATACTGGCAAACATAGACACTGGCGATCATAGATACTGACTAACATAGGTACTGGCGAACATAGATACTGGCTTACATAGATACTGACTAACATAGATACTGGCTAACATAGATACTGGCTAACATAGGTACTGGCTAACATAGATACTGGCTATCATAGATACTGACTAACATAGGTACTGGCTAACATAGATACTGGCTAACATAGATTCTGGCGAACATAGATACTGGCTAACATAGGTACTGGCTAACATAGATACTGGCTATGATAGATACTGACTAACATAGATACTGGCTAACATAGATAATGGCTATCATAGATACTGACTGCCATAGGTGCTGGCTAACATAGATACTGGCTAACATAGATACTGGCTAACAGAGGTACTGGCTAACAGAGGTACTGGCTAACATATATACTGGCTAACATAGATACTGGCTAACATAGATACTGGCTAACACAGGTACTGGCTAACATAGATACTGGCTAACATAGATACTGGCTATCATAGATACTGACTAAGATAGATACTGGCTAACATAGATGCTGGCTAACATAGATACTGACTAACATAGATACTGGCTAACAGAGGTACTGGCTAACATAGATACTGGCTAACATAGATACTGGCTAACAGAGGTACTGGCTAACATCGATACTGACGAACATAGATACTGACTAACATAGGTACTGGCTAACATAGGTACTGGCTAACATAGATACTGGCTAACATAGGTACTGTCTAACATAGATACTGACTAACATAGATACTGGCTAACGTAGATACTGGCTAACATAGGTACTGGCTAACATAGGTACAGGCTAACATAGATACTGGCGATAGTGACTAACATAGATACTGACTAACATAGATATTGACTAACATAGATACTGGCTAACAGAGGTACTGGCTAACATAGATACTGGCTATCATAGATACTGGCTAACATATATATTGACTAACATAGATACTGACTAACATAGGTACTGGCTAACATCGGTACTGGCTAACATAGCTACTGGCTAACATAGATACTGGCTAACATAGATACTGGCTAACATAGGTACTGGCTAACATAGGTACAGGCTAACATAGATACAGGCGATAGTGACTATTATAGATACTGGCGAATATAGATACTGGCTAACATAGATACTGGCTATCATAGATACTGACGAACACAGATACTGGCTAACATAGATACTGACTAACATTGATACTGACTAAAATAGACAGTGACTAACATAGATACTGACAAAAATAGATACTGACTAACATAGGTACTGACTGACATAGATACTGACTAACATAGATACTGACTAACATAGATGCTGGCTAAGATAGATACTGACTAGCATAGATACTGGCTAACATAGATAATGGCTATCATAGATACTGACTGACATAGGTATTGGCTAACATAGATACTGGCTAACATAGATACTGGCTAACAGAGGTACTGGCTAACATCGATACTGGCTAACATAGATACTGGCTAACATAGATACTGGCTAACACAGGTACTGGCTAACATAGATACTGGCGATAGTGACTAATATAGACACTGGCGAACATAGATACTGGCTAACATAGATACTGGCTATCATAGATACTGACGAACACAGGTGCTGGCAACATAGATACTGACTAACATAGATACTGACTAATATAGGTTCTGACTGACATAGATACTGACTAACATAGATGCTGGCTAAGATAGATACTGACTAGCATAGATACTGGCTAACATAGATAATGGCTATCATAGATACTGACTGACATAGGTATTGGCTAACATAGATACTGGCTAACATAGATACTGGCTAACAGAGGTACTGGCTAACATCGATACTGGCTAACATAGATACTGGCTAACATAGATACTGGCTAACACAGGTACTGGCTAACATAGATACTGGCGATAGTGACTAATATAGACACTGGCGAACATAGATACTGGCTAACATAGATACTGGCTATCATAGATACTGACGAACACAGGTGCTGGCAACATAGATACTGACTAACATAGATACTGACTAAAATAGGTTCTGACTGACATAGATACTGACTAACATAGATACTGACTAACATAGATGCTGGCTAAGATAGATACTGACTAACATAGATACTGGCTAAGATAGATACTGGCTAACATAGATACTGACGAACAGAGGTACTGGCTAACAGAGGTACTGGCTAACATAGATACTGGCTAACATAGATACTGGCTAACAGAGGTACTGGCTAACATCGATACTGACTAACATAGATACTGACTAACATAGGTACTGGCTAACATAGGTACTGGCTAACATAGATATTGGCTAACATAGGTACTGACTAACATAGATACTGGCTAACAGAGGTACTGGCTAACATAGATACTGGCTAACATAGATACTGGCTAACATAGGTGCTGGCTAACATAGATACTGGCTATCATACATACTGACTAACATAGATACTGGCTAACATAGATAATGGCTATCATCGATACTGACTGACATAGGTACTGGCTAACATAGATGCTGATGAACACAGGTACTGGCTAACATAGATACTGATTAACATAGATACTGACTAAAATAGATACTGACTAACATAGGTACAGACTGACATAGATACTGACTAACATAGATACTGACTAACATAGATGCTGGATAAGATAGATACTGACTAACATAGATACTGGCTAAGATAGATACTGGCTAACATAGATACTGGCTAAGATAGATACTGGCTAACATAGATACTGACGAACAGAGGTACTGGCTAACAGAGGTACTGGCTAACATAGATACTGGCTAACATAGATACTGGCTAACAGAGGTACTGGCTAACATCGATACTGACTAACATAGATACTGACTAACATAGGTACTGGCTAACATAGGTACTGGCTAACATAGATATTGGCTAACATAGGTACTGACTAACATAGATACTGGCTAACAGAGGTACTGGCTAACATAGATACTGGCTAACATAGATACTGGCTAACATAGGTACTGGCTAACATAGATACTGGCTATCATACATACTGACTAACATAGATACTGGCTAACATAGATAATGGCTATCATCGATACTGACTGACATAGGTACTGGCTAACATAGATACTGATGAACACAGGTACTGGCTAACATAGATACTGATTAACATAGATACTGACAAAAATAGATACTGACTAACATAGGTACAGACTGACATAGATACTGACTAACATAGATACTGACTAACATAGATGCTGGATAAGATAGATACTGACTAACATAGATACTGGCTAAGATAGATACTGGCTAACATAGATACTGACGAACAGAGGTACTGGCGAACATAGATACTGGCTAAGATAGATACTGGCTAACATAGATACTGACGAACAGAGGTACTGGCCCAACATAGATACTGGCTAACATAGAAACTGGCTATCATAGACACTGACTAACATAGATACTGGCTAACATAGATACTGGCTAACATAGATACTGAATAACATAGAGACTGATTAACAGAGGTACTGGATAACAGATGTACTGGCTATCATAGATACTGACTAACATATATACTGACTAACATAGCTACTGGCGAACATAGATACTGGCTAACATAGATACTGACTAACATAGATACTGACTAACATAGATACTGGCTAACAGAGGTACTGGCTAACAGAGGTACTGGCTAACATAGATACTGGCTAACATAGGTACTGGCTAAAATAGATACTGGCTATCATAGATACTGACTAACATAGGTACTGGCTAACATAGATACTGACTAACATAGATACTGGCTAACATAGATACTGACGAACAGAGGTATTGGCTAACATAGATACTGGCTAACATAGATACTGACTAACATAGATACTGGCTAACATAGATACTGACGAACAGAGGTACTGGCTAACATAGATACTGGCTATCATAGATACTGACTATCATAGATACTGACTAACATAGATACTGGCGAACATAGATACTGGCTAACATAGGTACTGGCTAACATAGATACTGGCTATCATAGATACTGACTAACATCGGTACTGGCTAACATAGATACTGGCTAACATAGATACTGGCTAACATAGATACTGGCTAACATAGGTACTGGCTAACATAGATACTGACTAACATAGGTACTGTCTAACATAGGTACTGGCTAACATAGCTACTGGCTAACATAGGTACTGGCTAACATAGATACTGACTAACATAGATACTGGCTAACATAGATACTGGCTAACATAGGTACTGGCTAATATAGGTACAGGCTAACATAGATACTGGCGATAGTGACTAACATAGATACTGGCTAACATAGATACTGGCTAACATAGATACTGACTAACATAGATATTGACTAACATAGATACTGGCTAACAGAGGTACTGGCTAACATAGATACTGGCTATCATAGATACTGGCTAACATATATATTGACTAACATAGATACTGACTAACATAGGTACTGGCTAACATCGGTACTGGCTAACATAGCTACTGGCTAACATAGATACTGGCTAACATAGATACTGGCTAACATAGGTACTGGCTAACATAGGTACAGGCTAACATAGATACTGGCGATAGTGACTAATATAGATACTGGGGAACATAGATACTGGCTAACATAGATACTGGCTATCATAGATACTGACGAACACAGGTACTGGCTAACATAGATACTGACTAACATAGATACTGACTAAAATAGACAGTGACTAACATAGATACTGACTAAAATAGATACTGACTAACATAGGTACTGACTGACATAGATACTGACTAACATAGATACTGACTAACATAGATGCTGGCTAAGATAGATACTGACTAACATAGATACTGGCTAAGATAGATACTGGCTAACATAGATACTGACGAACAGAGGTACTGGCTAACATAGATACTGGCTAAGATAGATACTGGCTAACATAGATACTGACCAACATAGGTACTGGCGAACATAGATACTGGCTAACATAGATACTGGCTAACATAGATACTGACTAACATAGATACTGGCTAACAGAGGTACTGGCTAACAGAGGTACTGGCTATCATAGATACTGACTAACATAGGTACTGGCGAACATAGATACTGGCAAACATAGATACTGGCTAACATAGATACTGGCTAACAGAGGTACTGGCTAACAGAGGTACTGGCTAACATAGATACTGGCTAACATTGGTACTGGCTAAAATAGATACTGGCTAAAATAGATATTGGCTATCATAGGTACTGACTAACATAGGTACTGGCTAACATAGATACTGACTAGCAAAGATACTGGCTAACATAGATACTGACGAACAGAGGTACTGGCTAACATAGATACTGGCTAACATAGATACTGACTAACATAGATACTGGCTAACATAGACACTGACGAACAGAGGTACTGGCTAACATAGATACTGGCTATCATAGATACTGACTATCATAGATACTGACTAACATAGACACTGACGAACAGAGGTACTGGCTAAAATAGATATTGGCTATCATAGGTACTGACTAACATAGGTACTGGCTAACATAGATACTGACTAACAAAGATACTGGCTAACATCGATACTGACGAACAGAGGTACTGGCTAACATAGATACTGGCTAACATAGATACTGACTAACATAGATACTGGCTAAAATAGATACTGACGAACAGAGGTACTGGCCCAACATAGATACTGGCTAACATAGAAACTGGCTATCATAGACACTGACTAACATAGCTACTGGCGAACATAGATACTGGCTAACATAGATACTGACTAACATAGATACTGACTAACATAGATACTGGCTAACAGAGGTACTGGCTAACAGAGGTACTGGCTAACATAGATACTGGCTAACATAGGTACTGGCTAAAATAGATACTGGCTATCATAGATACTGACTAACATAGGTACTGGCTAACATAGATACTGACTAACAAAGATACTGGCTAACATAGATACTGACGAACAGAGGTACTGGCTAACATAGATACTGGCTAACATAGATACTGACTAACATAGATACTGGCTAACATAGATACTGACGAACAGAGGTACTGGCTAACATAGATACTGGCTATCATAGATACTGACTATCATAGATACTGACTAACATAGATACTGGCGAACATAGATACTGGCTAACATAGGTACTGGCTAACATAGATACTGGCTATCATAGATACTGGCTAACATAGATACTGGCTAACATAGATACTGGCTAACATAGATACTGGCTAACACAGGTACTGGCTAACATAGATACTGGCTATCATAGATACTGACTAACATCGGTACTGGCTAACATAGACACTGGCTGACACAGATACAGATTAATATAGATACTGACTAACATAGATACTGGCTAACATAGATACTGGCTAACATAGATACTGGCTAACATAGGTACTGGCTAACATAGATACTGACTAACATAGGTACTGGCGAACATAGATACTGGCTATCATAGATACTGACTAACGTAGACACTGACTAAAATAGATGCTGACTAACAAAGGTACTGACTAAAATAGATACTGACTAACATAGATACTGACTAACATAGATACTGACTAACAGAGGTACTGGCTAACATAGATACTGACTAACATAGGTACTGGCTAACATAGGTACTGGCTAACATAGATACTGGCTAACATAGGTACTGGCTGACATAGGTACTGGCTAACATAGAGACTGACTAACATAGGTACTGGCTAACATAGGTACTGGCTAACATAGATACTGGCTAACATAGGTACTGGCTGACATAGGTACTGGCTAACATAGATACTGACTAACATAGATACTGACTAAGGTAGGTACTGGCTAACGTAGGTACTGGCTAACATAGGTACTGGCTAACATAGATACTGGCTAACATAGCTACTGGCTAACACAGATACTGGCTAACATAGATACTGGCTAACATAGGTACTGGCTGACATAGGTACTGGCTAACATAGATACTGGCTAACATAGATACTGACTAACATAGATACTGGCTAAGATAGATACTGGCTAACATAGATACTGACGAACAGAGGTACTGGCTAACATAGACACTGGCTAAGATAGATACTGGCTAACATAGATACTGACGAACAGAGGTACTGGCTAACATAGATACTGGCTTTCATAGATACTGACGAACATAGGTACTGGCGAACAGAGATACTGGCTAACATAGGTACTGGCTAACATAGATACTGGCTATCATAGATACTGACTAAAACAGGTACTGGCTAACATAGTACTGGCTAACATATATACTGACTAACATAGCTACTGGCTAACATCGATACTGGCTAACATAGATACAGACTAAAATAGGTACAGGCTAACATAGATACTGGCTAACACAGATACTGGCGATCATAGATACTGACTAACATAGGTACTGGCGAACATAGATACTGGCTTACATAGATACTGACTAACATAGATACTGGCTAACATAGGTACTGGCTAACATAGATACTGGCTATCATAGATACTGACTAACATAGGTACTGGCTAACATAGATACTGGCTAACATAGATACTGGCGAACATAGATACTGGCTAACATAGGTATTGGCTAACATAGATACTGGCTATGATAGATATAGACTAACATAGATACTGGCTAACATAGATAATGGCTATCATAGATACTGACTGCCATAGGTACTGGCTAACATAGATAGTGGCTAACATAGATACTGGCTAACAGAGGTACTGGCTAACATAGGTACTGGCTAACATAGATACTGGCTAACATAGATACTGGCTAACATAGATACTGGCTAACACAGGTACTGGCTAACATAGATACTGGCTAACATAGATACTGGGTATCATAGATACTGACTAACATCGGTACTGGCTAACATAGATACTGGCTAACATAGATACTGACGAACATAGATACTGGCTAACAGAGGTACTGGCTAACATAGATACTGGCTAACATAGATACTGGCTAACAGAGGTACTGGCTAACATCGATACTGACGAACATAGATACTGACTAACATAGGTACTGGCTAACATAGGTACTGGCTAACATAGATACTGGCTAACATAGGTACTGGCTAACATAGATACTGACTAACATAGATACTGGCTAACATAGATACTGGCTAACATAGATACTGGCTAACATAGGTACTGGCTAACATAGGTACAGGCTAAAATAGATACTGGCGATAGTGACTAACATAGATACTGACTAACATCGGTACTGGCTAACATAGATACTGGCTAACATAGATACTGACTAACATAGGTACTGGCTAACATATATACTGGCTAACATAGATACTGGCTAACATAGATACTGGCTAACATATATACTGACTAACATAGGTACTGGCTAACATTGGTACTGGCGACCATATAATGGCTAACATAGATACTGGCTAACATAGGCACTGCCTAACATAGATACTGGCTAACATAGGTACTGGCTAACATAGGTACTGGCTAACATAGATACTGGCGATACTGGCTAACATAGGTACTGGCTAACATAGATACTGGCTAACATAGATACTGGCTAACATAGGTACTGGCTAACATAGATACTGGCTAACATAGATACTGGCGATACTGACTAACATAGATACTGGCTAACATAGCTACTGGCTAACATAAATACTGGCTAACATAGGTACTAGCTAACATAGACACTGGCTAATATAGGTAAAGGCTAACATAGGTACTGGCTAACATAGATGCTGGATAGCATAGGTACTGGCTGATATAGATGCTGGCTAACATAGCTGTTGGCAAACATAGATACTGGCTAACATAGGTATTGGCTAACATAGATACTGACTAACATAGATACTGACTTAAATAGATACTGACCAACATAGATACTGACTAAAATAGATACTGGCTAACATAGATTCCGACTAACATAGGTACTGGCGAGCATAGATACTGGCTAACATAGATACTGACTAACATAGATACTGGCTAACATAGGTACTGGCTAACATAGATACTGGCTAACATATGTACTGGCTAACATATGTACTGGCTAACATAGGTACTGGCTAACATAGGTACTGGCTAACATAGATACTGGCTAACAGAGGTACTGGCTAACATAGGTACTGGCTAACATAGATACTGACTCACAGAGGTACTGGCTAACATAGATACTGACTAACATAGATACTGACTAACAGAGGTACTGGCTAACATAGTACTGGCTAACATAGATACTGACTAACAGAGGTACTGGCTAACATAGGTACTGGCTAACATTGATACTGACTAACATAGGTACTGGCTAACATCGATACTGACTAACATAGGTTCTGGCTAACATAGATACTAGCTAACATAGATACAGGCTAACATAGATGCTGGCTAAGATAGATACTGGCTAACATAGATACTGGCTAACATATATACTGACTAACATAGGTACTAGCTAACATAGATACTGGCGATACTGACTAACATAGATACTGGCTAACATAGGTACTGGCTAACATTAATACTGGCTAACATACGTACGAGCTAACATAGACACTGGCTAATATAGGGACTGGCTAACATAGATACTGGCTATCATAGATACTGGCTAACATAGATACTGGCTAACATAGATACTGGCTAACATAGATACTGGCTAACACAGGTACTGGCTAACATAGATACTGGCTAACATAGATACTGGCTAACATCGGTACTGGCTAACATAGATACTGGCTAACATTGATACTGACTAACATAGATGCTGGCTAAGATAGATACTGGCTAACAGAGCTACTGGCTAACATCGATAATGACTAACATAGGTACTGGCTAACATAGGTACTGGCGAACATAGGTACTGGCTAACATAGATACTGGCTAACATAGGTACTGGCTAACATAGATACTGACTAACATAGCTACTGGCTAACATAGATACTGGCTAACATAGATACTGGCTAACATAGGTACTGGCTAACATAGGTACAGGCTAACATATATACTGGCGATAGTGACTAACATAGATACTGACTAACATCGGCACTGGCTAACATAGATACTGGCTAAAATAGAAACTGACCAACATAGGTACTGGCTAACATAGATTCTGGCTAGCATAGGTACTGGCTGATATAGATGCTGGCTAACATAGCTTCTGGCAAACATAGATACTGGCTAACATAGGTACTCGCTAACATAGATACTGACTAAAATAGATACTGACTAACATAGATACTGACTAAAATAGATACTGGCTAACATAGATACTGACTAACATAGGTACTGGCGAGCATAGATACTGGCTAACATAGATACTGACTAACATAGATACTGACTAACATAGAAACTGGCTAACAGAGGTACTGGCTAACATAGATACTGGCTAACATAGATACTGGCTAACATAGGTACTGGCTAACATAGATACTGGCTATCATTGATACTGACGAACACAGTTACTGGCTAACATAGATGCTGACTAACATAGATACTGACTAAAATAGATACTGACTAAAATAGATACTG
Organism: Pristiophorus japonicus; assembly: GCF_044704955.1. NCBI lineage: Eukaryota > Metazoa > Chordata > Chondrichthyes > Pristiophoridae > Pristiophorus > Pristiophorus japonicus. The sequence goes on along the minus strand of NC_091978.1, from coordinate 86,993,478 downwards.
ACTAACATAGATACTGACTAAAATAGATACTGACTAACATAGGTTCTGACTGACATAGATACTGACTAACATAGATACTGACTAACATAGATGCTGGCTAAGGTAGATACTGACTAACATAGATACTGGCTAAGATAGATACTGGCTAACATAGATACTGACGAACAGAGGTACTGGCTAACATATATACTGGCTAAGATAGATACTGGCTAACATAGAGATTGACGAACAGAGATACTGGCTAACATAGATACTGGATAACATAGAAACTGGCTATCATAGACACTGACTAACATAGATACTGACTAACATAGATACTGACTAACATAGAGACTGGCTAACAGAGGTACTGGCTAACAGAGGTACTGGCTAACAGAGGTACTGGCTAACAGAGGTACTGGCTAACAGAGGTACTGGCTAACATAGGTACTGGCTAACATAGATACTGGTTATCATAGAAACTGACTAACATAGGTACTGGCTAACATAGATTCTGACTAACATAGATACTGACTAACATAGAGACTGACTAACATAGAGACTGAGTAAAATAGATACTGGCTAACATAGATACTGGCTAAGATAGATACTGGCTAACATAGATACGGATTAACAGAGGTACTGGCTAACATAGATACTGACTAACATAGATACTGGCTAACATAGATACTGGCTAACATAGATACTGGCTAACATAGATACTGGCTATCATAGATACCGACTAACGAAGGTACTGGCAAGCATAGATACTGGCTAACATAGATACTGACTAACATAGATACTGACTAACATAGATACTGGCTAACAGAGGTACTGGCTAACATAGATACTGGCTAACATATATACTGGCTAACATAGGTACTGGCTAACATAAATATTGGATATCATAGATACTGACTAACATAGATACTGGCAAGCATAGATAATGGCTATCATAGATACTGACTGACATAGGTACTGGCTAACATAGATACTGACTAACATAGATACTGACTAACATTGATACTGGCTCGCATAGGTACCGGCTGATATAGATGCTGGCTAACATAGCTACTGCCTAACATAGATACTGGCTAACATAGATACTGGCTAACATAGATACTGACTGACATAGATACTGACTAAAATAGATACTGACTAAAATAGATACTGACTAACATAGATACTGACTAAAATAGATACTGGCTAACATAGATACTGGCTAAGATAGATACTGGCTAACATAGATACGGACTAACAGAGGTACTGGCTAACATAGATACTGGCTATCATAGATACTGACTAACATAGGTACTGGCGAACATAGATACTGGCTTACATAGATACTGACTAACATAGATACTGGCTAACATAAATACTGGCTAACACAGATACTGGCTATCATTGATACTGACTAACATAGGTACTGGCTAACATAGATTCTGGCTAACATAGATACTGGCTAACATAGATACTGGCTAACATAGGTACTGGCTAACATAGATACTGGCTAACATAGATACTGGCTAACATAGATACTGGCTAACACAGGTACTGGCTAAAATAGATACTGGCTATCATAGATACTGACTAACATCGGTACTGGCTAACATAGATACTGGCTAACATCGATACTGACTAACATAGATACTGGCTAACAGAGGTACTGGCTAACATAGAAACTGGCTAACATAGATACTGGCTAAAAGAGGTACTGGCTAACATCGATACTGACTAAGATAGATACTGGCCATACAGAGGTACTGGCTAACATAGAAACTGGCTAACATAGATAATGGCTAACAGAGGTACTGGCTAACATCGATACTGACTAACATAGATACTAACTAACATAGGTACTGGCTAACATAGGTACTGGCTAACATAGATACTGGCTAACATAGGTACTGGCTAACATAGATATTGACTAACATAGATACTGACTAACATAGATACTGGCTAACAGAGGTACTGGCTAACATAGATACTGGCTAACATAGGTACTGGCTAACATAGATACTGGCTATCATACATACTGACTAACATAGATATTGCCAAACATAGATACTGACTAACATAGATACTGACTAACATAGATACTGGCTAACAGAGGTACTGGCTAACATAGGTACTGGCTAACATAGATACTGGCTATCATATATACTGACTAACATAGATACTGACTAACATAGATACTGACTAACATTGATACTGGCTAGCATAGGTACTGGCTGATATAGATGCTGGCTAACATAGCTACTGGCTAACATAGATACTGGCTAACATAGATGCTGGCTATCATAGATACTGACCAACATAGATACTGGCGAACATAGATACTGGCTTACATAGATACTGACTAACATAGATACTGGCTAACATAGATACTGGCTAACATAGGTACTGGCCAACATAGATACCGGCTATCATAGATACTGACTAACATAGATACTGGCTAACATAGATACTGGCTAACATAGGTACTGGCTAACATAGATACGGGCTATCATACAAACTGACTAACATTGATACTGGCTAACATAGATACTGGCTAACATAGGTACTGGCTATCATATATACTGACTAACATAGATACTGACTAACATAGATACTGACTAACATTGATACTGGCTAGCATAGGTACTGGCTGATATAGATGCTGGCTAACATAGCTACTGGCTAACATAGATACTGGCTAACATAGATACTGGCTATCATAGATACTGACTAACATAGGTCCTGGCGAACATAGATACTGGCTTACATAGATACTGACTAACATAGATACTGGCTAACATAGATACTGGCTAACATAGGTACTGGCTAACATAGATACTGGCTATCATAGATACTGACTAACATAGGTGCTGGCTAACATAGATACTGGCTAACATAGATACTGGCTAACATAGATATTGGCTAACATAGATACTGGCTAACATATATACTGACTAATACAGATACTGACTAACATAGATACTGACTAACATAGATACTGGCTAACAGAGGTACTGGCTAACATAGATACTGGCTAACATAGATACTGGCTAACAGAGCTACTGGCTAACATCGATACTGACTAACATAGGTACTGGCTAACATAGGTACTGGCTAACATAGGTACTGGCTAACATAGATACTGACTAACATAGCTACTGGCTAACATAGATACTGGCTAACATAGATACTGGCTAACATAGGTACTGGCTAACATAGGTACAGGCTAACATAGATACTGGCGATAGTGACTAACATAGATACTGACTAACATCGGTACTGGCTAACATAGATACTGGCTAACATAGATACTGACGAACATAGATACTGGCTAACAGAGGTACTGGCTAACATAGATACTGGCTAACATAGATACTGGCTAACATAGGTACTGGCTAACATAGATACTGACTAACATAGATACTGACTAACATAGATACAGACTAAAGTAGGTACTGGCTAACATAGATACTGGCTAACATAGCTACTGGCTAACATAGATACTGGCTAACATAGATACTGGCTATCATAGATACTGGCTAAAATAGATACTGGCGATACTGACCAACATAGATACTGGCTAACATAAATACTGGCTAACATAGGTACTGGCTAACAGAGGTACTGGCTAACATAGCTACTGGCTAACATAAATACTGGCAAACATAGATACTGGCTAACAGAGGTACTGGCTAACATAGATACTGGCTAACATAGATACTGGCTAACATAGATACTGACTAACAGAGGTACTGGCTAAAATAGGTACTGGCTAACATAGATACTGGCTAACATAGATACTGACTAACAGAGGTACTGGCTAACAGTGGTACTGGCGACCATATAATGGCTAACATAGGTACTGGCTAACATAGATACTGGCTAACATAGATACTGGCTAACAGAGGTACTGGCTAACATAGGTACTGGCTAACATAGATACTGGCTAACATAGATACTGACTAACAGAGGTACTGGCTAACATAGATACTGGCTAACAGAGGTACTGGCTAACATAGATACTGACTAACAGAGGTACTGGCTAACATAGATACTGGCTAACATAGATACTGGCTAAAAGAGGTACTGGCTAACATAGAAACTGGCTAACATAGATACTGGCTAACAGAGGTACTGGCTAACATCGATACTGACTAACATAGATACTAACTAACATAGATACTGGCTAACATAGGTACTGGCTAACATAAATACTGACTAACATAGGGACTGGCTAACATAGATATTGACTAACATAGATACTGACTAACATAGATACTGGCTAACAGAGGTACTGGCTAACATAGATACTGGCTAACATAGATACTGGCTAACATAGGTACTGGCTAACATAGATACTGGCTATCATACATACTGACTAACATAGATACTGGCTAACATAGATACTGACTAACATAGATACTGACTAACATAGATACTGGCTAACAGAGGTACTGGCTAACATTAGTACTGGCTAACATAGGTACTGGCTAACATAGATACTGGCTAACATAGATACTGACTAACAGAGGTACTGGCTAACATAGATACTGGCTAACAGAGGTACTGGCTAACATAGATACTGACTAACATAGATGTTGGCTAAGATAGATACTGGCTAACATAGATACTGGCTAACATATATACTGACTAACATAGGTACTGGCTAACATTGGTACTGGCGACCATATAATGGCTAACATAGGTACTGGCTAACATAGATACTGGTTAACATAAATACTGGCTAACATAGGTACTAGCTAACATAGACACTGGCTAATATAGGTAAAGGCTAACATAGGTACTGGCTAACATAGGTACTGGCTAACATTGATACTGACTAACATAGGTACTGACTAAAATAGATACTGACTAACATAGATACTGACTAAAATAGATACTGGCTAACATAGATACCGACTAACATAGGTACTGGCGAGCATAGATACTGGCTAACATAGATACTGACTAACATAGATACTGACTAACATAGATACTGGCTAACATAGGTACTGGCTAACATAGATACTGGCTAACATATGTACTGGCTAACACAGGTACTGGCTAACATAGGTACTGGCTAACATAGATACTGGCTAACATAGATGCTGGCTAACAGAGGTACTGGCTAACATAGGTACTGGCTAACATAGATACTGACTCACAGAGGTACTGGCTAACATAGATACTGACTAACATAGATACTGACTAACAGAGGTACTGGCTAACATAGTACTGGCTAACATAGATACTGACTAACATAGGTACTGGCTAACATAGGTACTGGCTAACATTGATACTGACTAACATAGGTTCTGGCTAATATAGATACTAGCTAACATAGATACTGGCTAACATAGATGCTGGCTAAGATAGATACTGGCTAACATAGATACTGGCTAACATATATACTGACTAACATAGGTACTGGCTAACATAGGTACTGGCTACCATATAATGGCTAACATAGATACTGGCTAACATAGGTACTGGCTAACTTAGATACTGGCTAACATAGGTACTGGCTAACATAGATACTGGCTAACATAGATACTGGCGATACTGGCTAACATAGGTACTGGCTAAGATAGATACTGGCTAACATAGATACTGGCTAACATAGGTACTGGCTAACATAGATACTGGCTAACATAGATACTGGCGATACTGACTAACATAGATACTGGCTAACATAGGTACGGGCTAACATAAATACTGGCTAACATAGGTACTAGCTAACATAGACACTGGCTAATATAGGTAAAGGCTAACATCGGTACTGGCTTACATCGACACTGGCTAGCATAGGTACTGGCTGATATAGATGCTGGCTAACATAGCTACTGGCAAACATAGATACTGGCTAACATAGACACTGGCTAACATAGGTACTGACTAACATAGATACTGGCTCACATAGATACTGTCTAACATAGATACTCACTAACATAGATACTGTCTAACATAGGTACTGGCAAACATAGATACTGGCTAACATAGGTACAGATTAACATAGATACTGACTAACATAGATACTGGCTAACATAGGTACAGGCTAACATAGGTACTGACGAACATAGATACTGGCTAACATAGATACTGACTAACAGAGGTACTGGCTAACATAGATACTGAGTAACATAGATACTGACTAACAGAGGTACTGGCTAACATAGATACTGGCTAACATAGATACTGATGAACAGAGGTACTGGCTAACATAGGTACTGGCTAACATAGATACTGGCTAACATAGATGCTGGCTAACATAGATGCTGGCTAACATTGGTACTGGTTAACATAGATACTGGCTAACATAGGTACTGGCGAACATAGATACTGACGAACAGAGGTACTGGCTAACATAGGTACTGGCTAACATAGATACCGACTAACAGAGGTACTGGCTAACATAGATACTGACTAACATAGATACTGACTAACATAGATACTGACTAACATAGCACTGGCTAACATAGATACTGACTAACATAGGTACTGGCTAACATAGGTACTGGCTAACATAGATACAGGCTAACATAGGTACTGGCTAACATAGATACTGACTAACATAGGTACTGGCTAACATAGATACTGGCTAACATAGCTACTGGCTAACATAGGTACTGGCTCACATAGATACTGACTGACATCGATACTGGCTAACATAGATACTGACTAATAGAGGTACTGGCTAACATAGATACTGGCTAACATAGATACTGGCTAACATAGATAATGATGAACAGAGGTACTGGCGAACATAGATACTGGCTAACATAGGTACTGGCTAACATAGGTACTGGCGAACATAGATACTGGCTAATATAGGTACTGGCTAACATAGATATTGCTAACATAGGTACTGGCGAACATAGATACTGACTAACATAGATACTGACTAAAATAGATACTGACTAACATTGGTACTGACTAACATAGATACTGGATAACATAGATGCTGACTAATATAGATACTAACGAACATAGGTACTGGCTAACATAGGTACTGGCTAACATAGGTCCTGGCTAACATAGATACTGGCGATACTGACCAACATAGGGACTGGCTAACATAGATACTGGCTAACATAGGTACTGGCTAACATAGGTACTGGCTAATATCGATACTGACTAACATAGATACTGGCTAACATAGATACTGACTAATAGAGGTACTGGCTAACATAGATACTGGCTAACATAGATAATGGCTAACATAGGTACTGACTAACATAGGTACTGACTAACATAGATACTGGCTAACATAGATACTGGCTAACATAGATACTGGCTAACATAGATACTGGCTAACATAGGTACTGGCTAACAGAGATACTGGCTAACATAGATACTGACTGACAGAGGTACTGGCTAAGATAGATACTGGCTAACATAGATATTGGCTAACATAGATACTGACTAACAGAGGTACTGGCTAACATAGATACTGGCTAACATAGATACTGACTAACAGAGGTACTGGCTAACATAGATACTGACTAACAGAGGTACTGGCTAACATAGATTCTGGCTAACATAGATACTGACTAACATAGATACTGGCTAACATAGATACTGACTAACAGAGGTACTGGCTAACATAGATACTGGCTAACATAGATACTGACTAACAGAGGTACTGGCTAACATAGATACTGACTAACATAGATGCTGGCTAAGATAGATACTGGCTAACATAGATACTGGCTAACATAGATACTGACTAACAGAGGTTCTGGCTAACATAGATACTGGCTAAGATAGATAAGGCTAACATAGATACTGACTAACAGAAGTACTGGCGAACATAGGTACTGGCTAACATAGATACTGGCTAACAGTGTTACTGGCTAACATAGATACTGGCTAACATAGATACTGACTAACAGAGATACTAGTTAACATAGATACTGGCTAACATAGATACTGACGAACAGTGGTATCGACTAACATAGATACCGGCTAACATAGATACTGACTAACAGAGATACTAGTTAACATAGATACTGGCTAACATAGATACTGACGAACAGTGGTATCGACTAATATAGATACTGGCTAACATAGATACTGACTAACAGAGGTACTGGCTAACATAGATACTGGCTAACAGTGTTACTGGCTAACAGTGTTACTGGCTAACATAGATACTGACTAACAGAGATACTAGTTAACATAGATACTGGCTAACATAGATACTGGAGATAGTGACTAATATAGATACTGGCTAACATAGATACTGGCTAACATAGATACTGGCTATCATAGATACTGACGAACACAGGTACTGGCTAACATAGATACTGACTAACATAGATACTGACTAAAATAGATCGTGACTAACATAGATACTGGCTAACATAGATACTGGCTATCATAGATACTGACGAACACAGGTACTGGCTAACATAGATACTGACTAACATAGATACTGGCTAACATAGGTACTGGCTAACATAGATACTGGCTAACATAGATACTGGCGATACTGACTAACATAGATACTGGCTAACATAGCTACTGGCTAACATAAAGACTGGCTAACATAGGTACTGGCTAACAGAGGTACTGGCTAACATAGCTACTGGCTAACATAAATACTGGCTAACATAGATACTGGCTAACAGATGTACTGGCTAACATAGATACTGGCTAACATAGATACTGACTAACAGAGGTACTGGCTAACATAGGTACTGGCTAACATAGATACTGGCTAACATAGATACTGACTAACAGAGGTACTGGCTAACATAGATACTGGCTAACAGAGGTACTGGCTAACATAGATACTGACTAACATAGATACTGGCTAACATAGATAATGACTAACAGAGGTACTGGCTAACATAGATACTGGCTAACATAGATACTGACTAACATAGATACTGACTAACAGAGGTACTGGCTAACATAGATACTGGCTAACATAGATACTGACTAACATAGATACTGGCTAACATAGATACTGGCTAACATAGATACTGACTAACAGAGGTACTGGCTAACATAGATACTGGCTAACATAGATACTGACTAACAGAGGTACTGGCTAACATAGATACTGACTAACATAGATGCTGGCTAAGATGGATACTGGCTAACATAGATACTGGCTAACATAGATACTGACTAACAGAGGTTCTGGCTAACACAGATACTGGCTAACAAAGATACTGGCTAACATAGATACTGACTAACAGAGGTACTGGCTAACATAGATACTGGCTAACATAGATACTGGCTAACAGTGTTACTGGCTAACATAGATACTGGCTAACATAGATACTGACTAACAGAGATACTAGTTAACATAGATACTGGCTAACATAGATACTGACGAACAGTGGTATCGACTAACATAGATACTGGCTAACATAGATACTGACTAACAGAGATACTAGTTAACATAGATACTGGCTAACATAGATACTGACGAACAGTGGTATCGACTAACATAGATACTGGCTAACATAGATACTGACTAACATAGGTACTGGCTAACATAGATACTGGCTAACAGTGTTACTGGCTAACAGTGTTACTGGCTAACATAGATACTGACTAACAGAGATACTAGTTAACATAGATACTGGCTAACATAGATACTGGAGATAGTGACTAAAATAGATACTGGCTAACATAGATACTGGCTAACATAGATACTGGCTACCATAGATACTGACGAACACAGGTACAGGCTAACATAGATACTGACTAACATAGATACTGACTAAAATAGATCGTGACTAACATAGATACTGGCTAAAATAGATACTGGCTATCATAGATACTGGCTAACATAGGTACTGGCTAACATAGATACTGGCTAACATAGATACTGGCGATACTGACTAACATAGATACTGGCTAACATAGCTACTGGCTAACATAAATACTGGCTAACATAGGTACTGGCTAACAGAGGTACTGGCTAACATAGCTACTGGCTAACATAAATACTGGCTAACATAGATACTGGCTAACAGAGGTACTGGCGAACATAGATACTGGCTAACATAGATACTGACTAACAGAGGTACTGGCTAACATAGATACTGACTAACATAGATGCTGGCTAAGATAGATACTGGCTAACATAGATACTGGCTAACTTATATACTGACTAACATAGGTACTACCTAACATTGGTACTGGCGACCATATAATGGCTAACATAGATACTGGCTAACATAGGCACTGGCTAACATAGATACTGGCTAACATTGGTACTGGCTAACATAGGTACTGGCTAACATAGGTACTGGCTAACAAAGATACTGGCGATACTGGCTAACATAGGTACTGGCTAACATATATACTGGCTAACATAGATACTGGCTAACATAGATACTGGCTAACATAGGTACTGGCTAACATAGATACTGTCTAACATAGATACTGGCGATACTGACTAACATAGATACTGGCTAACATAGCTACTGGCTAACATAAATACTGGCTAACATAGGTACTGGCTAACATAGGTACTAGCTAACATAGACACTGGCTAATATAGGTAAAGGCTAACATAGGTACTGGCGAACATAGATGCTGGATAGCATAGGTACTGGCTGATATAGATGCTGGCTAACATAGCTGTTGGCAAACATAGATACTGGCTAACATAGGTACTGGCTAACATAGATATTGACTAACATATATACTGACTAAAATAGATACTGACTAACATAGATACTGACTAAAATAGATACTGGCTAACATAGATACCGACTAACATCGGTACTGGCGAGCATAGATACTGGCTAACATAGATACTGACTAACATAGATACTGGCTAACATAGGTACTGGCTAACATAGATACTGGCTAACATATGTACTCGCTAACAGAGGTACTGGCTAACATAGGTACTGGCTAACATAGATACTGACTCACAGAGGTACTGGCTAACATAGATACTGACTAACATAGATACTGACTAACAGAGGTACTGGCTAACATAGTACTGGCTAACATAGATACTGACTAACAGAGGTACTGGCTAACATAGGTACTGGCTAACATTGATACTGACTAACATCGGTACTGGCTAACATCGATACTGACTAACATAGGTTCAGGCTAACATAGATACTAGCTAACATAGATACTAGCTAACATAGATACTGGCTAACATAGATACTGGCTAACATATATACTGACTAACATAGGTACTGGCTAACATAGGTACTGGCTACCATATAATGGCTAACATAGATACTGGCTAACATAGGTACTGGCTAACTTAGATACTGGCTAACATAGGTACTGGCTAACATAGGTACTGGCTAACATAGATACTGGCTAACATAGATACTGGCGATACTGGCTAACATAGGTACTGGCTAACATAGATACTGGCTAACATAGATACTGGCTAACATAGGTACTGGCTAACATAGATACTGGCTAACATAGATACTGGCGATACTGACTAACATAGATACTGGCTAACATAGGTACTGGCTAACATAAATACTGGCTAACATAGGTACTAGCTAACATAGACACTGGCTAATATAGGTAAAGGCTAACATAGGTACTGGCTTACATAGACACTGGCTAGCATAGGTACTGGCTGATATAGATGCTGGCTAACATAGCTACTGGCAAACATAGATACTGGCTAACATAGACACTGGCTAACATAGGTACTGACTAACATAGATACTGGCTCACATAGATACTGTCTAACATAGATACTAACTAACATAGATACTGGCTAACATAGATACTGGCTAACATAGGTACAGATTAACGTAGATACTGACTAACATAGATACTGGCTAACATAGGTACAGGCTAACATAGGTACTGACGAACATAGATACTGGCTAACATAGATACTGACTAACAGAGGTACTGGCTAACATAGATACTGGCTAACATAGAAACTGGCTATCATAGACACTGACTAACATAGATACTGACTAACATAGATACTGACTAACATAGAGACTGGCTAACAGAGGTACTGGCTAACAGAGGTACTGGCTAACATAGATACTGGCTAACATAGATACTGGCTAACATAGGTACTGGCTAACATAGATACTGGCTATCATAGATACTGACTAACATAGGTACTGGCTAACATAGATTCTGACTAACATAGATACTGACTAACATAGAGACTGGCTAAGATAGATACTGGCTAACATAGATATGGATTAACAGAGGTACTGGCTAACATAGATACTGACTAACATAGATACTGGCTAACATAGATACTGGCTAACATAGATACTGGCTAACATAGATACTGGCTAACATAGATACTGGCTATCATAGATACCGACTAACGAAGGTACTGGCAAGCATAGATACTGGTTAACATAGATACTGACTAACATAGATACTGACTAACATAGATACTGGCTAACAGAGGTACTGGCTAACATAGATACTGGCTAACATATATACTGGCTAACATAGGTACTGGCTAACATAAATACTGGCTATCATAGATACTGACTAACATAGATACTGGCAAGCATAGATAATGGCTATCATAGATACTGACTGACATAGGTACTGGCTAACATAGATACTGACTAACATAGATACTGACGAACATTGATACTGGCTCGCATAGGTACCGGCTGATATAGATGCTGGCTAACATAGCTACTGCCTAAAATAGATACTGGCTAACATAGATACTGGCTAACATAGATACTGACTGACATAGATGCTGACTAAAATAGATACTGACTAACATAGATACTGACTAAAATAGATACTGGCTAACATAGATACTGGCTAAGATAGATACTGGCTAACATAGATACGGACTAACAGAGGTACTGGCTAACATAGATACTGGCTATCATAGATACTGACTAACATCGGGACTGGCGAACATAGATACTGGCTTACATAGATACTGACTAACATAGATACTGGCTAACATAGATACTGGCTAACATAGGTACTGGCTAACATAGATACTGGCTATCATTGATACTGACTAACATAGGTACTGGCTAACATAGTACTGGCTAACATAGATACTGGCTAACATAGATACTGGCTAACAGAGGTACTGGCTAACATCGATACTGACTAACATAGATACTGGCTAACAGAGGTACTGGCTAACATAGAAACTGGCTAACATAGATACTGGCTAACAGAGGTACTGGCTAACATCGATACTGACTAACATAGATACTGACTAACATAGGTAGTGGCTAACATAGGTACTGGCTAACATAGATACTGGCTAACATAGGTACTGGCTAACATAGATACTGACTAACATAGATACTGACTAACATAGATACTTGCTAACAGAGGTACTGGCTAACATAGATACTGGCTAACATAGATACTGGCTAACATAGGTACTGGCTAACATAGATACTGGCTATCATACATACTGACTAACATTGATACTGGCTAACATAGATACTGACTAACATGGATACTGACTAACATAGATACTGGCTAACAGAGGTACTGGCTAACATAGGTACTGGCTAACATAGATACTGGCTATCATATATACTGACTAACATAGATACTGACTAACATAGATACTGACTAACATTGATACTGGCTAGCATAGGTACTGGCTGATATAGATGCTGGCTAACATAGCTACTGGCTAACATAGATACTGGCTAACATAGATACTGGCTATCACAGATACTGACTAACATAGGTCCTGGCGAACATAGATACTGGCTTACATAGATACTGACTAACATAGATACTGGCTAACATAGATACTGGCTAACATAGGTACTGGCTAACATAGATACTGGCTATCATAGATACTGACTAACATAGGTGCTGGCTAACATAGATACTGGCGAACATAGATACTGACTAACATAGATACTGGCTAACATTGGGACTGGCTAACATAGATCCTGGCTATCATAGATACTGACTAACATAGATACTGGCTAACATAGATAATGGCTATCATAGATACTGACTGACATAGGTACTGGCTAACATAGATACTGGCTAACATAGATACTGGCTAACAGAGGTACTGGCTAACAGAGGAACTGGCTAACATATATACTGGCTAACATAGATACTGACTAACATAGATACTGGCTAACAGAGGTACTGGCTAACATAGATACTGGCTAACATAGATACTGACTAACACAGATACTGGCTAACAGAGGTACTGGCTAACATAGATACTGGCTAACATAGATACTGGCTAACATAGATACTGGCTAACAGAGCTACTGGCTAACATCGATACTGACTAACATAGGTACTGGCTAACATAGGTACTGGCTAACATAGGTACTGGCTAACATAGGTACTGGCTAACATAGATACTGACTAACATAGCTACTGGCTAACATAGATACTGGCTAACATAGATACTGGCTAACATAGATACTGACTAACATAGATACTGGCTAACATAGGTACTGGCTAACATAGATACTGGCTAACATATGTACTGGCTAACATAGGTACTGGCTAACATAGGTACTGGCTAACATAGATACTGGCTAACATAGATACTGGCTAACAGAGGTACTGGCTAACATAGGTACTGGCTAACATAGATACTGACTCACAGAGGTACTGGCTAACATAGATACTGACTAACATAGATACTGACTAACATAGATACTGACTAAAATAGATACTGAATAACATAGATACTGACTAACATAGATACTGACTAAAATAGATACTGGCTAACATAGATACCGACTAACATAGGTACTGGCGAGCATAGATACTGGCTAACATAAGATACTGACTAACATAGATACTGACTAACATAGATACTGGCTAACAGAGGTACTGGCTAACATAGATACTGGCTAACATAGATACTGGCTAACATAGGTACTGGCTAACATAGATACTGGCTATCATAGATACTGACGAACACAGGTACTGGCTAACATAGATACTGACTAACATAGATACTGGCTAACATAGATACTGGCTAAGATAGATACTGGCTAACATAGATATGGATTAACAGAGGTACTGGCTAACATAGATACTGACTAACATAGATACTGGCTAACATAGATACTGGCTAACATAGATACTGGCTATCATAGATACCGACTAACGAAGGTACTGGCAAGCATAGATACTGGCTAACATAGATACTGACTAACATAGATACTGACTAACATAGATACTGGCTAACAGAGGTACTGGCTAACATAGATACTGGCTAACATATATACTGGCTAACATAGGTACTGGCTAACATAAATACTGGCTATCATAGATACTGACTAACATAGATACTGGCAAGCATAGATAATGGCTATCATAGATACTGACTGACATAGGTACTGGCTAACATAGATACTGGCTAACATAGATACTGGCTAACAAAGGTACTGGCTAACATAGATACTGGCTATCATACATACTGACTAACATTGATACTGGCTAACATAGATACTGACTAACATAGATACTGACTAACATAGATACTGGCTAACAGAGGTACTGACTAACATAGATACTGGCTAACATAGATACTGGCTAACATAGATACTGACTAACATCGATACTGACTAACATAGATACTGGCTAACAGAGGTACTGGCTAACATCGATACTGACTAACATAGATACTGGCTAACAGAGGTAATGGCTAACATAGAAACTGGCTAACATAGATACTGGCTAACAGAGGTACTGGCTAACATCGATACTGACTAACATAGATACTGACTAATATAGGTACTGGCTAACATAGGTACTGGCTAACATAGATACTGGCTAACATAGGTACTGGCTAACATAGATACTGACTAACATAGATACTGACTAACATAGATACTGGCTAACAGAGGTACTGGCTAACATAGACACTGGCTAACATAGATACTGGCTAACATAGGTACTGGCTAACATAGATACTGGCTATCATACATACTGACTAACATTGATACTGGCTAACATAGATACTGACTAACATAGATACTGACTAACATAGATACTGGCTAACAGAGGTACTGGCTAACATAGGTACTGGCTAACATAGATACTGGCTATCATATATACTGACTAACATAGATACTGACTAACATAGATACTGACTAACATTGATACTGGCTAGCATAGGTACTGGCTGATATAGATGCTGGCTAACATAGCTACTGGCTAACATAAATACTGGCTAACATAGATACTGGCTAACAGAGGTACTGGCTAACATAGATCCTGGCTAACATAGATACTGGCTAACATAGATACTCACTAACATAGATACTGACTAACATAGATACTGACTAACATAGATACTGACTAAAATAGATACTGGCTAACATAGATACCGACTAACATAGGTACTGGCGAGCATAGATACTGACTAACATAGATACTGGCTAACAGAGGTACTGGCTAACATAGATACTGGCTAACATATATACTGGCTAACATAGGTACTGGCTAACATAAATACTGGCTATCATAGATACTGACTAACATAGATACTGGCAAGCATAGATAATGGCTATCATAGATACTGACTGACATAGGTACTGGCTAACATAGATACTGACTAACATAGATACTGACTAACATTGATACTGGCTCGCATAGGTACCGGCTGATATAGATGCTGGCTAACATAGCTACTGCCTAACATAGATACTGGCTAACATAGATACTGGCTAACATAGATACTGACTGACATAGATACTGACTAAAATAGATACTGACTAACATAGATACTGCCTAAAATAGATACTGGCTAACATAGATACTGGCTAAGATAGATACTGGCGAACATAGATACTGGCTTACATAGATACTGACTAACATAGATACTGGCTAACATAGATACTGGCTAACATAGGTACTGGCTAACATAGACACTGGCTATCATTGATACTGACTAACATAGGTACTGGCTAACATAGTACTGGCTAACATAGATACTGGCTAACATAGATACTGGCTAACATAGGTACTGGCTAACATAGATACTGGCTAACATAGATACTGGCTAACACAGCTACTGGCTAACATAGATACTGGCTATCATAGATACTGACTAACATCGGTACTGGCTAACAGAGATACTGGCTAACATAGATACTGACGAACATCGATACTGACTAACATAGATACTGGCTAACAGAGGTACTGGCTAACATCGATACTGACTAACATAGATACTGGCTAACAGAGGTACTGGCTAACATAGAAACTGGCTAACATAGATACTGGCTAACAGAGGTACTGGCTAACATCGATACTGACTAACATAGATACTGACTAATATAGGTACTGGCTAACATAGGTACTGGCTAACAGAGGTATTGGCTAACATAGATACTGGCTAACATAGATACTGGCTAACATAGGTACTGGCTAACATAGATACTGGCTATCATACATACTGACTAACATTGATACTGGCTAACATAGATACTGACTAACATAGATACTGACTAACATAGATACTGGCTAACAGAGGTACTGGCTAACATAGGTACTGGCCATCATAGATACTGGCTATCATAGATACTGACTAACATAGATACTGACTAATATAGGTACTGGCTAAAATAGGTACTGGCTAACATAGATACTGGCT
Organism: Pristiophorus japonicus; assembly: GCF_044704955.1. Lineage (NCBI taxonomy): Eukaryota > Metazoa > Chordata > Chondrichthyes > Pristiophoridae > Pristiophorus > Pristiophorus japonicus. The sequence continues at coordinate 86,975,933 of NC_091978.1, read as the reverse complement.
AACATAGGTACTGGCTAACATAGATACTGACTAACATAGATACTGACTAACATAGATACTGGCTAACAGAGGTACTGGCTAACATAGATACTGGCTAACATAGATACTGGCTAACATAGATACTGGCTATCATACATACTGACTAACATTGATACTGGCTAACATAGATACTGACTAACATAGATACTGACTAACATAGATACTGGCTAACAGAGGTACTGGCTGATATAGATGCTGGCTAACATAGCTACTGGCTAACATAGATACTGGCTAACATAGATACTGGCTATCATAGATACTGACTAACATAGGTCCTGGCGAACATAGATACTGGCTTACATAGATACTGACTAACATAGATACTGGCTAACATAGATACTGGCTAACATAGGTACTGGCTAACATAGATACTGGCGATCATAGATACTGACTAACATAGGTGCTGGCTAACATAGATACTGGCTAACATAGATACTGGCTAACATAGATACTGGCTAACATAGGTACTGGCTAACATAGATACTGGCTATCATAGATACTGACTAACATAGATACTGGCTAACATAGATACTGGCTATCATAGATACTGACTGACATAGGTACTGGCTAACATAGATACTGGCTAACATAGATACTGGCTAACATAGATACTGGCTAACAGAGCTACTGGCTAACATCGATACTGACTAACATAGGTACTGGCTAACATAGGTACTGGCTAACATAGGTACTGGCTAACATAGGTACTGGCTAACATAGGTACTGGCTAACATAGCTACTGGCTAACATAGATACTGGCTGACATAGATACTGGCTAACATAGGTACTGGCTAACATAGGTACAGGCTAACATAGATACTGGCGATAGTGACTAACATAGATACTGACTAACATCGGTACTGGCTAACATAGATACTGGCTAACATAGATACTGACTAACATAGATACTGGCTAACAGAGGTACTGGCTAACATAGATACTGGCTAACATAGATACTGGCTAACATAGATACTGGCTAACATAGGTACTGGCTAACATAGGTACAGGCTAACATAGATACTGGAGATAGTGACTAATATAGATACTGGCTAACATAGATATTGGCTAACATAGATACTGGCTATCATAGATACTGACGAACACAGATACTGGCTAACATAGATACTGACTAACATAGATACTGACTAAAATAGGTAGTGACTAACATAGATACTGGCTAAAATAGATACTGGCTATCATAGATACTGGCTAACATAGATACTGGCGATACTGACCAACATAGATACTGGCTAACATATATACTGGCTAACATAGGTACTGGCTAACAGAGGTACTGGCTAACATAGCTACTGGCTAACATAAATACTGGCTAACATAGATACTGGCTAACAGAGGTACTGGCTAACATAGATACTGGCTAACATAGATACTGGCTAACATAGATACTGACTAACAGAGGTACTGGCTAACATAGGTACTGGCTAACATAGATACTGGCTAACATAGATACTGACTAACAGAGGTACTGGCTAACATAGGTACTGGCTAACATAGATACTGACTCACAGAGGTACTGGCTAACATAGGTACAGGCTAACATAGATACTGGCGATAGTGACTAACATAGATACTGACTAACATCAGTACTGGCTAACATAGATACTGGCTAACATAGATACTGACTAACATAGATACTGACTAAAATAGATACTGACCAACATAGGTACTGGCTAACATAGATTCTGGCTAGCATAGGTACTGGCTGATATAGATGCTGGCTAACATAGCTTCTGGCAAACATAGATACTGGCTAACATAGGTACTCACTAACATAGATACTGACTAAAATAGATACTGACTAACATAGATACTGACTAAAATAGATACTGGCTAACATAGATACCGACTAACATAGGTACTGGCGAGCATAGATACTGGCTAACATAGATACTGACTAACATAGATACTGACTAACATAGAAACTGGCTAACAGAGGTACTGGCTAACATAGATACTGGCTAACATAGATACTGGCTAACATAGGTACTGGCTAACATAGGTACTGGCTATCATAGATACTGACGAACACAGGTACTGGCTAACATAGATGCTGACTAACATAGATACTGACTAAAATAGATACTGACTAAAATAGATACTGACTAACATAGATACTGACTAAAATAGATACTGACTAACATAGGTTCTGACTGACATAGATACTGACTAACATAGATACTGACTAACATAGATGCTGGCTAAGATAGATACTGACTAACATAGATACTGGCTAAGATAGATACTGGCTAACATAGATACTGACGAACAGAGGTACTGGCTAACATAGATACTGGCTAAGATAGATACTGGCTAACATAGAGACTGACGAACAGAGATACTGGCTAACATAGATACTGGCTAACATAGAAACTGGCTATCATAGACACTGACTAACATAGATACTGACTAACATAGATACTGACTAACATAGAGACTGGCTAACAGAGGTACTGGCTAACAGAGGTACTGGCTAACATAGATACTGGCTAACATAGATACTGGCTATCATAGATACTGACTAACATAGGTACTGGCTAACATAGATTCTGACTAACATAGAGACTGACTAAAATAGATACTGGCTAAGATAGATACTGGCTAAGATAGATACTGGCTAACATAGATACGGATTAACAGAGGTACTGGCTAACATAGATACTGACTAACATAGATACTGGCTAACATAGATACTGGCTAACATAGATACTGGCTAACATAGATACTGGCTATCATAGATACCGACTAACGAAGGTACTGGCAAGCATAGATACTGACTAACATAGATACTGACTAACATAGATACTGGCTAACAGAGGTACTGGCTAACATAGATACTGGCTAACATATATACTGGCTAACATAGGTACTGGCTAACATAAATACTGGCTATCATAGATACTGACTAACATAGATACTGGCAAGCATAGATAATGGCTATCATAGATACTGACTGACATAGGTACTGGCTAACAAAGGTACAGGCTAACATAGATACTGGCGATAGTGACTAACATAGATACTGACTAACATCGGTACTGGCTAACATAGATACCGGCTAACATAGATACTGACTAACATAGATACTGGCTAACAGAGGTACTGGCTAACATAGATACTGGCTAACATAGATACTGGCTAACATAGGTACTGGCTAACATAGATACTGACTAACATAGATACTGACTAAAATAGGTACTGGCTAACATAGATACTGGCTAACATAGCTACTGGCTAACATAGCTACTGGCTAACATAGGTACTGGCTAACATAGATACTGACTAACATAGGTACTGGCTAACATAGGTACAGGCTAACATAGATACTGGAGGTAGTGACTAATATAGATACTGGCTAACATAGATACTGGCTAACATAGATACTGGCTATCATAGATACTGACGAACACAGGTACTGGCTAACATAGATACTGACTAACATAGATACTGACTAAAATAGATAGTGACTAACATAGATACTGGCTAAAATAGATACTGGCTATCATAGATACTGGCTAACATAGATACTGGCGATACTGACCAACATAGATACTGGCTAACATAAATACTGGCTAACATAGGTACTGGCTAACAGAGGTACTGGCTAACATAGCTACTGGCTAACATAAATACTGGCTAACATAGATACTGGCTAACAGAGGTACTGGCTAACATAGATACTGGCTAACATAGATACTGGCTAACATAGATACTGACTAACAGAGGTACTGGCTAACATAGGTACTGGCTAACATAGATACTGGCTAACATAGATACTGACTAACAGAGGTACTGGCTAACATAGATACTGGCTAACAGAGGTACTGGCTAACATAGATACTGACTAACATAGATGCTGGCAAAGATAGATACTGGCTAACATAGATACTGGCTAACATATATACTGACTAACATAGGTACTGGCTAACATTGGTATTGGCGACCATATAATGGCTAACATAGATACTGGCTAACATAGATACTGGCTAACATAGATACTGGCTAACATAGGTACTGGCTAACATAGATACTGGCTAACATAGATACTGGCGATACTGACTAACATAGATACTGGCTAACATAGCTACTGGCTAACATAAATACTGGCTAACATAGGTACTGGCTAACATAGGTACTAGCTAACATAGACACTGGCTAATATAGGTAAAGGCTAACATAGGTACTGGCTAACATAGATACTGGATAGCATAGGTACTGGCTGATATAGATGCTGGCTAACATAGCTGTTGGCAAACATAGATACTGGCTAACATAGATACTGACTAACATAGATAATGACTAAAATAGATACTGACTAACATAGATAATGACTAAAATAGATACTGGCTAACATAGATACCGACTAACATAGGTACTGGCGAGCATAGATACTGGCTAACATAGATACTGACTAACATAGATACTGACTAACATAGATACTGGCTAACATAGGTACTGGCTAACATAGATACTGGCTAACATAGGTACTGGCTAACATAGGTACTGGCTAACATAGATACTGGCTAACATAGATACTGGCTAACAGAGGTACTGGCTAACATAGGTACTGGCTAACATAGATACTGACTCACAGAGGTACTGGCTAACATAGATACTGACTAACATAGATACTGACTAACAGAGGTACTGGCTAACATAGTACTGGCTAACATAGATACTGACTAATATAGGTACTGGCTAACATAGGTACTGGCTAACATTGATCCTGACTAACATAGGTACTGGCTAACATCGACACTGACTAACATAGGTTCTGGCTAATATAGATACTAGCTAACATAGATACTGGCTAACATAGATGCTGGCTAAGATAGATACTGGCTAACATAGATACTGGCTAACATATATCCTGACTAACATAGTTACTGGCTAACATAGGTACTGGCTACCATATAATGGCTAACATAGATACTGGCTAACATAGGTACTGGCTAACTTAGATACTGGCTAACATAGGTACTGGCTAACATAGGTACTGGCTAACATAGATACTGGCGATACTGGCTAACATAGGTACTGGCTAAAAGAGATACTGGCTAACATAGATACTGGCTAACATCGGTACTGGCTAACATAGATACTGGCTAACATAGATACTGGCGATACTGACTAACATAGATACTGGCTAACATAGGTACTGGCTAACATAAATACTGGCTAACATAGGTACTAGCTAACATAGACACTGGCTAATATAGGTAAAGGCTAACATAGGTACTGGCTTACAAAGACACTGGCTAGCATAGCTACTGGCTGATAGAGATGCTGGCGAACATAGCTACTGGCAAACATAGATACTGGCTAACATAGACACTGGCTAACATAGGTACTGACTAACATAGATACAGGCTCACATAGATACTGTCTAACATAGATACTAACTAACATAGATACTGGCTAAAAAAGGTACTGGCTAACATAGATACTGGCTAACATAGGTACAGATTAACATAGATACTGACTAACATAGATACTGGCTAACATAGGTACAGGCTAACATAGGTACTGACGAACATAGATACTGGCGAACATAGATACTGACTAACAGAGGTACTGGCTAACATAGATACTGAGTAACATAGATACTGACTAACAGAGGTACTGGCTAACATAGATACTGGCTAACATAGATACTGATGAACAGAGGTACTGGCTAACATAGGTACTGGCTAACATAGATACTGGCTAACATAGATGCTGGCTAACATAGATGCTGGCTAACATAGGTACTGGTTAACATAGATACTGGCTAACATAGGTACTGGCGAACATAGATACTGACGAACAGAGGTACTGGCTAACATAGGTACTGGCTAACATAGATACTGACTAACAGAGGTACTGGCTAACATAGATACTGACTAACATAGATACTGACTAACATAGATACTGACTAACATAGTACTGGCTAAAATAGATACTGACTAACATAGGTACTGGCTAACATAGGTACTGGCTAACATAGATACTGGCTAACATAGGTACTGGCTAACATAGATACTGACTAACATAGGTACTGGCTAACATAGATACTGGCTAACATAGCTACTGGCTAACATAGGTACTGGCTCACATAGATACTGACTGACATCGATACTGGCTGACATAGATACTGACTAATAGAGGTACTGGCTAACATAGATACTGGCTAACATAGATACTGGCTAACATAGATACATGAACAGAGGTACTGGCAAACATAGATACTGGCTAACATAGGTACCGGCTAACATAGATACTGGCTAACATAGATACTGGCGATACTGACTAACATAGATACTGGCTAACATAGCTACTGGCTAACATAAATACTGGCTAACATAGGTACTGGCTAACATAGACACTGGCTAACATAGATACTGGCTAACATAGATACTGGCGATACTGACTAACATAGATACTGGCTAACATAGCTACTGGCTAACATAAATACTGGCTAACATAGGTACTGGCTAACATAGGTACTAGCTAACATAGACACTGGCTAATATAGGTAATGGCTAACATAGGTACTGGCTAACATAGATACTGGATAGCATAGGTACTGGCTGATATAGATGCTGGCTAACATAGCTGTTGGCAAACATAGATACTGGCTAACATAGGTACTGGCTAACATAGATACTGACTAACATAGATACTGACTAAAATAGATACTGACTAACATAGATACTGACTAAAATAGATACTGGCTAACATAGATACCGACTAACATAGGTACTGGCGAGCATAGATACTGGCTAACATAGATACTGACTAACATAGATACTGACTAACATAGGTACTGGCTAACATAGATACTGGCTAACATATGTACTGGCTAACATAGGTACTGGCTAACATAGGTACTGGCTAACATAGATACTGGCTAACATAGATACTGGCTAACAGAGGTACTGGCTAACATAGGTACTGGCTAACATAGATACTGACTCACAGAGGTACTGGCTAACATAGATACTGACTAACATAGATACTGACTAACAGAGGTACTGGCTAACATAGTACTGGCTAACATAGATACTGACTAATATAGGTACTGGCTAACATAGGTACTGGCTAACATTGATACTGACTAACATAGGTACTGGCTAACATCGATACTGACTAACATAGGTTCTGGCTAATATAGATACTAGCTAACATAGATACTGGCTAACATAGATGCTGGCTAAGATAGATACTGGCTAACATAGATACTGGCTAACATATATCCTGACTAACATAGTTACTGGCTAACATAGGTACTGGCTACCATATAATGGCTAACATAGGTACTGGCTAACTTAGATACTGGCTAACATAGGTACTGGCTAACATAGGTACTGGCTAACACAGATACTGGCGATACTGACTAACATAGATACTGGCTAACATAGGTACTGGCTAACATAAATACTGGCTAACATAGGTACTAGCTAACATAGACACTGGCTAATATAGGTAAAGGCTAACATAGGTACTGGCTTACATAGACACTGGCTAGCATAGCTACTGGCGGATATAGATGCTGGCTAACATAGCTACTGGCAAACATAGATACTGGCTAACATAGACACTGGCTAACATAGGTACTGACTAACATAGATACTGGTTCACATAGATACTGTCTAACATAGAAACTAACTAACATAGATACTGGCGAACAAAGGTACTGGCTAACATAGATACTGGCTAACATAGGTACAGATTAACATAGATACTGACTAACATAGATACTGGCTAACATAGGTACAGGCTAACATAGGTACTGACGAACATAGATACTGGCTAACATAGATACTGACTAACAGAGGTACTGGCTAACATAGATACTGAGTAACATAGATACTGACTAACAGAGGTACTGGCTAACATAGATACTGGCTAACATAGATACTGATGAACAGAGGTACTGGCTAACATAGGTACTGGCTAACATAGATACTGGCTAACATAGATGCTGGCTAACATAGATGCTGGCTAATATAGGTACTGGTTAACATAGATACTGGCTAACATAGGTACTGGCGAACATAGATACTGACGAACAGAGGTACTGGCTAACATAGGTACTGGCTAACATAGATACTGACTAACAGAGGTACTGGCTAACATAGATACTGACTAACATAGATACTGACTAACATAGATACTGACTAACATAGATACTGACTAACATAGTACTGGCTCACATAGATACTGACTAACATAGGTACTGGCTAACATAGGTACTGGCTAACATAGATACTGGCTAACATAGGTACTGGCTAACATAGATACTGACTAACATAGGTACTGGCTAACATAGATACTGGCTAACATAGCTACTGGCTAACATAGGTACTGGCTCACATAGATACTGACTGACATCGATACTGGCTAACATAGATACTGACTAATAGAGGTACTGGCTAACATAGATACTGGCTAACATAGATACTGGCTAACATAGATACTGATGAACAGAGGTACTGGCAAACATAGATACTGGCTAACATAGGTACCGGCTAACATAGATATTGCTAACATAGGTACTGGCGAACATAGATACTGGCGAACATAGATACTGGCTAACATAGGTACTGGCTAACATAGATATTGCTAACATAGGTACTGGCGAACATAGATACTGACTAACATAGATACTGACTAAAATAGATACTGACTAACATTGGTACTGACTAACATAGATACTGGGTAACATAGATGCTGACTAATATAGATACTAACTAACATAGATACTGGATAACAGAGATACTGGCTAACATATATACTGGCTAACATCGATACTGACTACCATAGATACTGACTAACAGCGGTACTGGCTAACATAGATACTGATTAAATAGATACTGACTAACATAGATACTGGTTAACATAGGTACTGGCTAACATAGGTACTGGCTAACATTGATACTGGCTAACATTGATACTGGCTAACATAGATACTGACTAACATAGGTACTGGCTAACATAGGTCCTGGCTAACATAGATACTGGCGATACTGACTAACATAGATACTGGCTAACATAGGGACTGGCTAACATAGATACTGGCTAACATCGGTACTGGCTAACATAGGTACTGGCTAATATCGATACTGACTAACATAGATACTGGCTAACATAGATACTGACTAATAGAGGTACTGGCTAACATAGATACTGGCTAACATAGATAATGGCTAACATAGGTACTGACTAACATAGGTACTGACTAACATAGATACTGGGTAACATAGATACTGGCTAACATAGGTACTGGCTAACATAGATACTGACTAACATAGATACTGCCCAGCATAGCAACTGGCTGATATAGATGCTGGCTAACATAGCTACTGGCTAACATAGATATTGGCTCACATAGATACTGGCTAACATCGATACTGGCTAACATAGATACTGGCTAACATAGATACTGGCTAACATAGATACTGGCTAACATAGATACTGGATAACATAGATACTGGCTAACATAGGTACTGACTAACATAGGTACTGGCTAACATAGATACTGGCTAACATAGATACTGACCAACAGAGGTACTGGCTAACATAGATACTGGCTAACATAGATACTGACTAACAGAGGTACTGGCTAACATAGATACTGACTAACAGAGGTATTGGCTAACATAGATACTGACTAACATAGATACTGACTAACAGAGGTACTGGCTAACATAGATACTGGCCAACATAGATACTGACTAACATAGATACTGGCTAACATAGATACTGGCTAACATAGATACTGACTAACAGAGGTACTGGCTAACATAGATACTGGCTAACATAGATACTGACTAACAGAGGTACTGGCTAACATAGATACTGACTAACATAGATGCTGGCTAAGATAGATACTGGCTAACATAGATACTGGCTAACATAGATACTGACTAACAGAGGTTCTGGCTAACATAGATACTGGCTAAGATAGATACTGGCTAACATAGATACTGACTAACAGAGGTACTGGCTAACATAGATACTGGCTAACATAGATACTGGCTAACAGTGTTACTGGCTAACATCGATACTGGCTAACATAGATACTGACCAACAGAGATGCTAGTTAACATAGATACTGGCTAACATAGATACTGACGAACAGTGGTATCGACTAACATAGATACTGGCTAACATAGATACTGACTAACAGAGATACTAGTTAACATAGATACTGGCTAACATAGATACTGACAAACAGTGGTATCGACTAATATAGATACTGGCTAACATAGATACTGGCTAACATAGATACTGGATAACATAGATACTGGCTAACATAGGTACTGACTAACATAGGTACTGGCTAACATAGATACTGGCTAACATAGATACTGACTGACAGAGGTACTGGCTAAGATAGATACTGGCTGACATAGATATTGGCTAACATAGATACTGACTAACAGAGGTACTGGCTAACATAGATACTGGCTAACATAGATACTGACTAACAGAGGTACTGGCTAACATAGATACTGACTAACAGAGGTACTGGCTAACAGTGTTACTGGCTAACATAGATACTGACTAACAGAGATACTAGTTAACATAGATACTGGCTAACATAGATACTGGAGATAGTGACTAATATAGATACTGGCTAACATAGATACTGGCTAACATAGATACTGGCTATCATAGATACTGACGAACACAGGTACTGGCTAACATAGATACTGACTAACATAGATACTGACTAAAATAGATACTGGCTATCATAGATACTGGCTAACATAGGTGCTGGCTAACATAGATACTGGCTAACATAGATACTGGCGATACTGACTAACATAGATACTGGCTAACATAGCTACTGGCTAACATAAATACTGGCTAACATAGGTACTGGCTAACAGAGGTACTGGCTAACATAGCTACTGGCTAACATAAATACTGGCAAACATAGATACTGGCGAACAGAGGTACTGGCTAACATAGATACTGGCTAACATAGATACTGACTAACAGAGGTACTGGCTAACATAGGTACTGGCTAACATAGATACTGGCTAACATAGATACTGACTAACAGAGGTACTGGCTAACATAGATACTGGCTAACAGAGGTACTGGCTAACATAGATACTGACTAACATAGATGCTGGCTAAGATAGATACTGTCTAATATAGATACTGGCTAACATATATACTGACTAACATAGGTACTGGCTAACATTGGTACTGGCGACCATATAATGGCTAACATAGATACTGGCTAACATAGGCACTGGCTAACATAGATACTGGCTAACATAGGTACTGGCTAACATAGGTACTGGCTAACATAGGTACTGGCTAACATAGATACTGGCGATACTGGCTAACATAGGTACTGGCTAACATATATACTGGCTAACATAGATACTGGCTAACATAGATACTGGCTAACATAGGTACTGGCTAACATAGATACTGGCTAACATAGATACTGGCGATACTGACTAACATAGATAGTGGCTAACATAGCTACTGGCTAACATAAATACTGGCTAACATAGGTACTGGCTAACATAGATGCTGGATAGCATAGGTACTGGCTGATATAGATGCTGGCTAATATAGCTGTTGGCAAACATAGATACTGGCTAACATAGGTACTGGCTAACATAGATACTGACTAACATAGATACTGACTTAAATAGATACTGACCAACATAGATACTGACTAACATAGGTACTGGCGAGCATAGATACTGGCTAACATAGATACTGGCTAACATAGGTACTGGCTAACATAGATACTGGCTAACATATGTACTGGCTAACATTGGTACTGGCTAACATTGGTACTGGCTAACATAGATACTGGCTAACATAGATACTGGCTAACAGAGGTACTGGCTAACATAGGTACTGGCTAACATAGATACTGACTCACAGAGGTACTGGCTAACATAGATACTGACTAACATAGATACTGACTAACAGAGGTACTGGCTAACATAGTACTGGCTAACATAGATACTGACTAACAGAGGTACTGGCTAACATAGGTACTGGCTAACATAGGTACTGGCTAACATTGATACTGACTAACATAGGTACTGGCTAACATCGATACTGACTAACATAGGTTCTGGCTAACATAGATACTAGCTAACATAGATACTGGCTAACATAGATGCTGGCTAAGATAGATACTGGCTAACATAGATACTGGCTAACATATATACTGACTAACATAGGTCCTGGCTAACATAGGTTCTGGCTACCATATAATGGCTAACATAGATACTGGCTAACATAGGTACTGGCTAACTTCGATACTGGCTAACATAGGTACTGGCTAACATAGGTACTGGCTAACATAGATACTGGCTAACATAGATACTGGCGATACTGGCTAACATAGGTACTGGCTAACATAGATGCTGGCTAACATAGATACTGGCTAACATAGATACTGGCTAACATAGATAGTGGCTAACATAGGTACTGGCTAACATAGATACTGGCTAACATTGGTACAGATTAACATAGATACTGACTAACATAGATACTGGCTAACATAGGTACAGGCTAACATAGGCACTGACGAACATAGATACTGGCTAACATAGATACTGACTAACAGAGGTACTGGCTAACATAGATACTGAGTAACATAGATACTGACTAACAGAGGTACTGGCTAACATAGATACTGGCTAACATAGATACTGATGAACAGAGGTACTGGCTAACATAGGTACTGGCTAACATAGATACTGGCTAACATAGATGCTGGCTAACATAGATGCTGGCTAACATAGGTACTGGTTAACATAGATACTGGCTAACATAGGTACTGGCGAACATAGATACTGACGAACAGAGGTACTGGCTAACATAGATACTGACTAACATAGATACTGACTAACATAGATACTGACTAACATAGATACTGGCTAACATAGGTACTGGCTAACATAGATACTGGCTAACATAGGTACTGGCTAACATAGATACTGACTAACATAGGTACTGGCTAACATAGATACTGGCTAACGTAGATACTGACTAACATAGATACTGACTAACATAGATACTGGCTAACATAGGTACTGGCTAACATAGATACTGGCTAACATAGGTACTGGCTAACATAGATACTGGCTAACATTGATACTGGCTAACATAGATACTGACTAACATAGATACTGGGTAACATAGATACTGGCTAACATAGGTACTGGCTAACATAGATACTGACTAACATAGATACTGCCGAGCATAGCAACTGGCTGATATAGATGCTGGCTAACATAGCTACTGGCTAACATAGATACTGGCTCACATAGATACTGGCTCACATAGATACTGGCTAACATCGATACTGGCTAACATAGATACTGGCTAACATAGATACTGGCTAACATAGATACTGGCTAACATAGATACTGGCTAACATAGATACTGGCTAACATAGATACGGATTAACAGAGGTACTGGCTAACATAGATAGTGACTAACATAGATACTGGCTAACATAGATACTGGCTAACATAGATACTGGCTAACATAGATACTGGCTATCATAGATACCGACTAACGAAGGTACTGGCAAGCATAGATACTGGCTAACATAGATACTGACTCACATAGATACTGGCTAACAGAGGTACTGGCTAACATAGATACTGGCTAACATAGATACTGGTTAACATAGGTACTGGCTATCATAGATACTGACTAACAGATACTGGCAAACATAGATAATGGCTATCATAGATACTGACTGACATAGGTACTGGCTAACATAGATACTGACTAACATAGATACTGACTAACATTGATACTGGCTCGCATAGGTACCGGCTGATATAGATGCTGGCTAACATAGCTACTGCCTAACATAGATACTGGCTAACATAGATACTGGCTAACATAGATACTGACTAACATAGATACTGACTAAAATAGATACTGACTAACATAGATACTGACTAAAATAGATACTGGCTAACATATATACTGGCTAAGATAGATACTGGCGAACATAGATACGGACTAACAGAGGTACTGGCTAACATAGATACTGGCTATCATAGATACTGACTAACATAGGTACTGGCGAACATAGATACTGGCTTACATAGATACTGACTAACATAGATACTGGCTAACATAGATGCTGGCTAACATAGGTACTGGCTAACATAGATACTGGCTATCATTGATACTGACTAACATAGGTACTGGCTAACATAGATACTGGCTATCATAGATACTGGCTAACATAGATAATGGCTATCATAGATACTGACTGACATAGGTACTGGCTAACATAGATACTGGCTAACATAGATACTGGCTAACAGAGGTACTGACTAACATAGATACTGGCTAACATAGATACTGGCTAACATAGATACTGGCTAACATAGGTACTGGCTAAAATAGATACTGGCTATCATAGATACTGGCTAACATAGATAATGGCTATCATAGATACTGACTGACATAGGTACTGGCTAACATAGATACTGGCTAACATAGATACTGGCTAACAGAGCTACTGACTAACATAGATACTGGCTAACATAGATACTGGCTAACATAGATACTGGCTAACATAGATACTGGCTATCATAGATACTGACTAACATCGGTACTGGCTAACATAGATACTGGCTAACATAGATACTGACTAACATCGATACTGACTAACATCGATACTGGCTAACAGAGGTACTGGCTAACATAGAAATTGGCTAACATAGATACTGGCTAACAGAGATACTGGCTAACATAGGTACTGGCTAACATAGATACTGGCTATCATACATACTGACTAACATAGATACTGGCTAACATAGATACTGACTAACATAGGTACTGGCTAACAGATACTGGCTATCATAGATACTGACTAACATAGATACTGGCTAACATAGGTACTGGCTAACATAGGTACTGGCTAACATAGATACTGGCTATCATAGATACTGACTAACATAGATACTGGCTAACATAGATAATGGCTATCATAGATACTGACTGACATAGGTACTGGCTAACATAGATACTGGCTATCATAGATACTGACTGACATAGGTACTGGCTAACATAGATACTGGCTAACATATATACTGACTAACATAGATACTGACTAACATAGATACTGACTAACATAGATACTGGCTAACATAGATACTGGCTAACATAGGTACTGGCTAACATAGATACTGGCTATCATAGATACTGACTAACATAGGTACTGGCTAACATAGATACTGGCTAACATAGATACTGGCTAACATAGATACTGGCTAACATAGATACTGGCTAACATAGATACTGGCTATCATAGATACTGACTAACATAGATACTGGCTAACATAGATAATGGCTATCATAGATACTGACTGACATAGGTACTGGCTAACATAGATACTGGCTAACATAGATACTGACTAACATAGGTACTGGCTAACAGATACTGGCTATCATAGATACTGACTAACATAGATACTGGCTAACATATATACTGACTAACATAGATACTGACTAACATAGATACTGGCTAACATAGGTACTGGCTAACATATATACTGGCTAACATAGGTACTGGCTAACATAGATACTGACGAACATAGCTACTGGCTAACATAGATACTGGCTAACATAGATACTGGCTAACATAGGTACTGGCTAACATAGGTACAGGCTAACATAGATACTGGCGATAGTGACTAACATAGATACTGACTAACATCGGTACTGGCTAACATAGATACTGGCTAACATAGATACTGACTAACATAGATACTGACTAAAATAGATACTGACCAACATAGGTACTGGCTAACATAGATTCTGGCTAGCATAGGTACTGGCTGATATAGATGCTGGCTAACATAGCTTCTGGCAAACATAGATACTGGCTAACATAGGTACTCGCTAACATAGATACTGACTAAAATAGATACTGACTAACATAGATACTGACTAAAATAGATACTGGCTAACATAGATACCGACTAACATAGGTACTGGCGAGCATAGATACTGGCTAACATAGATACTGACTAACATAGATACTGACTAACATAGAAACTGGCTAACAGAGGTACTGGCTAACATAGATACTGGCTAACATAGATACTGGCTAACATAGGTACTGGCTAACATAGATACTGGCTATCATTGATACTGACGAACACAGTTACTGGCTAACATAGATGCTGACTAACATAGATACTGACTAAAATAGATACTGACTAAAATAGAAACTGACTAACATAGATACTGACTAAAATAGATACTGACTAACATAGGTTCTGACTGACATAGATACTGACTAACATAGACACTGACTAACATAGATGCTGGCTAAGATAGATACTGACTAACATAGATACTGGCTAAGATAGATACTGGCTAACATAGATACTGACGAACAGAGGTACTGGCTAACATAGATACTGGCTAAGATAGATACTGGCTAACATAGAGACTGACAAACAGAGATACTGGCTAACATAGATACTGGCTAACATAGAAACTGGCTATCATAGACACTGACTAACATAGATACTGACTAACATAGATACTGACTAACATAGAGACTGGCTAACAGAGGTACTGGCTAACAGAGGTACTGGCTAACATAGATACTGGCTAACATAGGTACTGGCTAACATAGGTACTGGCTAACATAGATACTGGTTATCATAGAAACTGACTAACATAGGTACTGGCTAACATAGATTCTGACTAACATAGATACTGACTAACATAGAGACTGACTAAAATAGATACTGGCTAACATAGATGCTGGCTAAGATAGATACTGGCTAACATAGATACAGATTAACAGAGGTACTGGCTAACATAGATACTGACTAACATAGATACTGGCTAACATAGATACTGGCTAACATAGATACTGGCTAACATAGATACTGGCTATCATAGATACCGACTAACGAAGGTACTGGCAAGCATAGATACTGGCTAACATAGATACTGACTAACATAGCTACTGACTAACATAGATACTGGCTAACAGAGGTACTGGCTAACATAGATACTGGCTAACATATATACTGGCTAACATAGGTACTGGCTAACATAAATACTGGCTATCATAGATACTGACTAACATAGATACTGGCAAGCATAGATAATGGCTATCATAGATACTGACTGACATAGGTACTGGCTAACATAGATACTGACTAACATAGATACTGACTAACATTGATACTGGCTCGCATAGGTACCGGCTGATATAGATGCTGGCTAACATAGCTACTGCCTAACATAGATACTGGCTAACATAGATACTGGCTAACATAGATACTGACTGACATAGATACTGACTAAAATAGATACTGACTAAAATAGATACTGACTAACATAGATACTGACTAAAATAGATACTGGCTAACATAGATACTGGCTAAGATAGATACTGGCTAACATAGATACGGACTAACAGAGGTACTGGCTAACATAGATACTGGCTATCATAGATACTGACTAACATAGGTACTGGCGAACATAGATACTGGCTTACATAGATACTGACTAACATAGATACTGGCTAACATAGATACTGGCTAACATAGGTACTGGCTAACATAGATACTGGCTATCATTGATACTGACTAACATAGGTACTGGCTAACATAGTACTGGCTAACATAGATACTGGCTAACATAGATACTGGCTAACATAGATACTGGCTAACATAGATACTGGCTAACATAGATACTGGCTAACATAGATACTGGCTAACAAAGATACTGGCTAACACAGGTACTGGCTAACATAGATACTGGCTATCATAGATACTGACTAACATCGGTACTGGCTAACATAGATACTGGCTAACATAGATACTGACTAACATCGATACTGACTAACATAGATACTGGCTAACAGAGGTACTGGCTAACATAGAAACTGGCTAACATAGATACTGGCTAACAGAGGTACTGGCTAACATCGATACTGACTAACATAGATACTGGCTAACAGAGGTACTGGCTAACATAGAAACTGGCTAACATAGATACTGGCTAACAGAGGTACTGGCTAACATCGATACTGACTAACATAGATACTGACTAACATAGATACTGACTAACATAGGTACTGGCTAACATAGGTACTGGCTAACATAGATACTGGCTAACATAGGTACTGGCTAACATAGATACTGGCTAACATAGATACTGGCTAACATAGATACTGGCTAACATAGGTACTGGCTAACATAGATACTGGCTATCATAGATACTGGCTAACATAGATAATGGCTATCATAGATACTGACTGACATAGGTACTGGCTAACATAGATACTGGCTAACATAGATACTGGCTAACAGAGGTACTGACTAACATAGATACTGGCTAACATAGATACTGGCTAACATAGATACTGGCTAACATAGATACTGGCTATCATAGATACTGACTAGCATAGATACTGGCTAACAGAGGTACTGGCTAACATAGGTACTGGCTAACATAGATACTGGCTATCATATATACTGACTAACATAGATCCTGACTAACATAGATACTGACTAACATTGATACTGGCTAGCATAGGTACTGGCTGATATAGATGCTGGCTAACATAGCTACTGGCTAACATAGGTACTGGCTAACACAGATACTGGCTATCATAGATACTGACTAACATAGGTCCTGGCGAACATAGATACTGGCTTACATAGATACTGACTAACATAGATACTGGCTAACATAGATACTGGCTAACATAGGTACTGGCTAACATAGATACTGGCTATCATAGATACTGACTAACATAGGTGCTGGCTAACATAGATACTGGCTAACATAGATACTGGCTAACATAGATACTGGCTAACAGAGGTACTGGCTAACATCGATACTGACTAACATAGATACTGACTAACATAGGTACTGGCTAACATAGGTACTGGCTAAAATAGATACTGGCTAACATAGGTACTGGCTAACATAGATACTGACTAACATAGATACTGGCTAACAGAGGTACTGGCTAACATAGATACTGGCTAACATAGATACTGGCTAACATAGGTACTGGCTAACATAGATACTGGCTATCATACATACTGACTAACATTGATACTGGCTAACATAGATACTGACTAACATAGATACTGACTAACATAGATACTTGCTAACAGAGGTACTGGCTAACATAGGTACTGGCTAACATAGGTACTGGCTATCATATATACTGACTAACATAGATACTGACTAACATAGATACTGACTAACATTGATACTGGCTAGCATAGGTACTGGCTGATATAGATGCTGGCTAACAGATACTGGCTATCATAGATACTGACTAACATAGATACTGGCTAACATAGATACTGGCTAACATAGGTACTGGCTAACATAGATACTGGCTATCATAGATACTGACTAACATAGATACTGGCTAACATAGATAATGGCTATCATAGATACTGACTGACATAGGTACTGGCTAACATAGATACTGGCTATCATAGATACTGATTGACATAGGTACTGGCTAACATAGATACTGGCTAACATAGATACTGGCTAACAGAGGTACTGACTAACATAGATACTGGCTAACATATATACTGACTAACATAGATACTGACTAACATAGATACTGACTAACATAGATACTGGCTAACATAGATACTGGCTAACATAGGTACTGGCTAACATAGATACTGGCTATCATAGATACTGACTAACATAGGTACTGGCTAACATAGATACTGGCTAACATAGATACTGGCTAACATAGATACTGGCTAACATAGATACTGGCTAACATAGATACTGGCTATCACAGATACTGACTAACATAGATACTGGCTAACATAGATAATGGCTATCATAGATACTGACTGACATAGGTACTGGCTAACATAGATACTGGCTAACATAGATACTGGCTAACAGAGGTACTGGCTAACAGAGGTACTGGCTAACATATATACTGGCTAACATAGATACTGGCTAACATAGATACTGGCTAACACAGGTACTGGCTAACATAGATACTGACTGACATAGATACTGGCTAACATAGGTACTGGCTAACATAGATACTGGCTAACATAGGTACTGGCTAACATAGATACTGACTAACATAGGTACTGGCTAACATAGATACTGGCTAACATAGCTACTGGCTAACATAGGTACTGGCTCACATAGATACTGACTGACATCGATACTGGCTAACATAGATACTGACTAATAGAGGTACTGGCTAACATAGATACTGGCTAACATAGATACTGGCTAACATAGATACTGATGAACAGAGGTACTGGCAAACATAGATACTGGCTAACATAGGTACCGGCTAACATAGATATTGCTAACATAGGTACTGGCGAACATAGATACTGGCGAACATAGATACTGGCTAACATAGGTACTGGCTAACATAGATATTGCTAACATAGGTACTGGCGAACATAGATACTGACTAACATAGATACTGACTAAAATAGATACTGACTAACATTGGTACTGACTAACAGAGATACTGGGTAACATAGATGCTGACTAATATAGATACTAACTAACATAGATACTGGATAACAGAGATACTGGCTAACATATATACTGGCTAACATCGATACTGACTACCATAGATACTGACTAACAGCGGTACTGGCTAACATAGATACTGACTAAAATAGATACTGACTAACATAGATACTGGTTAACATAGGTACTGGCTAACATAGGTACTGGCTAACATTGATACTGGCTAACATTGATACTGGCTAACATAGATACTGACTATCATAGGTACTGGCTAACATAGGTCCTGGCTAACATAGATACTGGCGATACTGACTAACATAGATACTGGCTAACATAGGGACTGGCTAACATAGATACTGGCTAACATAGGTACTGGCTAACATAGGTGCTGGCTAATATCGATACTGACTAACATAGATACTGGCTAACATAGATACTGACTAATAGAGGTACTGGCTAACATAGATACTGGCTAACATAGATAATGGCTAACATAGGTACTGACTAACATAGGTACTGACTAACATAGATACTGGGTAACATAGATACTGGCTAACATAGGTACTGGCTAACATAGATACTGACTAACATAGATACTGCCCAGCATAGCAACTGGCTGATATAGATGCTGGCTAACATAGCTACTGGCTAACATAGATATTGGCTCACATAGATACTGGCTAACATCGATACTGGCTAACATAGATACTGGCTAACATAGATACTGGCTAACATAGATACTGGATAACATAGATACTGGCTAACATAGGTACTGACTAACATAGGTACTGGCTAACATAGATACTGGCTAACATAGATACTGACTAACAGAGGTACTGGCTAACATAGATACTGACTAACAGAGGTATTGGCTAACATAGATACTGACTAACATAGATACTGACTAACAGAGGTACTGGCTAACATAGATACTGGCCAACATAGATACTGACTAACATAGATACTGGCTAACATAGATACTGGCTAACATAGATACTGACTAACAGAGGTACTGGCTAACATAGATACTGGCTAACATAGATACTGACTAACAGAGGTACTGGCTAACATAGATACTGACTAACATAGATGCTGGCTAAGATAGATACTGGCTAACATAGATACTGGCTAACATAGATACTGACTAACAGAGGTTCTGGCTAACATAGATACTGGCTAAGATAGATACTGGCTAACATAGATACTGACTAACAGAGGTACTGGCTAACATAGATACTGGCTAACATAGATACTGGCTAACAGTGTTACTGGCTAACATCGATACTGGCTAACATAGATACTGACCAACAGAGATGCTAGTTAACATAGATACTGGCTAACATAGATACTGACGAACAGTGGTATCGACTAACATAGATACTGGCTAACATAGATACTGACTAACAGAGATACTAGTTAACATAGATACTGGCTAACATAGATACTGACAAACAGTGGTATCGACTAATATAGATACTGGCTAACATAGATACTGGCTAACATAGATACTGGATAACATAGATACTGGCTAACATAGGTACTGACTAACATAGGTACTGGCTAACATAGATACTGGCTAACATAGATACTGACTGACAGAGGTACTGGCTAAGATAGATACTGGCTGACATAGATATTGGCTAACATAGATACTGACTAACAGAGGTACTGGCTAACATAGATACTGGCTAACATAGATACTGACTAACAGAGGTACTGGCTAACATAGATACTGACTAACAGAGGTACTGGCTAACAGTGTTACTGGCTAACATAGATACTGACTAACAGAGATACTAGTTAACATAGATACTGGCTAACATAGATACTGGAGATAGTGACTAATATAGATACTGGCTAACATAGATACTGGCTAACATAGATACTGGCTATCATAGATACTGACGAACACAGGTACTGGCTAACATAGATACTGACTAACATAGATACTGACTAAAATAGATACTGGCTATCATAGATACTGGCTAACATAGGTACTGGCTAACATAGATACTGGCTAACATAGATACTGGCGATACTGACTAACATAGATACTGGCTAACATAGCTACTGGCTAACATAAATACTGGCTAACATAGGTACTGGCTAACAGAGGTACTGGCTAACATAGCTACTGGCTAACATAAATACTGGCAAACATAGATACTGGCGAACAGAGGTACTGGCTAACATAGATACTGGCTAACATAGATACTGACTAACAGAGGTACTGGCTAACATAGGTACTGGCTAACATAGATACTGGCTAACATAGATACTGACTAACAGAGGTACTGGCTAACATAGATACTGGCTAACAGAGGTACTGGCTAACATAGATACTGACTAACATAGATGCTGGCTAAGATAGATACTGTCTAACATAGATACTGGCTAACATATATACTGACTAACATAGGTACTGGCTAACATTGGTACTGGCGACCATATAATGGCTAACATAGATACTGGCTAACATAGGCACTGGCTAACATAGATACTGGCTAACATAGGTACTGGCTAACATAGGTACTGACTAACATAGGTACTGGCTAACATAGATACTGGCGATACTGGCTAACATAGGTACTGGCTAACATATATACTGGCTAACATAGATACTGGCTAACATAGATACTGGCTAACATAGGTACTGGCTAACATAGATACTGGCTAACATAGATACTGGCGATACTGACTAACATAGATAGTGGCTAACATAGCTACTGGCTAACATAAATACTGGCTAACATAGGTACTGGATAACATAGATGCTGGATAGCATAGGTACTGGCTGATATAGATGCTGGCTAATATAGCTGTTGGCAAACATAGATACTGGCTAACATAGGTACTGGCTAACATAGATACTGACTAACATAGATACTGACTTAAATAGATACTGACCAACATAGATACTGACTAAAATAGATACTGGCTAACATAGATACCGACTAACATAGGTACTGGCGAGCATAGATACTGGCTAACATAGATACTGGCTAACATAGGTACTGGCTAACATAGATACTGGCTAACATATGTACTGGCTAACATTGGTACTGGCTAACATTGGTACTGGCTAACATAGATACTGGCTAACATAGATACTGGCTAACAGAGGTACTGGCTAACATAGGTACTGGCTAACATAGATACTGACTCACAGAGGTACTGGCTAACATAGATACTGACTAACATAGATACTGACTAACAGAGGTACTGGCTAACATAGTACTGGCTAACATAGATACTGACTAACAGAGGTACTGGCTAACATAGGTACTGGCTAACATAGGTACTGGCTAACATTGATACTGACTAACATAGGTACTGGCTAACATCGATACTGACTAACATAGGTTCTGGCTAACATAGATACTAGCTAACATAGATACTGGCTAACATAGATGCTGGCTAAGATAGATACTGGCTAACATAGATACTGGCTAACATATATACTGACTAACATAGGTACTGGCTAACATAGGTTCTGGCTACCATATAATGGCTAACATAGATACTGGCTAACATAGGTACTGGCTAACTTAGATACTGGCTAACATAGGTACTGGCTAACATAGGTACTGGCTAACATAGATACTGGCTAACATAGATACTGGCGATACTGGCTAACATAGGTACTGGCTAACATAGATGCTGGCTAACATAGATACTGGCTAACATAGATACTGGCTAACATAGATACTGGCTAACATAGATACTGGCGATACTGACTAACATAGATACTGGCTAACATAGGTACTGGCTAACATAAATACTGGCTAACATAGGTACGAGCTAACATAGACACTGGCTAATATAGGTAAAGGCTAACATAGGTACTGGCTTACATAGACACTGGCTAGCATAGCTACTGGCTGATATAGATGCTGGCTAACATAGCTGCTGGCAAACATACATACTGGCTAACATAGACACTGGCTAACATAGGTACTGACTAACATAGATACTGGCTCACATAGATACTGTCTAACATAGATACTAACTAACATAGATAGTGGCTAACATAGGTACTGGCTAACATAGATACTGGCTAACATTGGTACAGATTAACATAGATACTGACTAACATAGATACTGGCTAACATAGGTACAGGCTAACATAGGCACTGACGAACATAGATACTGGCTAACATAGATACTGACTAACAGAGGTACTGGCTAACACAGATACTGAGTAACATAGATACTGACTAACAGAGGTACTGGCTAACATAGATACTGGCTAACATAGATACTGATGAACAGAGGTACTGGCTAACATAGGTACTGGCTAACATAGATACTGGCTAACATAGATGCTGGCTAACATAGATGCTGGCTAACACAGGTACTGGTTAACATAGATACTGGCTAACATAGGTACTGGCGAACATAGATACTGACGAACAGAGGTACTGGCTAACATAGATACTGACTAACATAGATACTGACTAACATAGATACTGACTAACATAGATACTGGCTAACATAGGTACTGGCTAACATAGATACTGGCTAACATAGGTACTGGCTAACATAGATACTGACTAACATAGGTACTGGCTAACATAGATACTGGCTAACGTAGATACTGACTAACATAGATACTGACTAACATAGATACTGGCGAACATAGGTACTGGCTAACATAGATACTGGCTAACATAGGTACTGGCTAACATAGATACTGACTAACATAGGTACTGGCTAACATAGATACTGGCTAACATAGCTACTGGCTAACATAGGTACTGGCTCACATAGATACTGACTAACATAGATACTGGCTAACATAGATACTGACTAATAGAGGTACTGGCTAACATAGATACTGGCTAACATAGATACTGGCTAACATAGATACTGATGAACAGAGGTACTGGCGAACATAGATACTGGCTAACATAGGTACTGGCTAACATAGATATTGCTAACATAGGTACTGGCGAACATAGATACTGGCTAACATAGGTACTGGCTAACATAGATATTGCTAACATAGGGACTGGCGAACATAGGTACTGACTAAAATAGATACTGACTAAAATAGATACTGAATAACATTGGTACTGACTAACATAGATACTAACTAACATAGATACTGGATAACAGAGGTACTGGCTAACATATATACTGGCTAACATCGATACTGACTACCATAGATACTGACTAACAGCGGTACTGGCTAACATAGATACTGACTAAAATAGATACTGACTAACATAGATACTGGTTAACATAGGTACTGGCTAACATAGGTACTGGCTAACATTGATACTGGCTAACATTGATACTGGCTAACATAGATACTGACTAACATAGATACTGGGTAACATAGATACTGGCTAACATAGGTACTGGCTAACATAGATACTGACTAACATAGATACTGCCGAGCATAGCAACTGGCTGATATAGATGCTGGCTAACATAGCTACTGGCTAACATAGATACTGGCTCACATAGATACTGGCTCACATAGATACTGGCTAACATCGATACTGGCTAACATAGATACTGGCTAACATAGATACTGGCTAACATAGATACTGGCTAACATAGATACTGGCTAACATAGATACTGGCTAACATAGATACGGATTAACAGAGGTACTGGCTAACATAGATAGTGACTAACATAGATACTGGCTAACATAGATACTGGCTAACATAGATACTGGCTAACATAGATACTGGCTATCATAGATACCGACTAACGAAGGTACTGGCAAGCATAGATACTGGCTAACATAGATACTGACTCACATAGATACTGGCTAACAGAGGTACTGGCTAACATAGATACTGGCTAACATAGATACTGGCTAACATAGGTACTGGCTATCATAGATACTGACTAACAGATACTGGCAAACATAGATAATGGCTATCATAGATACTGACTGACATAGGTACTGGCTAACATAGATACTGACTAACATAGATACTGACTAACATTGATACTGGCTCGCATAGGTACCGGCTGATATAGATGCTGGCTAACATAGCTACTGCCTAACATAGATACTGGCTAACATAGATACTGGCTAACATAGATACTGACTAACATAGATACTGACTAAAATAGATACTGACTAACATAGATACTGACTAAAATAGATACTGGCTAACATATATACTGGCTAAGATAGATACTGGCGAACATAGATACGGACTAACAGAGGTACTGGCTAACATAGATACTGGCTATCATAGATACTGACTAACATAGGTACTGGCGAACATAGATACTGGCTTACATAGATACTGACTAACATAGATACTGGCTAACATAGATGCTGGCTAACATAGGTACTGGCTAACATAGATACTGGCTATCATTGATACTGACTAACATAGGTACTGGCTAACATAGTACTGGCTAACATAGATACTGGCTAACATAGATACTGGCTAACATAGGTACTGGCTAACATAGATACTGGCTATCATAGATACTGGCTAACATAGATAATGGCTATCATAGATACTGACTGACATAGGTACTGGCTAACATAGATACTGGCTAACATAGATACTGGCTAACAGAGGTACTGACTAACATAGATACTGGCTAACATAGATACTGGCTAACATAGATACTGGCTAACATAGGTACTGGCTAAAATAGATACTGGCTATCATAGATACTGGCTAACATAGATAATGGCTATCATAGATACTGACTGACATAGGTACTGGCTAACATAGATACTGGCTAACATAGATACTGGCTAACAGAGCTACTGACTAACATAGATACTGGCTAACATAGATACTGGCTAACATAGATACTGGCTAACATAGATGCTGGCTATCATAGATACTGACTAACATCGGTACTGGCTAACATAGATACTGGCTAACATAGATACTGACTAACATCGATACTGACTAACATAGATACTGGCTAACAGAGGTACTGGCTAACATAGAAACTGGCTAACATAGATACTGGCTAACATAGATACTGGCTAACATAGGTACTGGCTAACATAGATACTGGCTATCATACATACTGACTAACATAGATACTGGCTAACATAGATACTGACTAACATAGGTACTGGCTAACAGATACTGGCTATCATAGATACTGACTAACATAGATACTGGCTAACATAGATACTGGCTAACATAGGTACTGGCTAACATAGATACTGGCTATCATAGATACTGACTAACATAGATACTGGCTAACATAGATAATGGCTATCATAGATACTGACTGACATAGGTACTGGCTAACATAGATACTGGCTATCATAGATACTGACTGACATAGGTACTGGCTAACATAGATACTGGCTAACATAGATACTGGCGAACAGAGGTACTGACTAACATAGATACTGGCTAACATATATACTGACTAACATAGATACTGACTAACATAGATACTGACTAACATAGATACTGGCTAACATAGATACTGGCTAACATAGGTACTGGCTAACATAGATACTGGCTAACATAGATACTGGCTAACATAGATACTGGCTAACATAGATACTGGCTAACATAGATACTGACTAACATAGATACTGGCTAACATAGATAATGGCTATCATAGATACTGACTGACATAGGTACTGGCTAACATAGATACTGGCTAACATAGATACTGGCTAACAGAGGTACTGGCTAACAGAGGTACTGGCTAACATATATACTGGCTAACATAGATACTGGCTAACATAGATACTGGCTAACACAGGTACTGGCTAACATAGATACTGACTGACATAGATACTGGCTAACATAGATACTGACTAACATCGGTACTGGCTAACATAGATACTGGCTAACATTGATACTGACTAACATAGATACTGACTAACATAGATACTGGCTAACAGAGGTACTGGCTAACATATATAATGGCTAACATAGATACTGGCTAACATAGATACTGGCTAACAGAGCTACTGGCTAACATCGATACTGACTAACATAGGTACTGGCTAACATAGGTACTGGCGAACATAGGTACTGGCTAACATAGGTACTGGCTAACATATATACTGGCTAACATAGGTACTGGCTAACATAGATACTGACGAACATAGCTACTGGCTAACATAGATACTGGCTAACATAGATACTGGCTAACATAGGTACTGGCTAACATAGGTACAGGCTAACATAGATACTGGCGATAGTGACTAACATAGATACTGACTAACATCGGTACTGGCTAACATAGATACTGGCTAACATAGATACTGACTAACATAGATACTGACTAAAATAGATACTGACCAACATAGGTACTGGCTAACATAGATTCTGGCTAGCATAGGTACTGGCTGATATAGATGCTGGCTAACATAGCTTCTGGCAAACATAGATACTGGCTAACATAGGTACTCGCTAACATAGATACTGACTAAAATAGATACTGACTAACATAGATACTGACTAAAATAGATACTGGCTAACATAGATACCGACTAACATAGGTACTGGCGAGCATAGATACTGGCTAACATAGATACTGACTAACATAGATACTGACTAACATAGAAACTGGCTAAAAAAAGGTACTGGCTAACATAGATACTGGCTAACATAGATACTGGCTAACATAGGTACTGGCTAACATAGATACTGGCTATCATTGATACTGACGAACACAGTTACTGGCTAACATAGATGCTGACTAACATAGATACTGACTAAAATAGATACTGACTAAAATAGATACTGACTAACATAGATACTGACTAAAATAGATACTGACTAACATAGGTTCTGACTGACATAGATACTGACTAACATAGACACTGACTAACATCGATGCTGGCTAAGATAGATACTGACTAACATAGATACTGGCTAAGATAGATACTGGCTAACATAGATACTGACGAACAGAGGTACTGGCTAACATAGATACTGGCTAAGATAGATACTGGCTAACATAGAGACTGGCTAACATAGAAACTGGCTATCATAGACACTGACTAACATAGATACTGACTAACATAGATACTGACTAACATAGAGACTGGCTAACAGAGGTACTGGCTAACAGAGGTACTGGCTAACATAGATACTGGCTAACATAGGTACTGGCTAACATAGGTACTGGCTAACATAGATACTGGTTATCATAGAAACTGACTAACATAGGTACTGGCTAACATAGATTCTGACTAACATAGATACTGACTAACATAGAGACTGACTAAAATAGATACTGGCTAACATAGATACTGGCTAAGATAGATACTGGCTAACATAGATACGGATTAACAGAGGTACTGGCTAACATAGATACTGACTAACATAGATACTGGCTAACATAGATACTGGCTAACATAGATACTGGCTAACATAGATACTGGCTATCATAGATACCGACTAACGAAGGTACTGGCAAGCATAGATACTGGCTAACATAGATACTGACTAACATAGATACTGACTAACATAGATACTGGCTAACATTGATACTGGCTAACATAGATACTGACTAACATATATACTGGCTAACATAGGTACTGGCTAACATAAATACTGGCTATCATAGATACTGACTAACATAGATACTGGCAAGCATAGATAATGGCTATCATAGATACTGACTGACATAGGTACTGGCTAACATAGATACTGACTAACATAGATACTGACTAACATTGATACTGGCTCGCATAGGTACCGGCTGATATAGATGCTGGCTAACATAGCTACTGCCTAACATAGATACTGGCTAACATAGATACTGGCTTACATAGATACTGACTGACATAGATACTGACTAAAATAGATACTGACTAAAATAGATACTGACTAACATAGATACTGACTAAAATAGATACTGGCTAACATAGATACTGGCTAACATCGATACTGGCTATCATAGATACTGACTAACATAGGTACTGGCGAACATAGATACTGGCTTACATAGATACTGACTAACATAGATACTGGCTAACATAGATACTGGCTAACATAGGTACTGGCTAACATAGATACTGGCTATCATTGATACTGACTAACATAGGTACTGGCTAACATAGTACTGGCTAACATAGATACTGGCTAACATAGATACTGGCTAACATAGATACTGGCTAACATAGATACTGGCTAACATAGGTACTGGCTAACATAGATACTGGCTAACATAGATACTGGCTAACATAGATACTGGCTAACACAGGCACTGGCTAACATAGATACTGGCTATCATAGATACTGACTAACATCGGTACTGGCTAACATAGATACTGGCTAACATAGATACTGACTAACATCGATGCTGACTAACATAGATACTGGCTAACAGAGGTACTGGCTAACATAGAAACTGGCTAACATAGATACTGGCTAACAGAGGTACTGGCTAACATCGATACTGACTAACATAGATACTGGCTAACAGAGGTACTGGCTAACATAGAAACTGGCTAACATAGATACTGGCTAACAGAGGTACTGGCTAACATCGATACTGACTAACATAGATACTGACTAACATAGGTACTGGCTAACATAGGTACTGGCAAACATAGATACTGGCTAACATAGGTACTGGCTAACATAGATACTGGCTAACATAGATACTGGCTAACATA
The DNA here is from genome assembly GCF_044704955.1 of Pristiophorus japonicus. Classification (NCBI taxonomy): domain Eukaryota; kingdom Metazoa; phylum Chordata; class Chondrichthyes; family Pristiophoridae; genus Pristiophorus; species Pristiophorus japonicus. The sequence continues at coordinate 86,944,758 of NC_091978.1, read as the reverse complement.
GATACTGGCTAACATAGGTACTGGCTAACATAGATACTGGCTATCATAGATACTGGCTAACATAGATAATGGCTATCATAGATACTGACTGACATAGGTACTGGCTAACATAGATACTGGCTAACATAGATACTGGCTAACAGAGGTACTGACTAACATAGATACTGGCTAACATAGATACTGGCTAACATAGATACTGGCTAACATAGATGCTGGCTATCATAGATACTGACTAACATAGATACTGGCTAACAGAGGTACTGGCTAACATAGGTACTGGCTAACATAGATACTGGCTATCATATATACTGACTAACATAGATCCTGACTAACATAGATACTGACTAACATTGATACTGGCTAGCATAGGTACTGGCTGATATAGATGCTGGCTAACATAGCTACTGGCTAACATAGATACTGGCTAACACAGATACTGGCTATCATAGATACTGACTAACATAGGTCCTGGCGAACATAGATACTGGCTTACATAGATACTGACTAACATAGATACTGGCTAACATAGATACTGGCTAACATAGGTACTGGCTAACATAGATACTGGCTATCATAGATACTGACTAACATAGGTGCTGGCTAACATAGATACTGGCTAACATAGATACTGGCTAACATAGATACTGGCTAACAGAGGTACTGGCTAACATCGATACTGACTAACATAGATACTGACTAACATAGGTACTGGCTAACATAGGTACTGGCTAACATAGATACTGGCTAACATAGGTACTGGCTAACATAGATACTGACTAACATAGATACTGACTAAAATAGATACTGGCTAACATAGATACCGACTAACATAGGTACTGGCGAGCATAGATACTGGCTAACATAGATACTGACTAACATAGATACTGACTAACATAGAAACTGGCTAACAGAGGTACTGGCTAACATAGATACTGGCTAACATAGATACTGGCTAACATAGGTACTGGCTAACATAGATACTGGCTATCATTGATACTGACGAACACAGTTACTGGCTAACATAGATGCTGACTAACATAGATACTGACTAAAATAGATACTGACTAACATAGGTTCTGACTGACATAGATACTGACTAACATAGACACTGACTAACATAGATGCTGGCTAAGATAGATACTGACTAACATAGATACTGGCTAAGATAGATACTGGCTAACATAGATACTGACGAACAGAGGTACTGGCTAACATAGATACTGGCTAAGATAGATACTGGCTAACATAGAGACTGACAAACAGAGATACTGGCTAACATAGATACTGGCTAACATAGAAACTGGCTATCATAGACACTGACTAACATAGATACTGACTAACATAGATACTGACTAACATAGAGACTGGCTAACAGAGGTACTGGCTAACAGAGGTACTGGCTAACATAGATACTGGCTAACATAGGTACTGGCTAACATAGGTACTGGCTAACATAGATACTGGTTATCATAGAAACTGACTAACATAGGTACTGGCTAACATAGATTCTGACTAACATAGATACTGACTAACATAGAGACTGACTAAAATAGATACTGGCTAACATAGATACTGGCTAAGATAGATACTGGCTAACATAGATACGGATTAACAGAGGTACTGGCTAACATAGATACTGACTAACATAGATACTGGCTAACATAGATACTGGCTAACATAGATACTGGCTAACATAGATACTGGCTATCATAGATACCGACTAACGAAGGTACTGGCAAGCATAGATACTGGCTAACATAGATACTGACTAACATAGATACTGACTAACATAGATACTGGCTAACAGAGGTACTGGCTAACATAGATACTGGCTAACATATAAAGTGGCTAACATAGGTACTGGCTAACATAAATACTGGCTATCATAGATACTGACTAACATAGATACTGGCAAGCATAGATAATGGCTATCATAGATACTGACTGACATAGGTACTGGCTAACATAGATACTGACTAACATAGATACTGACTAACATTGATACTGGCTCGCATAGGTACCGGCTGATATAGATGCTGGCTAACATAGCTACTGCCTAACATAGATACTGGCTAACATAGATACTGGCTAATATAGATACTGACTGACATAGATACTGACAAAAATAGATACTGACTAAAATAGATACTGACTAACATAGATACTGACTAAAATAGATACTGGCTAACATAGATACTGGCTAAGATAGATACTGGCTAACATAGATACGGACTAACAGAGGTACTGGCTAACATAGATACTGGCTATCATAGATACTGACTAACATAGGTACTGGCGAACATAGATACTGGCTTACATAGATACTGACTAACATAGATACTGGCTAACATAGATACTGGCTAACATAGGTACTGGCTAACATAGGTACTGGCTATCATTGATACTGACTAACATAGGTACTGGCTAACATAGTACTGGCTAACATAGATACTGACTAACATCGATACTGACTAACATAGATACTGGCTAACAGAGGTACTGGCAAACATAGAAACTGGCTAACATAGATACTGGCTAACAGAGGTACTGGCTAACATCGATACTGACTAACATAGATACTGGCTAACAGAGGTACTGGCTAACATAGAAACTGGCTAACATAGATACTGGCTAACAGAGGTACTGGCTAACATCGATACTGACTAACATAGATACTGACTAACATAGGTACTGGCTAACATAGGTACTGGCTAACATAGATACTGGCTAACATAGGTACTGGCTAACATAGATACTGGCTAACATAGATACTGGCTAACATAGATACTGGCTATCATAGATACTGGCTAACATAGATAATGGCTATCATAGATACTGACTGACATAGGTACTGGCTAACATAGATACTGGCTATCATAGATACTGACTAACATAGATACTGGCTAACAGAGGTACTGGCTAACATAGGTACTGGCTAACATAGATACTGGCTATCATATATACTGACTAACATAGATCCTGACTAACATAGATACTGACTAACATTGATACTGGCTAGCATAGGTACTGGCTGATATAGATGCTGGCTAACATAGCTACTGGCTAACATAGATACTGGCTAACACAGATACTGGCTATCATAGATACTGACTAACATAGGTCCTGGCGAACATAGATACTGGCTTACATAGATACTGACTAACATAGATACTGGCTAACATAGATACTGACTAACATAGGTGCTGGCTAACATAGATACTGGCTAACATAGATACTGGCTAACAGAGGTACTGGCTAACATAGATACTGACTAACATAGATACTGACTAACATAGATACTGGCTAACAGAGGTACTGGCTAACATAGATACTGGCTAACATAGATACTGGCTAACATAGGTACTGGCTAACATAGATACTGGCTATATACATACTGACTAACATTGATACTGGCTAACATAGATACTGACTAACATAGATACTGACTAACATAGATACTGGCTAACAGAGGTACTGGCTAACAGAGGTACTGGCGAACATAGGTACTGGCTAACATAGGTACTGGCTAACATATATACTGGCTATAGTGACTAACATAGATACTGACTAACATCGGTACTGGCTAACATAGATACTGGCTAACATAGATACTGACTAACATAGATACTGACTAAAATAGATACTGACCAACATAGGTACTGGCTAACATAGATTCTGGCTAGCATAGGTACTGGCTGATATAGATGCTGGCTAACATAGCTTCTGGCAAACATAGATACTGGCTAACATAGGTACTCGCTAACATAGATACTGACTAAAATAGATACTGACTAACATAGATACTGACTAAAATAGATACTGGCTAACATAGATACCGACTAACATAGGTTCTGACTGACATAGATACTGACTAACATAGACACTGACTAACATAGATGCTGGCTAAGATAGATACTGACTAACATAGATACTGGCTAAGATAGATACTGGCTAACATAGATACTGACGAACAGAGGTACTGGCTAACATAGATACTGGCTAAGATAGATACTGGCTAACATAGAGACTGACAAACAGAGATACTGGCTAACATAGATACTGGCTAACATAGAAACTGGCTATCATAGACACTGACTAACATAGATACTGACTAACATAGATACTGACTAACATAGAGACTGGCTAACAGAGGTACTGGCTAACAGAGGTACTGGCTAACATAGGTACTGGCTAACATAGGTACTGGCTAACATAGGTACTGGTTATCATAGAAACTGACTAACATAGGTACAGGCTAACATAGATTCTGACTAACATAGATACTGACTAACATAGAGACTGACTAAAATAGATACTGGCTAACATAGATACTGGCTAAGATAGATACTGGCTAACATAGATACGGATTAACAGAGGTACTGGCTAACATAGATACTGACTAACATAGATACTGGCTAACATAGATACTGGCTAACATAGATACTGGCTAACATAGATACTGGCTATCATAGATACCGACTAACGAAGGTACTGGCAAGCATAGATACTGGCTAACATAGATACTGACTAACATAGATACTGGCTAACAGAGGTACTGGCTAACATAGATACTGGCTAACATAGATACTGGCTAACATAGGTACTGGCTAACATAAATACTGGCTATCATAGATACTGACTAACATAGATACTGGCAAGCATAGATAATGGCTATCATAGATACTGACTGACATAGGTACTGGCTAACATAGATACTGACTAACATAGATACTGACTAACATTGATACTGGCTCGCATAGGTACCGGCTGATATAGATGCTGGCTAACATAGCTACTGCCTAACATAGATACTGGCTAACATAGATACTGGCTAACATAGATACTGACTGACATAGATACTGACTAAAATAGATACTGACTAAAATAGATACTGACTAACATAGATACTGACTAAAATAGATACTGGCTAACATAGATACTGGCTAAGATAGATACTGGCTAACATAGATACGGACTAACAGAGGTACTGGCTAACATAGATACTGGCTATCATAGATACTGACTAACATAGGTACTGGCGAACATAGATACTGGCTTACATAGATACTGACTAACATAGATACTGGCTAACATAGATACTGGCTAACATAGATACTGGCTAACATAGATACTGGCTAACATAGGTACTGGCTAACATAGATACTGGCTAACATAGATACTGGCTAACATAGATACTGGCTAACACAGGTACTGGCTAACATAGATACTGGCTATCATAGTTACTGACTAACATCGGTACTGGCTAACATAGATACTGGCTAACATAGATACTGACTAACATCGATACTGACTAACATAGGTACTGGCTAACATAGATACTGGCTAACATAGATACTGGCTAACATAGATACTGGCTAACATAGGTACTGGCTAACATAGATACTGGCTAACATAGATACTGGCTAACATAGATACTGGCTAACATAGATACTGGCTATCATAGATACTGACTAACATCGGTACTGGCTAACATAGATACTGGCTAACATAGATACTGACTAACATCGATACTGACTAACATAGATACTGGCTAACAGAGGTACTGGCTAACATAGAAACTGGCTAACATAGATACTGCCTAACAGAGGTACTGGCTAACATCGATACTGACTAACATAGATACTGGCTAAAAGAGGTACTGGCTAACATAGAAACTGGCTAACATAGATACTGGCTAACAGAGCTACTGGCTAACATCGATACTGACTAACATAGATACTGACTAACATAGGTACTGGCTAACATAGGTACTGGCTAACATAGATACTGGCTAACATAGGTACTGGCTAACATAGATACTGGCTAACATAGATACTGGCTAACATAGATACTGGCTAACATAGGTACTGGCTAACATAGATACTGGCTATCATAGATACTGGCTAACATAGATAATGGCTATCATAGATACTGACTGACATAGGTACTGGCTAACATAGATACTGGCTAACATAGATACTGGCTAACAGAGGTACTGACTAACATAGATACTGGCTAACATAGATACTGGCTAACATAGATACTGGCTAACATAGATACTGGCTATCATAGATACTGACTAACATAGATACTGGCTAACAGAGGTACTGGCTAACATAGGTACTGGCTAACATAGATACTGGCTATCATATATACTGACTAACATAGATCCTGACTAACATAGATACTGACTAACATTGATACTGGCTAGCATAGGTACTGGCTGATATAGATGCTGGCTAACATAGCTACTGGCTAACATAGATACTGGCTAACACAGATACTGGCTATCATAGATACTGACTAACATAGGTCCTGGCGAACATAGATACTGGCTTACATAGATACTGACTAACATAGATACTGGCTAACATAGATACTGGCTAACATAGGTACTGGCTAACATAGATACTGGCTATCATAGATACTGACTAACATAGGTGCTGGCTAACATAGATACTGGCTAACATAGATACTGGCTAACATAGATACTGGCTAACAGAGGTACTGGCTAACATCGATACTGCCTAACATAGGTACTGGCTAACATAGGTACTGGCTAACATAGATACTGGCTAACATAGGTACTGGCTAACATAGATACTGACTAACATAGATACTGGCTAACAGAGGTACTGGCTAACATAGATACTGGCTAACATAGATACTGGCTAACATAGGTACTGGCTAACATAGATACTGGCTATCATACATACTGACTAACATTGATACTGGCTAACATAGATACTGACTAACATAGATACTGACTAACATAGATACTTGCTAACAGAGGTACTGGCTAACATAGGTACTGGCTAACATAGATACTGGCTATCATATATACTGACTAACATAGATACTGACTAACATAGATACTGACTAACATAGATACTGACTAAAATAGATACTGGCTAACATAGATACTGGCTAAGATAGATACTGGCTAACATAGATACGGACTAACAGAGGTACTGGCTAACATAGATACTGGCTATCATAGATACTGGCTAACATAGATAATGGCTATCATAGATACTGACTGACATAGGTACTGGCTAACATAGATACTGGCTAACATAGCTACTGGCTAACATAGATACTGGCTATCATAGATACTGGCTAACATAGATAATGGCTATCATAGATACTGACTGACATAGGTACTGGCTAACATAGATACTGGCTAACATAGATACTGGCTATCATTGATACTGACTAACATAGGTACTGGCTAACATAGTACTGGCTAACATAGATACTGGCTAACATAGATACTGGCTATCATAGATACTGACTAACATCGGTACTGGCTAACATAGATACTGGCTATCATATATACTGACTAACATAGATACTGACTAACATAGATACTGACTAACATTGATACTGGCTAGCATAGGTACTGGCTGATATAGATGCTGGCTAACATAGATACTGACTAACATAGATACTGACTAAAATAGATACTGGCTAACATAGATACTGGCTAAGATAGATACTGGCTATCATATATACTGACTAACATAGATACTGACTAACATAGATACTGACTAACATTGATACTGGCTAGCATAGGTACTGGCTGATATAGATGCTGGCTAACATAGATACTGACTAACATAGATACTGACTAAAATAGATACTGGCTAACATAGATACTGGCTAAGATAGATACTGGCTAACATAGATACGGACTAACAGAGGTACTGGCTAACATAGATACTGGCTATCATAGATACTGGCTAACATAGATAATGGCTATCATAGATACTGACTGACATAGGTACTGGCTAACATAGATACTGGCTAACATAGGTACTGGCTAACATAGATACTGGCTATCATAGATACTGGCTAACATAGATAATGGCTATCATAGATACTGACTGACATAGGTACTGGCTAACATAGATACTGGCTAACATAGATACTGGCTATCATTGATACTGACTAACACAGGTACTGGCTAACATAGTACTGGCTAACATAGATACTGGCTAACATAGATACTGGCTATCATAGATACTGACTAACATCGGTACTGGCTAACATAGATACTGGCTAACATAGATACTGACTAACATCGATACTGACTAACATAGATACTGGCTAACAGAGGTACTGGCTAACATAGAAACTGGCTAACAGAGGTACTGGCTAACATCGATACTGACTAACATAGATACTAACTAACATAGGTACTGGCTAACATAGGTACTGGCTAACATAGATACTGACTAACATAGGTACTGGCTAACATAGATATTGACTAACATAGATACTGACTAACATAGATACTGGCTAACAGAGGTACTGGCTAACATAGATACTGGCTAACATAGATACTGGCTAACATAGGTACTGGCTAACATAGATACTGGCTATCATACATACTGACTAACATAGATACTGACTAATATAGATACTGACTAACGTAGATACTGGCTAACAGAGGTACTGGCTAACATAGGTACTGGCTAACATAGATACTGGCTAACATAGATACTGACCAACATAGGTACTGGCGAACATAGATACTGGCTTACATAGATACTGACTAACATAGATACTGGCTAACATAGATACTGGCTAACATAGGTACTGGCTAACATAGATACTGGCTATCATAGATACTGACTAACATAGGTACTGGCTAACATAGATACTGGCTAACATAGATACTGGCTAACATAGATACTGGCTAACATAGATACTGGCTATCATAGATACTGACTAACATAGATACTGGCTAACATAGATAATGGCTATCATAGATACTGACTGACATAGATACTGGCTAACATAGATACTGGCTAACATAGATACTGGCTAACATAGGTATTGGCTAACATAGATACTGGCTATCATAGATACTGACTGACATAGATACTGGCTAACATAGATAATGGCTATCATAGATACTGACTGACATAGGTACTGGCTAACATAGATACTGGCTAACATAGATACTGGCAAACAGAGGAACTGACTAACATAGATACTGGCTAACATATATACTGACTAACATAGATACTGACTAACATAGATACTGACTAACATTGATACTGGCTAGCATAGGTACTGGCTGATATAGATGCTGGCTAACATAGCTACTGGCTAACATAGATACTGGCTAACATAGATGCTGGCTATCATAGATACTGACCAACATAGATACTGGCGAACATAGATACTGGCTTACATAGATACTGACTAACATAGATACTGGCTAACATAGATACTGGCTAACATAGGTACTGGCCAACATAGATACCGGCTATCATAGATACTGACTAACATAGATACTGGCTAACATAGATACTGGCTAACATAGGTACTGGCTAACATAGATACTGGCTATCATAGATACTGACTAACATAGATACTGGCTAACATAGATAATGGCTATCATAGATACTGACTGACATAGGTACTGGCTAACATAGATACTGGCTATCATAGATACTGACTGACATAGGTACTGGCTAACATAGATACTGGCTAACATAGATACTGGCTAACAGAGGTACTGACTAACATAGATACTGGCTAACATATATACTGACTAACATAGATACTGGCTAACATAGATACTGGCTATCATAGATACTGACTAACATAGATACTGGCTAACAGAGGTACTGGCTAACATAGGTACTGGCTAACATAGATACTGGCTATCATATATACTGACTAACATAGATCCTGACTAACATAGATACTGACTAACATTGATACTGGCTAGCATAGGTACTGGCTGATATAGATGCTGGCTAACATAGCTACTGGCTAACATAGATACTGGCTAACACAGATACTGGCTATCATAGATACTGACTAACATAGGTCCTGGCGAACATAGATACTGGCTTACATAGATACTGACTAACATAGATACTGGCTAACATAGATACTGGCTAACATAGGTACTGGCTAACATAGATACTGGCTATCATAGATACTGACTAACATAGGTGCTGGCTAACATAGATACTGGCTAACATAGATACTGGCTAACATAGATACTGGCTAACAGAGGTACTGGCTAACATCGATACTGACTAACATAGATACTGACTAACATAGGTACTGGCTAACATAGGTACTGGCTAACATAGATACTGGCTAACATAGGTACTGGCTAACATAGATACTGACTAACATAGATACTGACTAACATAGATACTGGCTAACAGAGGTACTGGCTAACATAGATACTGGCTAACATAGATACTGGCTAACATAGGTACTGGCTAACATAGATACTGGCTATCATACATACTGACTAACATTGATACTGGGTAACATAGATACTGACTAACATAGATACTGACTAACATAGATACTTGCTAACAGAGGTACTGGCTAACATAGGTACTGGCTAACATAGATACTGGCTATCATATATACTGACTAACATAGATACTGACTAACATAGATACTGACTAACATTGATACTGGCTAGCATAGGTACTGGCTGATATAGATGCTGGCTAACATAGATACTGACTAACATAGATACTGACTAAAATAGATACTGGCTAACATAGATACTGGCTAAGATAGATACTGGCTAACATAGATACGGACTAACAGAGGTACTGGCTAACATAGATACTGGCTATCATAGATACTGGCTAACATAGATAATGGCTATCATAGATACTGACTGACATAGGTACTGGCTAACATAGATACTGGCTAACATAGGTACTGGCTAACATAGATACTGGCTATCATAGATACTGGCTAACATAGATAATGGCTATCATAGATACTGACTGACATAGGTACTGGCTAACATAGATACTGGCTAACATAGATACTGGCTATCATTGATACTGACTAACATAGGTACTGGCTAACATACTCCTGGCTAACATAGATACTGGCTAACATAGATACTGGCTATCATAGATACTGACTAACATCGGTACTGGCTAACATAGATACTGGCTATCATATATACTGACTAACATAGATACTGACTAACATAGATACTGACTAACATTGATACTGGCTAGCATAGGTACTGGCTGATATAGATGCTGGCTAACATAGATACTGACTAACATAGATACTGACTAAAATAGATACTGGCTAACATAGATACTGGCTAAGATAGATACTGGCTATCATATATACTGACTAACATAGATACTGACTAACATAGATACTGACTAACATTGATACTGGCTAGCATAGGTACTGGCTGATATAGATGCTGGCTAACATAGATACTGACTAACATAGATACTGACTAAAATAGATACTGGCTAACATCGATACTGGCTAAGATAGATACTGGCTAACATAGATACGGACTAACAGAGGTACTGGCTAACATAGATACTGGCTATCATAGATACTGGCTAACATAGATAATGGCTATCATAGATACTGACTGACATAGGTACTGGCTAACATAGATACTGGCTAACATAGGTACTGGCTAACAGAGATACTGGCTATCATAGATACTGGCTAACATAGATAATGGCTATCATAGATACTGACTGACATAGGTACTGACTGACATAGGTACTGGCTAACATAGATACTGGCTAACATAGATACTGGCTATCATTGATACTGACTAACATAGGTACTGGCTAACATAGTACTGGCTAACATAGATACTGGCTAACATAGATACTGACTAACATCGATACTGACTAACATAGATACTGGCTAACAGAGGTACTGGCTAACATAGAAACTGGCTAACAGAGGTACTGGCTAACATCGATACTGACTAACATAGATACTAACTAACATAGGTACTGGCTAACATAGGTACTGGCTAACATAGATACTGACTAACATAGGTACTGGCTAACATAGATATTGACTAACATAGATACTGACTAACATAGATACTGGCTAACAGAGGTACTGGCTAACATAGATACTGGCTAACATAGATACTGGCTAACATAGGTACTGGCTAACATAGATACTGGCTATCATACATACTGACTAACATAGATACTGACTAATATAGATACTGACTAACATAGATACTGGCTAACAGAGGTACTGGCTAACATAGGTACTGGCTAACATAGATACTGGCTAACATAGATACTGACCAACATAGGTACTGGCGAACATAGATACTGGCTTACATAGATACTGACTAACATAGATACTGGCTAACATAGATACTGGCTAACATAGGTACTGGCTAACATAGATACTGGCTATCATAGATACTGACTAACATAGGTACTGGCTAACATAGATACTGGCTAACATAGATACTGGCTAACATAGATACTGGCTAACATAGGTACTGGTTAACATAGATACTGGCTATCATAGATACTGACTAACATAGATACTGGCTAACATAGATAATGGCTATCATAGATACTGACTGACATAGGTACTGGCTAACATAGATACTGGCTAACATAGATACTGGCTAACATAGGTATTGGCTAACATAGATACTGGCTATCATAGATACTGACTGACATAGATACTGGCTAACATAGATAATGGCTATCATAGATACTGACTGACATAGGTACTGGCTAACATAGATACTGGCTAACATAGATACTGGCAAACAGAGGAACTGACTAACATAGATACTGGCTAACATATATACTGACTAACATAGATACTGACTAACATAGATACTGACTAACATTGATACTGGCTAGCATAGGTACTGGCTGATATAGATGCTGGCTAACATAGCTACTGGCTAACATAGATACTGGCTAACATAGATACTGGCTATCATAGATACTGACCAACATAGGTACTGGCGAACATAGATACTGGCTTACATAGATACTGACTAACATAGATACTGGCTAACATAGATACTGGCTAACATAGGTACTGGCTAACATAGATGCTGGCTATCATAGATACTGACTAACATAGGTACTGGCTAACATAGATACTGGCTAACATAGATACTGGCTAACATAGATACTGGCTAACATAGGTACTGGCTATCATAGATACTGACTATCATAGATACTGGCTAACATAGATAATGGCTATCATAGATACTGACTGACATAGGTACTGGCTAACATAGATACTGGCTAACATAGATACTGGCTAACAGAGGTACTGGCTAACAGAGGTACTGGCTAACATATATACTGGCTAACATAGATACTGGCTAACATAGATACTGGCTAACATAGATACTGACTAACATCGGTACTGGCTAACATTGATACTGGCTAACATTGATACTGACTAACATAGATACTGACTAACATAGATACTGGCTAACAGAGGTACTGGCTAACATATATAATGGCTAACATAGATACTGGCTAACATAGATACTGGCTAACAGAGCTACTGGCTAACATCGATACTGACTAACATAGGTACTGGTTAACATAGGTACTGGCTAACATATATACTGGCTAACATAGGTACTGGCTAACATAGATACTGACGAACATAGCTACTGGCTAACATAGATACTGGCTAACATAGATACTGGCTAACATAGGTACTGGCTAACATAGGTACAGGCTAACATAGATACTGGCGATAGTGACTAACATAGATACTGACTAACATCGGTACTGGCTAACATAGATACTGGCTAACATAGATACTGACTAACATAGATACTGACTAAAATAGATACTGACCAACATAGGTACTGGCTAACATAGATACGGGCTAACATAGATACCGACTAACATAGGTACTGGCGAGCATAGGTGCTGGCTGATATAGATGCTGGCTAACATAGCTTCTGGCAAACATAGATATTGGCTAACAGAGGTACTGGCTAACATAGATACTGGCTAACATAGATACTGGCTAACATAGGTACTGGCTAACATAGATACTGGCTATCATTGATACTGACGAACACAGTTACTGGCTAACATAGATGCTGACTAACATAGATACTGACTAAAATAGATACTGACTAAAATAGATACTGACTAACATAGATAATGACTAAAATAGATACTGACTAACATAGGTTCTGACTGACATAGATACTGACTAACATAGATACTGACTAACATAGATGCTGGCTAAGATAGATACTGACTAACATAGATACTGGCTAAGATAGATACTGGCTAACATAGATACTGACGAACAGAGGTACTGGCTAACATAGATACTGGCTAAGATAGATACTGGCTAACATAGAGACTGACGAACAGAGATACTGGCTAACATAGATACTGGCTAACATAGAAACTGGCTATCACAGACACTGACTAACATAGATACTGACTAACATAGATACTGACTAACATAGAGACTGGCTAACAGAGGTACTGGCTAACAGAGGTACTGGCTAACATAGATACTGGCTAACATAGATACTGGCTAACATAGGTACTGGCTAACATAGGTACTGGCTAACATAGATACTGGTTATCATAGAAACTGACTAACATAGGTACTGGCTAACATAGATTCTGACTAACATAGATACTGACTAACATAGAGACTGACTAAAATAGATACTGGCTAACATAGATACTGGCTAAGATAGATACTGGCTAACATAGATACGGATTAACAGAGGTACTGGCTAACATAGATACTGACTAACATAGATACTGGCTAACATAGATACTGGCTAACATAGATACTGGCTATCATAGATACCGACTAACGAAGGTACTGGCAAGCATAGATACTGGCTAACATAGATACTGACTAACATAGATACTGACTAACATAGATACTGGCTAACAGAGGTACTGGCTAACATAGATACTGGCTAACATATATACTGGCTAACATAGGTACTGGCTAACATAAATACTGGCTATCATAGATACTGACTAACATTGATACTGGCAAGCATAGATAATGGCTATCATAGATACTGACTGACATAGGTACTGGCTAACATAGATACTGACTAACATAGATACTGACTAACATTGATACTGGCTCGCATAGGTACCGGCTGATATAGATGCTGGCTAATATAGCTACTGCCTAACATAGATACTGGCTAACATAGATACTGGCTAACATAGATACTGACTGACATAGATACTGACTAAAATAGATACTGACTAAAATAGATACTGACTAACATAGATACTGACTAAAATAGATACTGGCTAACATAGATACTGGCTAAGATAGATACTGGCTAACATAGATACGGACTAACAGAGGTACTGGCTAACATAGATACTGGCTATCATAGATACTGACTAACATAGGTACTGGCGAACATAGATACTGGCTTACATAGATACTGACTAACATAGATACTGGCTAACATAGATACTGGCTAACATAGATACTGGCTATCATTGATACTGACTAACATAGGTACTGGCTAACATAGTACTGGCTAACATAGATACTGGCTAACATAGATACTGGCTAACATAGATACTGGCTAACATAGGTACTGGCTAACATAGATACTGGCTAACATAGATACTGGCTAACACAGGTACTGGCTAACATAGATACTGGCTATCATAGGTACTGGCTAACATAGATACTGGCTAACATAGATACTGGCTAACACAGGTACTGGCTAACATATATACTGGCTAACATAGGTACTGGCTAACATAGATACTGGCTATCATTGATACTGACTAACATAGGTACTGGCTAACATAGTACTGGCTAACATAGATACTGGCTAACATAGATACTGGCTGACATAGATACTGGCTAACATAGATACTGGCTAACATAGGTACTGGCTAACATAGATACTGGCTAACATAGATACTGGCTAACATAGATACTGGCTAACATAGATACTGGCTAACATAGGTACTGGCTAACATAGATACTGGCTAACATAGATACTGGCTAACATAGATACTGGCTAACACAGGTACTGGCTAACATAGATACTGGCTATCATAGATACTGACTAACATCGGTACTGGCTAACATAGATACTGGCTAACATAGATACTGACTAACATCGATACTGACTAACATAGATACTGGCTAACATAGGTACTGGCTAACATAGATACTGGCTAACATAGGTACTGGCTAACATAGATACTGACTAACATAGATAGTGACTAACATAGATACTGGCTAACAGAGGTACTGGCTAACATAGATACTGGCTAACATAGATACTGGCTAACATAGGTACTGGCTAACATAGATACTGGCTATCATACATACTGACTAACATAGATACTGACTAATATAGATACTGACTAACATAGATACTGGCTAACAGAGGTACTGGCTAACATAGGTACTGGCTAACATAGATACTGGCTAACATAGATACTGACCAACATAGGTACTGGCGAACATAGATACTGGCTTACATAGATACTGACTAACATAGATACTGGCTAACATAGATACTGGCTAACATAGGTACTGGCTAACATAGATACTGGCTATCATAGATACTGACTAACATAGGTACTGGCTAACATAGATACTGGCTAACATAGATACTGGCTAACATAGATACTGGCTAACATAGGTACTGGTTAACATAGATACTGGCTATCATAGATACTGACTAACATAGATACTGGCTAACATAGATAATGGCTATCATAGATACTGACTGACATAGGTACTGGCTAACATAGATACTGGCTAACATAGATACTGGCTAACATAGGTATTGGCTAACATAGATACTGGCTATCATAGATACTGACTGACATAGATACTGGCTAACATAGATAATGGCTATCATAGATACTGACTGACATAGGTACTGGCTAACATAGATACTGGCTAACATAGATACTGGCAAACAGAGGAACTGACTAACATAGATACTGGCTAACATATATACTGACTAACATAGATACTGACTAACATAGATACTGACTAACATTGATACTGGCTAGCATAGGTACTGGCTGATATAGATGCTGGCTAACATAGCTACTGGCTAACATAGATACTGGCTAACATAGATACTGGCTATCATAGATACTGACCTACATAGGTACTGGCGAACATAGATACTGGCTTACATAGATACTGACTAACATAGATACTGGCTAACATAGATACTGGCTAACATAGGTACTGGCTAACATAGATGCTGGCTATCATAGATACTGACTAACATAGGTACTGGCTAACATAGATACTGGCTAACATAGATACTGGCTAACATAGATACTGGCTAACATAGGTACTGGCTATCATAGATACTGACTATCATAGATACTGGCTAACATAGATAATGGCTATCATAGATACTGACTGACATAGGTACTGGCTAACATAGATACTGGCTAACATAGATACTGGCTAACAGAGGTACTGGCTAACAGAGGTACTGGCTAACATATATACTGGCTAACATAGATACTGGCTAACATAGATACTGGCTAACATAGATACTGACTAACATCGGTACTGGCTAACATTGATACTGGCTAACATTGATACTGACTAACATAGATACTGACTAACATAGATACTGGCTAACAGAGGTACTGGCTAACATATATAATGGCTAACATAGATACTGGCTAACATAGATACTGGCTAACAGAGCTACTGGCTAACATCGATACTGACTAACATAGGTACTGGTTAACATAGGTACTGGCTAACATATATACTGGCTAACATAGGTACTGGCTAACATAGATACTGACGAACATAGCTACTGGCTAACATAGATACTGGCTAACATAGATACTGGCTAACATAGGTACTGGCTAACATAGGTACAGGCTAACATAGATACTGGCGATAGTGACTAACATAGATACTGACTAACATCGGTACTGGCTAACATAGATACTGGCTAACATAGATACTGACTAACATAGATACTGACTAAAATAGATACTGACCAACATAGGTACTGGCTAACATAGATACGGGCTAACATAGATACCGACTAACATAGGTACTGGCGAGCATAGGTGCTGGCTGATATAGATGCTGGCTAACATAGCTTCTGGCAAACATAGATATTGGCTAACAGAGGTACTGGCTAACATAGATACTGGCTAACATAGATACTGGCTAACATAGGTACTGGCTAACATAGATACTGGCTATCATTGATACTGACGAACACAGTTACTGGCTAACATAGATGCTGACTAACATAGATACTGACTAAAATAGATACTGACTAAAATAGATACTGACTAACATAGATAATGACTAAAATAGATACTGACTAACATAGGTTCTGACTGACATAGATACTGACTAACATAGATACTGACTAACATAGATGCTGGCTAAGATAGATACTGACTAACATAGATACTGGCTAAGATAGATACTGGCTAACATAGATACTGACGAACAGAGGTACTGGCTAACATAGATACTGGCTAAGATAGATACTGGCTAACATAGAGACTGACGAACAGAGATACTGGCTAACATAGATACTGGCTAACATAGAAACTGGCTATCACAGACACTGACTAACATAGATACTGACTAACATAGATACTGACTAACATAGAGACTGGCTAACAGAGGTACTGGCTAACAGAGGTACTGGCTAACATAGATACTGGCTAACATAGATACTGGCTAACATAGGTACTGGCTAACATAGGTACTGGCTAACATAGATACTGGTTATCATAGAAACTGACTAACATAGGTACTGGCTAACATAGATTCTGACTAACATAGATACTGACTAACATAGAGACTGACTAAAATAGATACTGGCTAACATAGATACTGGCTAAGATAGATACTGGCTAACATAGATACGGATTAACAGAGGTACTGGCTAACATAGATACTGACTAACATAGATACTGGCTAACATAGATACTGGCTAACATAGATACTGGCTATCATAGATACCGACTAACGAAGGTACTGGCAAGCATAGATACTGGCTAACATAGATACTGACTAACATAGATACTGACTAACATAGATACTGGCTAACAGAGGTACTGGCTAACATAGATACTGGCTAACATATATACTGGCTAACATAGGTACTGGCTAACATAAATACTGGCTATCATAGATACTGACTAACATTGATACTGGCAAGCATAGATAATGGCTATCATAGATACTGACTGACATAGGTACTGGCTAACATAGATACTGACTAACATAGATACTGACTAACATTGATACTGGCTCGCATAGGTACCGGCTGATATAGATGCTGGCTAATATAGCTACTGCCTAACATAGATACTGGCTAACATAGATACTGGCTAACATAGATACTGACTGACATAGATACTGACTAAAATAGATACTGACTAAAATAGATACTGACTAACATAGATACTGACTAAAATAGATACTGGCTAACATAGATACTGGCTAAGATAGATACTGGCTAACATAGATACGGACTAACAGAGGTACTGGCTAACATAGATACTGGCTATCATAGATACTGACTAACATAGGTACTGGCGAACATAGATACTGGCTTACATAGATACTGACTAACATAGATACTGGCTAACATAGATACTGGCTAACATAGATACTGGCTATCATTGATACTGACTAACATAGGTACTGGCTAACATAGTACTGGCTAACATAGATACTGGCTAACATAGATACTGGCTAACATAGATACTGGCTAACATAGGTACTGGCTAACATAGATACTGGCTAACATAGATACTGGCTAACACAGGTACTGGCTAACATAGATACTGGCTATCATAGGTACTGGCTAACATAGATACTGGCTAACATAGATACTGGCTAACACAGGTACTGGCTAACATATATACTGGCTAACATAGGTACTGGCTAACATAGATACTGGCTATCATTGATACTGACTAACATAGGTACTGGCTAACATAGTACTGGCTAACATAGATACTGGCTAACATAGATACTGGCTGACATAGATACTGGCTAACATAGATACTGGCTAACATAGGTACTGGCTAACATAGATACTGGCTAACATAGATACTGGCTAACATAGATACTGGCTAACATAGATACTGGCTAACATAGGTACTGGCTAACATAGATACTGGCTAACATAGATACTGGCTAACATAGATACTGGCTAACACAGGTACTGGCTAACATAGATACTGGCTATCATAGATACTGACTAACATCGGTACTGGCTAACATAGATACTGGCTAACATAGATACTGACTAACATCGATACTGACTAACATAGATACTGGCTAACATAGGTACTGGCTAACATAGATACTGGCTAACATAGGTACTGGCTAACATAGATACTGACTAACATAGATAGTGACTAACATAGATACTGGCTAACAGAGGTACTGGCTAACATAGATACTGGCTAACATAGATACTGGCTAACATAGGTACTGGCTACCATAGGTACTGGCTAACATAGATACTGGCTAACATAGATACTGGCTAACATAGATACTGGCTAACATAGGTACTGGCTAACATAGATACTGGCTAACATAGATACTGGCTAACATAGATACTGGCTAACACAGGTACTGGCTAACATAGATACTGGCTAACATAGGTACTGGCTAACATAGATACTGGCTATCATTGATACTGACTAACATAGGTACTGGCTAACATAGTACTGGCTAACATAGATACTGGCTAACATAGATACTGGCTAACATAGATACTGGCTAACATAGGTACTGGCTAACATAGATACTGGCTAACATAGATACTGGCTAACACAGGTACTGGCTAACATAGATACTGGCTATCATAGATACTGACTAACATCGGTACTGGCTAACATAGATACTGGCTAACATAGATACTGACTAACATCGATACTGACTAACATAGATACTGGCTAACATAGGTACTGGCTAACATAGATACTGGCTAACATAGGTACTGGCTAACATAGGTACTGGCTAACATAGATAGTGACTAACATAGATACTGGCTAACAGAGGTACTGGCTAACATAGATACTGGCTAACATAGATACTGGCTAACATAGGTACTGGCTAACATAGATACTGGCTATCATACATACTGACTAACATTGATACTGGCTAACATAGATACTGACTAACATAGATACTGGCTAACAGAGGTACTGGCTAACATAGGTACTGGCTAACATAGATACTGGCTATCATATATACTGACTAACATAGATACTGACTAACATAGATACTGACTAACATTGATACTGGCTAGCATAGGTACTGGCTGATATAGATGCTGGCTAACATAGCTACTGGCTAACATAGATACTGGCTAACATAGATACTGGCTATCATAGATACTGACTAACATAGGTCCTGGCGAACATAGATACTGGCTTACATAGATACTGGCTAACATAGATACTGGCTAACATAGGTACTGGCTAACATAGGTACTGGCTATCATAGATACTGACTAACATAGGTGCTGGCTAACATAGATACTGGCTAACATAGATACTGGCTAACATAGATACTGGCTAACAGAGGTACTGGCTAACATCGATACTGACTAACATAGGTACTGGCTAACATAGATACTGACTAACATAGATACTGACTAACATAGATACTGACTAACATAGATACTGACTAAAATAGATACTGGCTAACATAGATACCGACTAACATAGGTACTGGCGAGCATAGATACTGGCTAACATAGATACTGACTAACATAGATACTGACTAACATAGATACTGGCTAATATAGGTAAAGGCTAACATAGGTACTGGCTAACATAGGTACTGGCTAACATTGATACTGACTAACATAGGTACTGACTAAAATAGATACTGACTAACATACATACTGACTAAAATAGATACTGGCTAACATAGATACCGACTAACATAGGTACTGGCGAGCATAGATACTGGCTAACATAGATACTGACTAACATAGATACTGACTAACATAGATACTGGCTAACATAGGTACTGGCTAACATATGTACTGGCTAACATAGGTACTGGCTAACATAGGTACTGGCTAACATAGGTACTGGCTAACATAGATACTGGCAAACAGAGGTACTGGCTAACATAGGTACTGGCTAACATAGATACTGACTCACAGAGGTACTGGCTAACATAGATACTGACTAACATAGATACTGACTAACAGAGGTACTGGCTAACATAGTACTGGCTAACATAGATACTGACTAACATAGGTACTGGCTAACATAGGTACTGGCTAACATTGATACTGACTAACATAGGTACTGGCTAACATCGATACTGACTAACATAGGTTCTGGCTAATATAGATACTAGCTAACATAGATACTGGCTAACATAGATGCTGGCTAAGATAGATACTGGCTAACTTAGATACTGGCTAACATATATACTGACTAACATAGGTACTGGCTAACATAGGTACTGGCTACCATATAATGGCTAACATAGATACTGGCTAACATAGGTACTGGCTAACTTAGATACTGGCTAACATAGGTACTGGCTAACATAGATACTGGCTAACATAGATACTGGCGATACTGGCTAACATAGATACTGGCTAACATAGATACTGGCTAACATAGATACTGGCTAACATAGGTACTGGCTAACATAGATACTGGCTAACATAGATACTGGCGATACTGACTAACATAGATACTGGCTAACATAGGTACTGGCTAACATAAATACTGGCTAACATAGGTACTAGCTAACATAGACACTGCCTAATATAGGTAAAGGCTAACATAGGTACTGGCTTACATAGACACTGGCTAGCATAGGTACTGGCTGATATAGATGCTGGCTAACATAGCTACTGGCAAACATAGATACTGGCTAACATAGACACTGGCTAACATAGGTACTGACTAACATAGATACTGGCTAACATAGGTACTGGCTAACATAGATACTGGCTAACATAGGTACAAATTAACATAGATACTGACTAACATAGATACTGGCTAACATAGGTACAGGCTAACATAGGTACTGACGAACATAGATACTGGCTAACATAGATACTGACTAACAGAGGTACTGGCTAACATAGATACTGAGAAACATAGATACTGACTAACAGAGGTACTGGCTAACATAGATACTGGCTAACATAGATACTGATGAACAGAGGTACTGGCTAACATAGGTACTGGCTAACATAGATACTGGCTAACATAGATGCTGGCTAACATAGATGCTGGCTAACATAGATGCTGGCTAACATAGGTACTGGTTAACATAGATACTGGCTAACATAGGTACTGGCGAACATAGATACTGACGAACAGAGGTACTGGCTAACATAGGTACTGGCTAACATAGATACTGACTAACAGAGGTACTGGCTAACATAGATACTGACTAACATAGATACTGACTAACATAGATACTGACTAACATAGTACTGGCTAACATAGATACTGACTAACATTGGTACTGGCTAACATAGGTACTGGCTAACATAGATACTGGCTAACATAGGTACAGGCTAACATAGATACTGACTAACATAGGTACTGGCTAACATAGCTACTGGCTAACATAGGTACTGGCTCACATAGATACTGACTGACATCGATACTGGCTAACATAGATACTGGCTAACATAGATACTGATGAACAGAGGTACTGGCGAACATAGATACTGGCTAACATAGGTACTGGCTAACATAGATATTGCTAACATAGGTACTGGCGAACATAGATACTGGCTAACATAGGTACTGGCTAACATAGATATTGCTAACATAGGTACTGGTGAACATAGATACTGACTAACATAGATACTGACTAAAATAGATACTGACTAACATTGGTACTGACTAACATCGATACTGGGTAACATAGATGCTGACTAATATAGATACTAACTAACATAGGTACTGGCTAACATAGATACTGGCGATACTGACTAACATAGATACTGGCTAACATAGGGACTGGCTAACATAGATACTGGCTAACATAGATACTGGCTAACATAGGTACTGGCTAACATAGGTACTGGCTAATATCGATACTGACTAACATAGATACTGGCTAACATAGATACTGACTAATAGAGGTACTGGCTAACATTGATACTGGCTAACATAGGTACTGACTAACATAGGTACTGACTAACATAGATACTGGCTAAGATAGATACTGGCTAACATAGATACTGGCTAACATAGATACTGGCTAACATAGATACTGGCTAACATAGGTACTGGCTAACATAGATATTGGCTAACATAGATACTGACTGACAGAGGTACTGGCTAAGATAGATACTGGCTAACATAGATATTGGCTAACATAGATACTGACTAACAAAGGTACTGGCTAACATAGATACTGGCTAACATAGATACTGACTAACAGAGGTACTGGCTAACATAGATACTGACTAACAGAGGTACTGGCTAACATAGATACTGACTAACATAGATACTGACTAACAGAGGTACTGGCTAACATAGATACTGGCTAACATAGATACTGACTAACATAGATACTGGCTAACATAGATACTGGCTAACAGAGGTACTGGCTAACATAGATACTGGCTAACATAGATACTGACTAACAGAGGTACTGGCTAACATAGATACTGACTAACATAGATGCTGGCTAAGATAGATACTGGCTAACATAGATACTGGCTAACATAGATACTGACTAACAGAGGTTCTGGCTAACATAGATACTGGCTAAGATAGATACTGGCTAACATAGATACTGACTAACAGAGGTACTGGCTAACATAGATACTGGCTAACATAGATACTGGCTAACAGTGTTACTGGCTAACATAGATACTGGCTAACATAGATACTGACTAACAGAGATACTAGTTAAAATAGATACTGGCTAACATAGATACTGACGAACAGTGGTATCGACTAACATAGATACCGGCTAACATACATACTGACTAACAGAGATACTAGTTAACATAGATACTGGCTAACATAGATACTGACGAACAGTGGTATCGACTAATATAGATACTGGCTAACATAGATACTGACTAACAGAGGTACTGGCTAACATAGATACTGGCTAACAGTGTTACTGGCTAACAGTGTTACTGGCTAACATAGATACTGACTAACAGAGATACTAGTTAACATAGATACTGGCTAACATAGATACTGGAGATAGTGACTAATATAGATACTGGCTAACATAGATACTGGCTAACATAGATACTGGCTATCATAGATACTGACGAACACAGGTACTGGCTAACATAGATACTGACTAACATAGATACTGACTAAAATAGATCGTGACTAACATAGATACTGGCTAAAATAGATACTGGCTATCATAGATACTGGCTAACATAGGTACTGGCTAACATAGATACTGGCTAACATAGATACTGGCGATACTGACTAACATAGATACTGGCTAACATAGCTACTGGCTAACATAAATACTGGCTAACATAGGTACTGGCTAACAGAGGTACTGGCTAACAGAGGTACTGGCTAACATAGATACTGGCTAACATAGATACTGACTAACAGAGGTACTGGCTAACATAGGTACTGGCTAACATAGATACTGGCTAACATAGATACTGACTAACAGAGGTACTGGCTAACATAGATACTGGCTAACAGAGGTACTGGCTAACATAGATACTGACTAACATAGATACTGGCTAACATAGATACTGACTAACAGAGGTACTGGCTAACATAGATACTGACTAACATAGATACTGACTAACAGAGGTACTGGCTAACATAGATACTGGCTAACATAGATACTGACTAACATAGATACTGGCTAACATAGATACTGGCTAACATAGATACTGACTAACAGAGGTACTGGCTAACATAGATACTGGCTAACATAGATACTGACTAACAGAGGTACTGGCGAACATAGATACTGACTAACATAGATGCTGGCTAAGATAGATACTGGCTAACATAGATACTGGCTAACATAGATACTGACTAACAGAGGTTCTGGCTAACATAGATACTGGCTAAGATAGATACTGGCTAACATAGATACTGACTAACAGAGGTACTGGCTAACATAGATACTGGCTAACATAGATACTGGCTAACAGTGTTACTGGCTAACATAGATACTGGCTAACATAGATACTGACTAACAGAGATACTAGTTAACATAGATACTGGCTAACATAGATACTGACGAACAGTGGTATCGACTAACATAGATACTGGCTAACATAGATACTGACTAACAGAGATACTAGTTAACATAGATACTGGCTAACATAGATACTGACGAACAGTGGTATCGACTAATATAGATACTGGCTAACATAGATACTGACTAACAGAGGTACTGGCTAACATAGATACTGGCTAACAGTGTTACTGGCTAACAGTGTTACTGGCTAACATAGATACTGACTAACAGAGATACTAGTTAACATAGATACTGGCTAACATAGATACTGGAGATAGTGACTAATATAGATACTGGCTAACATAGATACTGGCTAACATAGATACTGGCTATCATAGATACTGACGAACACAGGTACTGGCTAACATAGATACTGACTAACAGAGATACTGACTAAAATAGATCGTGACTAACATAGATACTGGCTAAAATAGATACTGGCTATCATAGATACTGGCTAACATAGGTACTGGCTAACATAGGTACTGGCTAACATAGATACTGGCTAACATAGATACTGGCGATACTGACTAACATAGATACTGGCTAACATAGCTACTGGCTAACATAAATACTGGCTAACATAGGTACTGGCTAACAGAGGTACTGGCTAACAGAGGTACTGGCTAACATAAATACTGGCTAACATAGATACTGGCTAACAGAGGTACTGGCTAACATAGATACTGGCTAACATAGATACTGACTAACAGAGGTACTGGCTAACATAGGTACTGGCTAACATAGATACTGGCTAACATAGATACTGACTAACAGAGGTACTGGCTAACATAGATACTGGCTAACAGAGGTACTGGCTAACATAGATACTGACTAACATAGATGCTGGCTAAGATAGATACTGGCTAACATAGATACTGGCTAACATATATACTGACTAACATAGGTACTAGCTAACATTGGTACTGGCGACCATATAATGGCTAACATAGATACTGGCTAACAGAGGTACTGGCTAACATAGATACTGGCTAACATAGGTACTGGCTAACATAGGTACTGGCTAACAAAGATACTGGCGATACTGGCTAACATAGGTACTGGCTAACATATATACTGGCTAACATAGATACTGGCTAACATAGATACTGGCTAACATAGGTACTGGCTAACATAGATACTGGCTAACATAGATACTGGCGATACTGACTAACATAGATACTGGCTAACATAGCTACTGGCTAACATAAATACTGGCTAACATAGGTACTGGCTAACATAGGTACTAGCTAACATAGACACTGGCTAATATAGGTAAAGGCTAACATAGGTACTGGCTAACATAGATGCTGGATAGCATAGGTACTGGCTGATATAGATGCTGGCTAACATAGCTGTTGGCAAACATAGATACTGGCTAACATAGGTACTGGCTAACATAGATATTGACTAACATAGATACTGACTAAAATAGATACTGACTAACATAGATACTGACTAAAATAGATACTGGCTAACATAGATACCGACTAACATAGGTACTGGCGAGCATAGATACTGGCTAACATAGATACTGACTAACATAGATACTGGCTAACATAGGTACTGGCTAACATAGATACTGGCTAACATATGTACTGGCTAACATAGGTACTGGCTAACATAGATACTGGCTAACATAGATACTGGCTAACATAGATACTGGCTAACAGAGGTACTGGCTAACATAGGTACTGGCTAACATAGATACTGACTCACAGAGGTACTGGCTAACATAGATACTGACTAACATAGATACTGACTAACAGAGGTACTGGCTAACATAGTACTGGCTAACATAGATACTGACTAACAGAGGTACTGGCTAACATAGGTACTGGCTAACATTGATACTGACTAACATAGGTACTGGCTAACATCGATACTGACTAACATAGGTTCTGGCTAACATAGATACTAGCTAACATAGATACTGGCTAACTTAGATGCTGGCTAAGATAGATACTGGCTAACATAGATACTGGCTAACATATATACTGACTAACATAGGTACTGGCTAACATAGGTACTGGCTACCATATAATGGCTAACATAGATACTGGCTAACATAGGTACTGGCTAACTTAGGTACTGGCTAACATAGGTACTGGCTAACATAGGTACTGGCTAACATAGATACTGGCTAACATAGATACTGGCGATACTGGCTAACATAGGTACTGGCTAACATAGATACTGGCTAACATAGATACTGGCTAACATAGGTACTGGCTAACATAGATACTGGCTAACATAGATACTGGCGATACTGACTAACATAGATACTGGCTAACATAGGTACTGGCTAACATAAATACTGGCTAACATAGGTACTAGCTAACATAGACACTGGCTAACATAGGTACTGGCTTACATAGACACTGGCTAGCATAGGTACTGGCTGATATAGATGCTGGCTAACATAGCTACTGGCAAACATAGATACTGGCTAACATAGACACTGGCTAACATAGGTACTGACTAACATAGATACTGGCTCACATAGATACTGTCTAACATAGATACTAACCAACATAGATACTGGCTAACATAGGTACTGGCTAACATAGATACTGGCTAACATAGGTACAGATTAACATAGATACTGACTAACATAGATACTGGCTAACATAGGTACAGGCTAACATAGGTACTGACGAACATAGATACTGGCTAACATAGATACTGACTAACAGAGATACTGAGTAACATAGATACTGACTAACAGAGGTACTGGCTAACATAGATACTGGCTAACATAGATACTGATGAACAGAGGTACTGGCTAACATAGATACTGGCTAACATAGCTACTGGCTAACATAGGTACTGGCTCACATAGATACTGACTAACATAGATACTGGCTAACATAGATACTGACTAATAGAGGTACTGGCTAACATAGATACTGGCTAACATAGATACTGGCTAACATAGATACTGATGAACATAGGTACTGGCGAACATAGATACTGGCTAACATAGGTACTGGCTAACATAGATATTGCTAACATAGGTACTGGCGAACATAGGTACTGACTAACATAGATACTGACTAAAATAGATACTGACTAACATTGGTACTGACGAACATCGATACTAACTAACATAGATACTGGATAACAGAGGTACTGGCTAACATATATACTGGCTAACATCGATACTGACTACCATAGATACTGACTAACAGCGGTACTGGCTAACATAGATACTGACTAAAATAGATACTGACTAACATAGATACTGGTTAACATAGGTACTGGCTAACATAGGTACTGGCTAACATTGATACTGGCTAACATAGATACTGGCTAAGATAGATACTGGCTAACATAGATACTGACTAACAGAGGTACTGGCTAACATAGATACTGGCTAACATAGATACTGGCTAACAGTGTTACTGGCTAACATAGATACTGGCTAACATAGATACTGACTAACAGAGATACTAGTTAAAATAGATACTGGCTAACATAGATACTGACGAACAGTGGTATCGACTAACATAGATACCGGCTAACATACATACTGACTAACAGAGATACTAGTTAACATAGATACTGGCTAACATAGATACTGACGAACAGTGGTATCGACTAATATAGATACTGGCTAACATAGATACTGACTAACAGAGGTACTGGCTAACATAGATACTGGCTAACAGTGTTACTGGCTAACAGTGTTACTGGCTAACATAGATACTGACTAACAGAGATACTAGTTAACATAGATACTGGCTAACATAGATACTGGAGATAGTGACTAATATAGATACTGGCTAACATAGATACTGGCTAACATAGATACTGGCTATCATAGATACTGACGAACACAGGTACTGGCTAACATAGATACTGACTAACATAGATACTGACTAAAATAGATCGTGACTAACATAGATACTGGCTAAAATAGATACTGGCTATCATAGATACTGGCTAACATAGGTACTGGCTAACATAGATACTGGCTAACATAGATACTGGCGATACTGACTAACATAGATACTGGCTAACATAGCTACTGGCTAACATAAATACTGGCTAACATAGGTACTGGCTAACAGAGGTACTGGCTAACAGAGGTACTGGCTAACATAGATACTGGCTAACATAGATACTGACTAACAGAGGTACTGGCTAACATAGGTACTGGCTAACATAGATACTGGCTAACATAGATACTGACTAACAGAGGTACTGGCTAACATAGATACTGGCTAACAGAGGTACTGGCTAACATAGATACTGACTAACATAGATGCTGGCTAACATAGGTACTGGCTAACAGAGGTACTGGCTAACATAGATACTGACTAACATAGATACTGACTAACATAAATACTGGCTAACAGAGGTACTGGCTAACATAGGTACTGGCTAACATAGATACTGGCTAACATAGATACTGACTAACAGAGGTACTGGCTAACATAGCTACTGGCTAACATAAATACTGGCAAACATAGATACTGGCAAACATAGATACTGGCTAACATAGATACTGGCTAACATAGATACTGGCTAACATAGGTACTGGCTAACATAGATACTGGCTAACATAGATACTGGCGATACTGACTAACATAGATACTGGCTAACATAGCTACTGGCTAACATAAATACTGGCTAACATAGGTACTGGCTAACATAGGTACTAGCTAACATAGACACTGGCTAATATAGGTAAAGGCTAACATAGGTACTGGCTAACATAGGTACTGGCTAACATTGATACTGACTAACATAGGTACTGACTAAAATAGATACTGACTAACATAGATACTGACTAAAATAGATACTGGCTAACATAGATACCGACTAACATAGGTACTGGCGAGCATAGATACTGGCTAACATAGATACTGACTAACATAGATACTGACTAACATAGATACTGGCTAACATAGGTACTGGCTAACATAGATACTGGCTAACATATGTACTGGCTAACATAGGTACTGGCTAACATAGGTACTGGCTAACATAGGTACTGGCTAACATAGATACTGGCAAACAGAGGTACTGGCTAACATAGGTACTGGCTAACATAGATACTGACTCACAGAGGTACTGGCTAACATAGATACTGACTAACATAGATACTGACTAACAGAGGTACTGGCTAACATAGTACTGGCTAACATAGATACTGACTAACATAGGTACTGGCTAACATAGGTACTGGCTAACATTGATACTGACTAACATAGGTACTGGCTAACATCGATACTGACTAACATAGGTTCTGGCTAATATAGATACTAGCTAACATAGATACTGGCTAACATAGATGCTGGCTAAGATAGATACTGGCTAACTTAGATACTGGCTAACATATATACTGACTAACATAGGTACTGGCTAACATAGGTACTGGCTACCATATAATGGCTAACATAGATACTGGCTAACATAGGTACTGGCTAACTTAGATACTGGCTAACATAGGTACTGGCTAACATAGATACTGGCTAACATAGATACTGGCGATACTGGCTAACATAGATACTGTCTAACATAGATACTGGCTAACATAGATACTGGCTAACATAGGTACTGGCTAACATAGATACTGGCTAACATAGATACTGGCGATACTGACTAACATAGATACTGGCTAACATAGGTACTGGCTAACATAAATACTGGCTAACATAGGTACTAGCTAACATAGACACTGCCTAATATAGGTAAAGGCTAACATAGGTACTGGCTTACATAGACACTGGCTAGCATAGGTACTGGCTGATATAGATGCTGGCTAACATAGCTACTGGCAAACATAGATACTGGCTAACATAGACACTGGCTAACATAGGTACTGACTAACATAGATACTGGCTAACATAGGTACTGGCTAACATAGATACTGGCTAACATAGGTACAAATTAACATAGATACTGACTAACATAGATACTGGCTAACATAGGTACAGGCTAACATAGGTACTGACGAACATAGATACTGGCTAACATAGATACTGACTAACAGAGGTACTGGCTAACATAGATACTGAGAAACATAGATACTGACTAACAGAGGTACTGGCTAACATAGATACTGGCTAACATAGATACTGATGAACAGAGGTACTGGCTAACATAGGTACTGGCTAACATAGATACTGGCTAACATAGATGCTGGCTAACATAGATGCTGGCTAACATAGGTACTGGTTAACATAGATACTGGCTAACATAGGTACTGGCGAACATAGATACTGACGAACAGAGGTACTGGCTAACATAGGTACTGGCTAACATAGATACTGACTAACAGAGGTACTGGCTAACATAGATACTGACTAACATAGATACTGACTAACATAGATACTGACTAACATAGTACTGGCTAACATAGATACTGACTAACATTGGTACTGGCTAACATAGGTACTGGCTAACATAGATACTGGCTAACATAGGTACTGGCTAACATAGATACTGACTAACATAGGTACTGGCTAACATAGCTACTGGCTAACATAGGTACTGGCTCACATAGATACTGACTGACATCGATACTGGCTAACATAGATACTGGCTAACATAGATACTGATGAACAGAGGTACTGGCGAACATAGATACTGGCTAACATAGGTACTGGCTAACATAGATATTGCTAACATAGGTACTGGTGAACATAGATACTGACTAACATAGATACTGACTAAAATAGATACTGACTAACATTGGTACTGACTAACATAGATACTGGGTAACATAGATGCTGACTAATATAGATACTAACTAACATAGGTACTGGCTAACATAGATACTGGCGATACTGACTAACATAGATACTGGCTAACATAGGGACTGGCTAACATAGATACTGGCTAACATAGGTACTGGCTAACATAGGTACTGGCTAATATCGATACTGACTAACATAGATACTGGCTAACATAGATACTGACTAATAGAGGTACTGGCTAACATTGATACTGGCTAACATAGGTACTGACTAACATAGGTACTGACTAACATAGGTACTGGCTAACATAGATACTGGCTAACATAGATACTGGCTAACATAGGTACTGGCTAACATAGATATTGGCTAACATAGATACTGACTAACAAAGGTACTGGCTAACATAGATACTGGCTAACATAGATACTGACTAACAGAGGTACTGGCTAACATAGATACTGACTAACAGAGGTACTGGCTAACATAGATACTGACTAACATAGATACTGACTAACAGAGGTACTGGCTAACATAGATACTGGCGAACATAGATACTGACTAACATAGATACTGGCTAACATAGATACTGGCTAACAGAGGTACTGGCTAACATAGATACTGGCTAACATAGATACTGACTAACAGAGGTACTGGCTAACATAGATACTGACTAACATAGATGCTGGCTAAGATAGATACTGGCTAACATAGATACTGGCTAACATAGATACTGACTAACAGAGGTTCTGGCTAACATAGATACTGGCTAAGATAGATACTGGCTAACATAGATACTGACTAACAGAGGTACTGGCTAACATAGATACTGGCTAACATAGATACTGGCTAACAGTGTTACTGGCTAACATAGATACTGGCTAACATAGATACTGACTAACAGAGATACTAGTTAAAATAGATACTGGCTAACATAGATACTGACGAACAGTGGTATCGACTAACATAGATACCGGCTAACATACATACTGACTAACAGAGATACTAGTTAACATAGATACTGGCTAACATAGATACTGACTAACAGTGGTATCGACTAATATAGATACTGGCTAACATAGATACTGACTAACAGAGGTACTGGCTAACATAGATACTGGCTAACAGTGTTACTGGCTAACAGTGTTACTGGCTAACATAGATACTGACTAACAGAGATACTAGTTAACATAGATACTGGCTAACATAGATACTGGAGATAGTGACTAATATAGATACTGGCTAACATAGATACTGGCTAACATAGATACTGGCTATCATAGATACTGACAAACACAGGTACTGGCTAACATAGATACTGACTAACATAGATACTGACTAAAATAGATCGTGACTAACATAGATACTGGCTAAAATAGATACTGGCTATCATAGATACTGGCTAACATAGGTACTGGCTAACATAGATACTGGCTAACATAGATACTGGCGATACTGACTAACATAGATACTGGCTAACATAGCTACTGGCTAACATAAATACTGGCTAACATAGGTACTGGCTAACAGAGGTACTGGCTAACAGAGGTACTGGCTAACATAGATACTGGCTAACATAGATACTGACTAACAGAGGTACTGGCTAACATAGGTACTGGCTAACATAGATACTGGCTAACATAGATACTGACTAACAGAGGTACTGGCTAACATAGATACTGGCTAACAGAGGTACTGGCTAACATAGATACTGACTAACATAGATACTGGCTAACATAGATACTGACCAACAGAGGTACTGGCTAACATAGATACTGACTAACATAGATACTGACTAACAGAGGTACTGGCTAACATAGATACTGGCTAACATAGATACTGACTAACATAGATACTGGCTAACATAGATACTGGCTAACATAGATACTGACTAACAGAGGTACTGGCTAACATAGATACTGGCTAACATAGATACTGACTAACAGAGGTACTGGCGAACATAGATACTGACTAACATAGATGCTGGCTAAGATAGATACTGGCTAACATAGATACTGGCTAACATAGATACTGACTAACAGAGGTTCTGGCTAACATAGATACTGGCTAAGATAGATACTGGCTAACATAGATACTGACTAACAGAGGTACTGGCTAACATAGATACTGGCTAACATAGATACTGGCTAACAGTGTTACTGGCTAACATAGATACTGGCTAACATAGATACTGACTAACAGAGATACTAGTTAACATAGATACTGGCTAACATAGATACTGACGAACAGTGGTATCGACTAACATAGATACTGGCTAACATAGATACTGACTAACAGAGATACTAGTTAACATAGATACTGGCTAACATAGATACTGACGAACAGTGGTATCGACTAATATAGATACTGGCTAACATAGATACTGACTAACAGAGGTACTGGCTAACATAGATACTGGCTAACAGTGTTACTGGCTAACAGTGTTACTGGCTAACATAGATACTGACTAACAGAGATACTAGTTAACATAGATACTGGCTAACATAGATACTGGAGATAGTGACTAATATAGATACTGGCTAACATAGATACTGGCTAACATAGATACTGGCTAACATAGATACTGGCTATCATAGATACTGACGAACACAGGTACTGGCTAACATAGATACTGACTAACAGAGATACTGACTAAAATAGATCGTGACTAACATAGATACTGGCTAAAATAGATACTGGCTATCATAGATACTGGCTAACATAGGTACTGGCTAACATAGATACTGGCTAACATAGATACTGGCGATACTGACTAACATAGATACTGGCTAACATAGCTACTGGCTAACATAAATACTGGCTAACATAGGTACTGGCTAACAGAGGTACTGGCTAACATAAATACTGGCTAACATAGATACTGGCTAACAGAGGTACTGGCTAACATAGATACTGGCTAACATAGATACTGACTAACAGAGGTACTGGCTAACATAGGTACTGGCTAACATAGATACTGGCTAACATAGATACTGACTAACAGAGGTACTGGCTAACATAGATACTGGCTAACAGAGGTACTGGCTAACAGAGGTACTGGCTAACATAGATACTGGCTAACATATATACTGACTAACATAGGTACTAGCTAACATTGGTACTGGCGACCATATAATGGCTAACATAGATACTGGCTAACAGAGGTACTGGCTAACATAGATACTGGCTAACATAGGTACTGGCTAACATAGGTACTGGCTAACAAAGATACTGGCGATACTGGCTAACATAGGTACTGGCTAACATATATACTGGCTAACATAGATACTGGCTAACATAGATACTGGCTAACATAGGTACTGGCTAACATAGATACTGGCTAACATAGATACTGGCGATACTGACTAACATAGATACTGGCTAACATAGCTACTGGCTAACATAAATACTGGCTAACATAGGTACTGGCTAACATAGGTACTAGCTAACATAGACACTGGCTAATATAGGTAAAGGCTAACATAGGTACTGGCTAACATAGATGCTGGATAGCATCGGTACTGGCTGATATAGATGCTGGCTAACATAGCTGTTGGCAAACATAGATACTGGCTAACATAGGTACTGGCTAACATAGATATTGACTAACATAGATACTGACTAAAATAGATACTGACTAACATAGATACTGACTAAAATAGATACTGGCTAACATAGATACCGACTAACATAGGTACTGGCGAGCATAGATACTGGCTAACATAGATACTGACTAACATAGATACTGGCTAACATAGGTACTGGCTAACATAGATACTGGCTAACATATGTACTGGCTAACATAGGTACTGGCTAACATAGATACTGGCTAACATAGATACTGGCTAACATAGATACTGGCTAACAGAGGTACTGGCTAACATAGGTACTGGCTAACATAGATACTGACTCACAGAGGTACTGGCTAACATAGATACTGACTAACATAGATACTGACTAACAGAGGTACTGGCTAACATAGTACTGGCTAACATAGATACTGACTAACAGAGGTACTGGCTAACATAGGTACTGGCTAACATTGATACTGACTAACATAGGTACTGGCTAACATCGATACTGACTAACATAGGTTCTGGCTAATATAGATACTAGCTAACATAGATACTGGCTAACATAGATGCTGGCTAAGATAGATACTGGCTAACTTAGATACTGGCTAACATATATACTGACTAACATAGGTACTGGCTAACATAGGTACTGGCTACCATATAATGGCTAACATAGATACTGGCTAACATAGGTACTGGCTAACTTAGATACTGGCTAACATAGGTACTGGCTAACATAGATACTGGCTAACATAGATACTGGCGATACTGGCTAACATAGATACTGGCTAACATAGATACTGGCTAACATAGATACTGGCGATACTGACTAACATAGATACTGGCTAACATAGGTACTGGCTAACATAAATACTGGCTAACATAGGTACTAGCTAACATAGACACTGCCTAATATAGGTAAAGGCTAACATAGGTACTGGCTTACATAGACACTGGCTAGCATAGGTACTGGCTGATATAGATGCTGGCTAACATAGCTACTGGCAAACATAGATACTGGCTAACATAGACACTGGCTAACATAGGTACTGACTAACATAGATACTGGCTAACATAGGTACTGGCTAACATAGATACTGGCTAACATAGGTACAAATTAACATAGATACTGACTAACATAGATACTGGCTAACATAGGTACAGGCTAACATAGGTACTGACGAACATAGATACTGGCTAACATAGATACTGACTAACAGAGGTACTGGCTAACATAGATACTGAGAAACATAGATACTGACTAACAGAGGTACTGGCTAACATAGATACTGGCTAACATAGATACTGATGAACAGAGGTACTGGCTAACATAGGTACTGGCTAACATAGATACTGGCTAACATAGATGCTGGCTAACATAGATGCTGGCTAACATAGATGCTGGCTAACATAGGTACTGGTTAACATAGATACTGGCTAACATAGGTACTGGCGAACATAGATACTGACGAACAGAGGTACTGGCTAACATAGGTACTGGCTAACATAGATACTGACTAACAGAGGTACTGGCTAACATAGATACTGACTAACATAGATACTGACTAACATAGATACTGACTAACATAGTACTGGCTAACATAGATACTGACTAACATTGGTACTGGCTAACATAGGTACTGGCTAACATAGATACTGGCTAACATAGGTACAGGCTAACATAGATACTGACTAACATAGGTACTGGCTAACATAGCTACTGGCTAACATAGGTACTGGCTCACATAGATACTGACTGACATCGATACTGGCTAACATAGATACTGGCTAACATAGATACTGATGAACAGAGGTACTGGCGAACATAGATACTGGCTAACATAGGTACTGGCTAACATAGATATTGCTAACATAGGTACTGGCGAACATAGATACTGGCTAACATAGGTACTGGCTAACATAGATATTGCTAACATAGGTACTGGTGAACATAGATACTGACTAACATAGATACTGACTAAAATAGATACTGACTAACATTGGTACTGACTAACATCGATACTGGGTAACATAGATGCTGACTAATATAGATACTAACTAACATAGGTACTGGCTAACATAGATACTGGCGATACTGACTAACATAGATACTGGCTAACATAGGGACTGGCTAACATAGATACTGGCTAACATAGGTACTGGCTAACATAGGTACTGGCTAATATCGATACTGACTAACATAGATACTGGCTAACATAGATACTGACTAATAGAGGTACTGGCTAACATTGATACTGGCTAACATAGGTACTGACTAACATAGGTACTGACTAACATAGATACTGGCTAAGATAGATACTGGCTAACATAGATACTGGCTAACATAGATACTGGCTAACATAGATACTGGCTAACATAGGTACTGGCTAACATAGATATTGGCTAACATAGATACTGACTGACAGAGGTACTGGCTAAGATAGATACTGGCTAACATAGATATTGGCTAACATAGATACTGACTAACAAAGGTACTGGCTAAGATAGATACTGGCTAACATAGATACTGGCTAACATAGATACTGGCTAACATAGATACTGGCTAACATAGGTACTGGCTAACATAGATATTGGCTAACATAGATACTGACTGACAGAGGTACTGGCTAAGATAGATACTGGCTAACATAGATATTGGCTAACATAGATACTGGCTAACATAGATACTGACTAACAGAGGTACTGGCTAACATAGATACTGACTAACAGAGGTACTGGCTAACATAGATACTGACTAACATAGATACTGACTAACAGAGGTACTGGCTAACATAGATACTGGCTAACATAGATACTGACTAACATAGATACTGGCTAACATAGATACTGGCTAACAGAGGTACTGGCTAACATAGATACTGGCTAACATAGATACTGACTAACAGAGGTACTGGCTAACATAGATACTGACTAACATAGATGCTGGCTAAGATAGATACTGGCTAACATAGATACTGGCTAACATAGATACTGACTAACAGAGGTTCTGGCTAACATAGATACTGGCTAAGATAGATACTGGCTAACATAGATACTGACTAACAGAGGTACTGGCTAACATAGATACTGGCTAACATAGATACTGGCTAACAGTGTTACTGGCTAACATAGATACTGGCTAACATAGATACTGACTAACAGAGATACTAGTTAAAATAGATACTGGCTAACATAGATACTGACGAACAGTGGTATCGACTAACATAGATACCGGCTAACATACATACTGACTAACAGAGATACTAGTTAACATAGATACTGGCTAACATAGATACTGACGAACAGTGGTATCGACTAATATAGATACTGGCTAACATAGATACTGACTAACAGAGGTACTGGCTAACATAGATACTGGCTAACAGTGTTACTGGCTAACAGTGTTACTGGCTAACATAGATACTGACTAACAGAGATACTAGTTAACATAGATACTGGCTAACATAGATACTGGAGATAGTGACTAATATAGATACTGGCTA
Source organism: Pristiophorus japonicus (assembly GCF_044704955.1). NCBI lineage: Eukaryota > Metazoa > Chordata > Chondrichthyes > Pristiophoridae > Pristiophorus > Pristiophorus japonicus. Next base: position 86,904,945 of record NC_091978.1, on the reverse strand, counting down.
ACATAGATACTGGCTAACATAGATACTGGCTATCATAGATACTGACGAACACAGGTACTGGCTAACATAGATACTGACTAACATAGATACTGACTAAAATAGATCGTGACTAACATAGATACTGGCTAAAATAGATACTGGCTATCATAGATACTGGCTAACATAGGTACTGGCTAACATAGATACTGGCTAACATAGATACTGGCGATACTGACTAACATAGATACTGGCTAACATAGCTACTGGCTAACATAAATACTGGCTAACATAGGTACTGGCTAACAGAGGTACTGGCTAACAGAGGTACTGGCTAACATAGATACTGGCTAACATAGATACTGACTAACAGAGGTACTGGCTAACATAGGTACTGGCTAACATAGATACTGGCTAACATAGATACTGACTAACAGAGGTACTGGCTAACATAGATACTGGCTAACAGAGGTACTGGCTAACATAGATACTGACTAACATAGATACTGGCTAACATAGATACTGACTAACAGAGGTACTGGCTAACATAGATACTGACTAACATAGATACTGACTAACAGAGGTACTGGCTAACATAGATACTGGCTAACATAGATACTGACTAACATAGATACTGGCTAACATAGATACTGGCTAACATAGATACTGACTAACAGAGGTACTGGCTAACATAGATACTGGCTAACATAGATACTGACTAACAGAGGTACTGGCGAACATAGATACTGACTAACATAGATGCTGGCTAAGATAGATACTGGCTAACATAGATACTGGCTAACATAGATACTGACTAACAGAGGTTCTGGCTAACATAGATACTGGCTAAGATAGATACTGGCTAACATAGATACTGACTAACAGAGGTACTGGCTAACATAGATACTGGCTAACATAGATACTGGCTAACAGTGTTACTGGCTAACATAGATACTGGCTAACATAGATACTGACTAACAGAGATACTAGTTAACATAGATACTGGCTAACATAGATACTGACGAACAGTGGTATCGACTAACATAGATACTGGCTAACATAGATACTGACTAACAGAGATACTAGTTAACATAGATACTGGCTAACATAGATACTGACGAACAGTGGTATCGACTAATATAGATACTGGCTAACATAGATACTGACTAACAGAGGTACTGGCTAACATAGATACTGGCTAACAGTGTTACTGGCTAACAGTGTTACTGGCTAACATAGATACTGACTAACAGAGATACTAGTTAACATAGATACTGGCTAACATAGATACTGGAGATAGTGACTAATATAGATACTGGCTAACATAGATACTGGCTAACATAGATACTGGCTATCATAGATACTGACGAACACAGGTACTGGCTAACATAGATACTGACTAACAGAGATACTGACTAAAATAGATCGTGACTAACATAGATACTGGCTAAAATAGATACTGGCTATCATAGATACTGGCTAACATAGGTACTGGCTAACATAGGTACTGGCTAACATAGATACTGGCTAACATAGATACTGGCGATACTGACTAACATAGATACTGGCTAACATAGCTACTGGCTAACATAAATACTGGCTAACATAGGTACTGGCTAACAGAGGTACTGGCTAACAGAGGTACTGGCTAACATAAATACTGGCTAACATAGATACTGGCTAACAGAGGTACTGGCTAACATAGATACTGGCTAACATAGATACTGACTAACAGAGGTACTGGCTAACATAGGTACTGGCTAACATAGATACTGGCTAACATAGATACTGACTAACAGAGGTACTGGCTAACATAGATACTGGCTAACAGAGGTACTGGCTAACATAGATACTGACTAACATAGATGCTGGCTAAGATAGATACTGGCTAACATAGATACTGGCTAACATATATACTGACTAACATAGGTACTAGCTAACATTGGTACTGGCGACCATATAATGGCTAACATAGATACTGGCTAACAGAGGTACTGGCTAACATAGATACTGGCTAACATAGGTACTGGCTAACATAGGTACTGGCTAACAAAGATACTGGCGATACTGGCTAACATAGGTACTGGCTAACATATATACTGGCTAACATAGATACTGGCTAACATAGATACTGGCTAACATAGGTACTGGCTAACATAGATACTGGCTAACATAGATACTGGCGATACTGACTAACATAGATACTGGCTAACATAGCTACTGGCTAACATAAATACTGGCTAACATAGGTACTGGCTAACATAGGTACTAGCTAACATAGACACTGGCTAATATAGGTAAAGGCTAACATAGGTACTGGCTAACATAGATGCTGGATAGCATAGGTACTTGCTGATATAGATGCTGGCTAACATAGCTGTTGGCAAACATAGATACTGGCTAACATAGGTACTGGCTAACATAGATATTGACTAACATAGATACTGACTAAAATAGATACTGACTAACATAGATACTGACTAAAATAGATACTGGCTAACATAGATACCGACTAACATAGGTACTGGCGAGCATAGATACTGGCTAACATAGATACTGACTAACATAGATACTGGCTAACATAGGTACTGGCTAACATAGATACTGGCTAACATATGTACTGGCTAACATAGGTACTGGCTAACATAGATACTGGCTAACATAGATACTGGCTAACATAGATACTGGCTAACAGAGGTACTGGCTAACATAGGTACTGGCTAACATAGATACTGACTCACAGAGGTACTGGCTAACATAGATACTGACTAACATAGATACTGACTAACAGAGGTACTGGCTAACATAGTACTGGCTAACATAGATACTGACTAACAGAGGTACTGGCTAACATAGGTACTGGCTAACATTGATACTGACTAACATAGGTACTGGCTAACATCGATACTGACTAACATAGGTTCTGGCTAACATAGATACTAGCTAACATAGATACTGGCTAACTTAGATGCTGGCTAAGATAGATACTGGCTAACATAGATACTGGCTAACATATATACTGACTAACATAGGTACTGGCTAACATAGGTACTGGCTACCATATAATGGCTAACATAGATACTGGCTAACATAGGTACTGGCTAACTTAGGTACTGGCTAACATAGGTACTGGCTAACATAGGTACTGGCTAACATAGATACTGGCTAACATAGATACTGGCGATACTGGCTAACATAGGTACTGGCTAACATAGATACTGGCTAACATAGATACTGGCTAACATAGGTACTGGCTAACATAGATACTGGCTAACATAGATACTGGCGATACTGACTAACATAGATACTGGCTAACATAGGTACTGGCTAACATAAATACTGGCTAACATAGGTACTAGCTAACATAGACACTGGCTAACATAGGTACTGGCTTACATAGACACTGGCTAGCATAGGTACTGGCTGATATAGATGCTGGCTAACATAGCTACTGGCAAACATAGATACTGGCTAACATAGACACTGGCTAACATAGGTACTGACTAACATAGATACTGGCTCACATAGATACTGTCTAACATAGATACTAACCAACATAGATACTGGCTAACATAGGTACTGGCTAACATAGATACTGGCTAACATAGGTACAGATTAACATAGATACTGACTAACATAGATACTGGCTAACATAGGTACAGGCTAACATAGGTACTGACGAACATAGATACTGGCTAACATAGATACTGACTAACAGAGATACTGAGTAACATAGATACTGACTAACAGAGGTACTGGCTAACATAGATACTGGCTAACATAGATACTGATGAACAGAGGTACTGGCTAACATAGGTACTGGCTAACATAGATACTGGCTAACATAAATGCTGGCTAACATAGATGCTGGCTAACATAGGTACTGGTTAACATAGATACTGGCTAACATAGGTACTGGCGAACATAGATACTGACGAACAGAGGTACTGGCTAGCATTGGTACTGGCTAACATAGATACTGACTAACAGAGGTACTGGCTAACATAGATACTGACTAACATAGATACTGACTAACATAGATACTGACTAACATAGATACTGACTAACATAGGTACTGGCTAACATAGATACTGGCTAACATAGCTACTGGCTAACATAGGTACTGGCTCACATAGATACTGACTAACATAGATACTGGCTAACATAGATACTGACTAATAGAGGTACTGGCTAACATAGATACTGGCTAACATAGATACTGGCTAACATAGATACTGATGAACATAGGTACTGGCGAACATAGATACTGGCTAACATAGGTACTGGCTAACATAGATATTGCTAACATAGGTACTGGCGAACATAGGTACTGACTAACATAGATACTGACTAAAATAGATACTGACTAACATTGGTACTGACTAACATCGATACTAACTAACATAGATACTGGATAACAGAGGTACTGGCTAACATATATACTGGCTAACATCGATACTGACTACCATAGATACTGACTAACAGCGGTACTGGCTAACATAGATACTGACTAAAATAGATACTGACTAACATAGATACTGGTTAACATAGGTACTGGCTAACATAGGTACTGGCTAACATTGATACTGGCTAACATAGATACTGGCTAAGATAGATACTGGCTAACATAGATACTGACTAACAGAGGTACTGGCTAACATAGATACTGGCTAACATAGATACTGGCTAACAGTGTTACTGGCTAACATAGATACTGGCTAACATAGATACTGACTAACAGAGATACTAGTTAAAATAGATACTGGCTAACATAGATACTGACGAACAGTGGTATCGACTAACATAGATACCGGCTAACATACATACTGACTAACAGAGATACTAGTTAACATAGATACTGGCTAACATAGATACTGACGAACAGTGGTATCGACTAATATAGATACTGGCTAACATAGATACTGACTAACAGAGGTACTGGCTAACATAGATACTGGCTAACAGTGTTACTGGCTAACAGTGTTACTGGCTAACATAGATACTGACTAACAGAGATACTAGTTAACATAGATACTGGCTAACATAGATACTGGAGATAGTGACTAATATAGATACTGGCTAACATAGATACTGGCTAACATAGATACTGGCTATCATAGATACTGACGAACACAGGTACTGGCTAACATAGATACTGACTAACATAGATACTGACTAAAATAGATCGTGACTAACATAGATACTGGCTAAAATAGATACTGGCTATCATAGATACTGGCTAACATAGGTACTGGCTAACATAGATACTGGCTAACATAGATACTGGCGATACTGACTAACATAGATACTGGCTAACATAGCTACTGGCTAACATAAATACTGGCTAACATAGGTACTGGCTAACAGAGGTACTGGCTAACAGAGGTACTGGCTAACATAGATACTGGCTAACATAGATACTGACTAACAGAGGTACTGGCTAACATAGGTACTGGCTAACATAGATACTGGCTAACATAGATACTGACTAACAGAGGTACTGGCTAACATAGATACTGGCTAACAGAGGTACTGGCTAACATAGATACTGACTAACATAGATGCTGGCTAACATAGGTACTGGCTAACAGAGGTACTGGCTAACATAGATACTGACTAACATAGATACTGACTAACATAAATACTGGCTAACAGAGGTACTGGCTAACATAGGTACTGGCTAACATAGATACTGGCTAACATAGATACTGACTAACAGAGGTACTGGCTAACATAGCTACTGGCTAACATAAATACTGGCAAACATAGATACTGGCAAACATAGATACTGGCTAACATAGATACTGGCTAACATAGATACTGGCTAACATAGGTACTGGCTAACATAGATACTGGCTAACATAGATACTGGCGATACTGACTAACATAGATACTGGCTAACATAGCTACTGGCTAACATAAATACTGGCTAACATAGGTACTGGCTAACATAGGTACTAGCTAACATAGACACTGGCTAATATAGGTAAAGGCTAACATAGGTACTGGCTAACATAGGTACTGGCTAACATTGATACTGACTAACATAGGTACTGACTAAAATAGATACTGACTAACATAGATACTGACTAAAATAGATACTGGCTAACATAGATACCGACTAACATAGGTACTGGCGAGCATAGATACTGGCTAACATAGATACTGACTAACATAGATACTGACTAACATAGATACTGGCTAACATAGGTACTGGCTAACATAGATACTGGCTAACATATGTACTGGCTAACATAGGTACTGGCTAACATAGGTACTGGCTAACATAGGTACTGGCTAACATAGATACTGGCAAACAGAGGTACTGGCTAACATAGGTACTGGCTAACATAGATACTGACTCACAGAGGTACTGGCTAACATAGATACTGACTAACATAGATACTGACTAACAGAGGTACTGGCTAACATAGTACTGGCTAACATAGATACTGACTAACATAGGTACTGGCTAACATAGGTACTGGCTAACATTGATACTGACTAACATAGGTACTGGCTAACATCGATACTGACTAACATAGGTTCTGGCTAATATAGATACTAGCTAACATAGATACTGGCTAACATAGATGCTGGCTAAGATAGATACTGGCTAACTTAGATACTGGCTAACATATATACTGACTAACATAGGTACTGGCTAACATAGGTACTGGCTACCATATAATGGCTAACATAGATACTGGCTAACATAGGTACTGGCTAACTTAGATACTGGCTAACATAGGTACTGGCTAACATAGATACTGGCTAACATAGATACTGGCGATACTGGCTAACATAGATACTGTCTAACATAGATACTGGCTAACATAGATACTGGCTAACATAGGTACTGGCTAACATAGATACTGGCTAACATAGATACTGGCGATACTGACTAACATAGATACTGGCTAACATAGGTACTGGCTAACATAAATACTGGCTAACATAGGTACTAGCTAACATAGACACTGCCTAATATAGGTAAAGGCTAACATAGGTACTGGCTTACATAGACACTGGCTAGCATAGGTACTGGCTGATATAGATGCTGGCTAACATAGCTACTGGCAAACATAGATACTGGCTAACATAGACACTGGCTAACATAGGTACTGACTAACATAGATACTGGCTAACATAGGTACTGGCTAACATAGATACTGGCTAACATAGGTACAAATTAACATAGATACTGACTAACATAGATACTGGCTAACATAGGTACAGGCTAACATAGGTACTGACGAACATAGATACTGGCTAACATAGATACTGACTAACAGAGGTACTGGCTAACATAGATACTGAGAAACATAGATACTGACTAACAGAGGTACTGGCTAACATAGATACTGGCTAACATAGATACTGATGAACAGAGGTACTGGCTAACATAGGTACTGGCTAACATAGATACTGGCTAACATAGATGCTGGCTAACATAGATGCTGGCTAACATAGGTACTGGTTAACATAGATACTGGCTAACATAGGTACTGGCGAACATAGATACTGACGAACAGAGGTACTGGCTAACATAGGTACTGGCTAACATAGATACTGACTAACAGAGGTACTGGCTAACATAGATACTGACTAACATAGATACTGACTAACATAGATACTGACTAACATAGTACTGGCTAACATAGATACTGACTAACATTGGTACTGGCTAACATAGGTACTGGCTAACATAGATACTGGCTAACATAGGTACTGGCTAACATAGATACTGACTAACATAGGTACTGGCTAACATAGCTACTGGCTAACATAGGTACTGGCTCACATAGATACTGACTGACATCGATACTGGCTAACATAGATACTGGCTAACATAGATACTGATGAACAGAGGTACTGGCGAACATAGATACTGGCTAACATAGGTACTGGCTAACATAGATATTGCTAACATAGGTACTGGTGAACATAGATACTGACTAACATAGATACTGACTAAAATAGATACTGACTAACATTGGTACTGACTAACATAGATACTGGGTAACATAGATGCTGACTAATATAGATACTAACTAACATAGGTACTGGCTAACATAGATACTGGCGATACTGACTAACATAGATACTGGCTAACATAGGGACTGGCTAACATAGATACTGGCTAACATAGGTACTGGCTAACATAGGTACTGGCTAATATCGATACTGACTAACATAGATACTGGCTAACATAGATACTGACTAATAGAGGTACTGGCTAACATTGATACTGGCTAACATAGGTACTGACTAACATAGGTACTGACTAACATAGATACTGGCTAACATAGATACTGGCTAACATAGATACTGGCTAACATAGGTACTGGCTAACATAGATATTGGCTAACATAGATACTGACTAACAAAGGTACTGGCTAACATAGATACTGGCTAACATAGATACTGACTAACAGAGGTACTGGCTAACATAGATACTGACTAACAGAGGTACTGGCTAACATAGATACTGACTAACATAGATACTGACTAACAGAGGTACTGGCTAACATAGATACTGGCTAACATAGATACTGACTAACATAGATACTGGCTAACATAGATACTGGCTAACAGAGGTACTGGCTAACATAGATACTGGCTAACATAGATACTGACTAACAGAGGTACTGGCTAACATAGATACTGACTAACATAGATGCTGGCTAAGATAGATACTGGCTAACATAGATACTGGCTAACATAGATACTGACTAACAGAGGTTCTGGCTAACATAGATACTGGCTAAGATAGATACTGGCTAACATAGATACTGACTAACAGAGGTACTGGCTAACATAGATACTGGCTAACATAGATACTGGCTAACAGTGTTACTGGCTAACATAGATACTGGCTAACATAGATACTGACTAACAGAGATACTAGTTAAAATAGATACTGGCTAACATAGATACTGACGAACAGTGGTATCGACTAACATAGATACCGGCTAACATACATACTGACTAACAGAGATACTAGTTAACATAGATACTGGCTAACATAGATACTGACGAACAGTGGTATCGACTAATATAGATACTGGCTAACATAGATACTGACTAACAGAGGTACTGGCTAACATAGATACTGGCTAACAGTGTTACTGGCTAACAGTGTTACTGGCTAACATAGATACTGACTAACAGAGATACTAGTTAACATAGATACTGGCTAACATAGATACTGGAGATAGTGACTAATATAGATACTGGCTAACATAGATACTGGCTAACATAGATACTGGCTATCATAGATACTGACAAACACAGGTACTGGCTAACATAGATACTGACTAACATAGATACTGACTAAAATAGATCGTGACTAACATAGATACTGGCTAAAATAGATACTGGCTATCATAGATACTGGCTAACATAGGTACTGGCTAACATAGATACTGGCTAACATAGATACTGGCGATACTGACTAACATAGATACTGGCTAACATAGCTACTGGCTAACATAAATACTGGCTAACATAGGTACTGGCTAACAGAGGTACTGGCTAACAGAGGTACTGGCTAACATAGATACTGGCTAACATAGATACTGACTAACAGAGGTACTGGCTAACATAGGTACTGGCTAACATAGATACTGGCTAACATAGATACTGACTAACAGAGGTACTGGCTAACATAGATACTGGCTAACAGAGGTACTGGCTAACATAGATACTGACTAACATAGATACTGGCTAACATAGATACTGACCAACAGAGGTACTGGCTAACATAGATACTGACTAACATAGATACTGACTAACAGAGGTACTGGCTAACATAGATACTGGCTAACATAGATACTGACTAACATAGATACTGGCTAACATAGATACTGGCTAACATAGATACTGACTAACAGAGGTACTGGCTAACATAGATACTGGCTAACATAGATACTGACTAACAGAGGTACTGGCGAACATAGATACTGACTAACATAGATGCTGGCTAAGATAGATACTGGCTAACATAGATACTGGCTAACATAGATACTGACTAACAGAGGTTCTGGCTAACATAGATACTGGCTAAGATAGATACTGGCTAACATAGATACTGACTAACAGAGGTACTGGCTAACATAGATACTGGCTAACATAGATACTGGCTAACAGTGTTACTGGCTAACATAGATACTGGCTAACATAGATACTGACTAACAGAGATACTAGTTAACATAGATACTGGCTAACATAGATACTGACGAACAGTGGTATCGACTAACATAGATACTGGCTAACATAGATACTGACTAACAGAGATACTAGTTAACATAGATACTGGCTAACATAGATACTGACGAACAGTGGTATCGACTAATATAGATACTGGCTAACATAGATACTGACTAACAGAGGTACTGGCTAACATAGATACTGGCTAACAGTGTTACTGGCTAACAGTGTTACTGGCTAACATAGATACTGACTAACAGAGATACTAGTTAACATAGATACTGGCTAACATAGATACTGGAGATAGTGACTAATATAGATACTGGCTAACATAGATACTGGCTAACATAGATACTGGCTAACATAGATACTGGCTATCATAGATACTGACGAACACAGGTACTGGCTAACATAGATACTGACTAACAGAGATACTGACTAAAATAGATCGTGACTAACATAGATACTGGCTAAAATAGATACTGGCTATCATAGATACTGGCTAACATAGGTACTGGCTAACATAGATACTGGCTAACATAGATACTGGCGATACTGACTAACATAGATACTGGCTAACATAGCTACTGGCTAACATAAATACTGGCTAACATAGGTACTGGCTAACAGAGGTACTGGCTAACATAAATACTGGCTAACATAGATACTGGCTAACAGAGGTACTGGCTAACATAGATACTGGCTAACATAGATACTGACTAACAGAGGTACTGGCTAACATAGGTACTGGCTAACATAGATACTGGCTAACATAGATACTGACTAACAGAGGTACTGGCTAACATAGATACTGGCTAACAGAGGTACTGGCTAACAGAGGTACTGGCTAACATAGATACTGGCTAACATATATACTGACTAACATAGGTACTAGCTAACATTGGTACTGGCGACCATATAATGGCTAACATAGATACTGGCTAACAGAGGTACTGGCTAACATAGATACTGGCTAACATAGGTACTGGCTAACATAGGTACTGGCTAACAAAGATACTGGCGATACTGGCTAACATAGGTACTGGCTAACATATATACTGGCTAACATAGATACTGGCTAACATAGATACTGGCTAACATAGGTACTGGCTAACATAGATACTGGCTAACATAGATACTGGCGATACTGACTAACATAGATACTGGCTAACATAGCTACTGGCTAACATAAATACTGGCTAACATAGGTACTGGCTAACATAGGTACTAGCTAACATAGACACTGGCTAATATAGGCAAAGGCTAACATAGGTACTGGCTAACATAGATGCTGGATAGCATCGGTACTGGCTGATATAGATGCTGGCTAACATAGCTGTTGGCAAACATAGATACTGGCTAACATAGGTACTGGCTAACATAGATATTGACTAACATAGATACTGACTAAAATAGATACTGACTAACATAGATACTGACTAAAATAGATACTGGCTAACATAGATACCGACTAACATAGGTACTGGCGAGCATAGATACTGGCTAACATAGATACTGACTAACATAGATACTGGCTAACATAGGTACTGGCTAACATAGATACTGGCTAACATATGTACTGGCTAACATAGGTACTGGCTAACATAGATACTGGCTAACATAGATACTGGCTAACATAGATACTGGCTAACAGAGGTACTGGCTAACATAGGTACTGGCTAACATAGATACTGACTCACAGAGGTACTGGCTAACATAGATACTGACTAACATAGATACTGACTAACAGAGGTACTGGCTAACATAGTACTGGCTAACATAGATACTGACTAACAGAGGTACTGGCTAACATAGGTACTGGCTAACATTGATACTGACTAACATAGGTACTGGCTAACATCGATACTGACTAACATAGGTTCTGGCTAACATAGATACTAGCTAACATAGATACTGGCTAACTTAGATGCTGGCTAAGATAGATACTGGCTAACATAGATACTGGCTAACATATATACTGACTCACATAGGTACTGGCTAACATAGGTACTGGCTACCATATAATGGCTAACATAGATACTGGCTAACATAGGTACTGGCTAACTTAGGTACTGGCTAACATAGGTACTGGCTAACATAGGTACTGGCTAACATAGATACTGGCTAACATAGATACTGGCGATACTGGCTAACATAGGTACTGGCTAACATAGATACTGGCTAACATAGATACTGGCTAACATAGGTACTGGCTAACATAGATACTGGCTAACATAGATACTGGCGATACTGACTAACATAGATACTGGCTAACATAGGTACTGGCTAACATAAATACTGGCTAACATAGGTACTAGCTAACATAGACACTGGCTAATATAGGTAAAGGCTAACATAGGTACTGGCTTACATAGACACTGGCTAGCATAGGTACTGGCTGATATAGATGCTGGCTAACATAGCTACTGGCAAACATAGATACTGGCTAACATAGACACTGGCTAACATAGGTACTGACTAACATAGATACTGGCTCACATAGATACTGTCTAACATAGATACTAACCAACATAGATACTGGCTAACATAGGTACTGGCTAACATAGATACTGGCTAACATAGGTACAGATTAACATAGATACTGACTAACGTAGATACTGGCTAACATAGGTACAGGCTAACATAGGTACTGACGAACATAGATACTGGCTAACATAGATACTGACTAACAGAGATACTGAGTAACATAGATACTGACTAACAGAGGTACTGGCTAACATAGATACTGGCTAACATAGATACTGATGAACAGAGGTACTGGCTAACATAGGTACTGGCTAACATAGATACTGGCTAACATAAATGCTGGCTAACATAGATGCTGGCTAACATAGGTACTGGTTAACATAGATACTGGCTAACATAGGTACTGGCGAACATAGATACTGACGAACAGAGGTACTGGCTAGCATTGGTACTGGCTAACATAGATACTGACTAACAGAGGTACTGGCTAACATAGATACTGACTAACATAGATACTGACTAACATAGATACTGACTAACATAGATACTGACTAACATAGATACTGACTAACATAGATACTGGCTAACATAGGTACTGGCTCACATAGGTACTGGCTCACATAGATACTGGCTAACATAGATACTGACTAATAGAGGTACTGGCTAACATAGATACTGGCTAACATAGATACTGGCTAACATAGATACTGATGAACATAGGTACTGGCGAACATAGATACTGGCTAACATAGGTACTGGCTAACATAGATATTGCTAACATAGGTACTGGCGAACATAGGTACTGACTAACATAGATACTGACTAAAATAGATACTGACTAACATTGGTACTGACTAACATCGATACTAACTAACATAGATACTGGATAACAGAGGTACTGGCTAACATATATACTGGCTAACATCGATACTGACTACCATAGATACTGACTAACAGCGGTACTGGCTAACATAGATACTGACTAAAATAGATACTGACTAACATAGATACTGGTTAACATAGGTACTGGCTAACATAGGTACTGGCTAACATTGATACTGGCTAACATTGATACTGGCTAACATTGATACTGACTAACATAGATGCTGGCTAACATAGGTACTGGCTAACATAGGTACTGGCTAACATAGGTCCTGGCTAACATAGATACTGGCGATACTGACTAACATAGATACTGGCTAACATAGGGACTGGCTAACATAGGGACTGGCTAACATAGGTACTGGCTAACATAGGTATTGGCTAATATAGATACTGACTAACATAGATACTGGCTAACATAGATACTGACTAATAGAGGTACTGGCTAACATAGATACTGGCTAACATAGATAATGGCTAACATAGGTACTGACTAACATAGGTACTGGGTAACATAGATACTGGCTAACATAGGTACTGGCTAACATAGATACTGGCTAACATAGATACTGACTAACAGAGGTACTGGCTAACATAGATACTGGCTAACATAGATACTGACTAACAGAGGTACTGGCTAACATAGATACTGACTAACATAGATGCTGGCTAAGATAGATACTGGCTAACATAGATACTGGCTAACATAGATACTGACTAACAGAGGTTCTGGCTAACATAGATACTGGCTAAGATAGATACTGGCTAACATAGATACTGACTAACAGAGGTACTGGCTAACATAGATACTGGCTAACATAGATACTGGCTAACAGTGTTACTGGCTAACATAGATACTGGCTAACATAGATACTGGCTAACAGAGATACTAGTTAACATAGATACTGGCTAACATAGATACTGACGAACAGTGGTATCGACTAACATAGATACTGGCTAACATAGATACTGACTAACAGAGATACTAGTTAACATAGATACTGGCTAACATAGATACTGACGAACAGTGGTATCGACTAACATAGATACTGGCTAACATATGTACCAGCTAAGATAGATACCAGTTGACATAGATACTGGCGAACATATGTCCCGGCTAACAGAAATACCGTCTAAAATAGATACCGTCTAACATATATACCGGCTAACATGGATACGAGCTAACATCGATACTGGCTATCATTCTACAGGTTAACACAAATACTAGCTAATATAGGTGCTGCCAAACAAATGTGCGGGGTAACGTAGGTATTGACTAACATAAACACCGACTAACATAGATACCGGCTAACAAAGGTACTGTCATGCCCTTCATGGATTACAGGTTAAGTGAGTATTGTTTACTGAGCAAAGTGTAAAAGATATTATAACTCCACCATATTTTTCCTGAACACCTGTAAATACAGTGGTGCAAACAATGTATGGGGGCACCACCAGTCTCCTGCTGTAACTCTGGTAAGAGACACCACCCACCCACAGAAACTATGGGAGCGGAGGGGTGAACTTTTACTTCCCGTGTGCCGGGAGAGAGGGCGTTTCTGAAGGGCGTGGGTAATCCAGAAGTCTGGGTTTCCCAGCACATGGGGGAGATGTCAGTCCACAGTTCCCCGCCCGGAGGTCACCCTGATTGACAGGTTTGGCTTCCAGTCGGGCAGGGAACACTATTGGAGATGGCCACAGGACCAGATAGGTTCAATCCCCGAACACGGGGAGGGGTCCGATCCCAAGGGGGAGTTTGATCCCCGGCCCTGGGGGTCCGATCACAAGCAGTGTCCAATCCTCGATCCCGGGGTGTTGAGGAGTTCCGATCTCGAGAAGTGGAGTTTGAAAGGGGGAGGCTTGGGGGGCCAGGAGGAAGCACTCCTGCTCCTCCTGGCTCACAAAAAAAAGCTCCCTGAGGCTGTCCTTGCTTCGCTGAAGCTGCCGGGTTTCCCGAGGCCTGGGATATCCGGCCGGCCACAGTAAAACCTGCAAAGCAGGTTCAAACCAAGGCTCCCAGTCTCATTAACATATTTAAAAGGCCAACCCACCTCCTGGCTGCCCACCCCTTGTCCCACCTCAGTAAAACCCAGGAGACGGCGCGTTGGATTTGGCTTCCCGACATGGTTCAATTTTTTACCCATTTAACCCCCCACCTGCACCCACTCACCCATGTTTTCCAGGAGTTTCCAATTTGTGGCAGATCGGTGAAGCTAGCTGGTGCAGGGGCAGAAAGTAAACAAAGAAATCGAAGTGTGACATCACAGCCAAGCGGGTAACTGATTGGCTGGTGGATTGGTGAGTATTTAATCTTTTGTTTTTCTTTTTATTTCCTTAGCAGTAAGAAAGCTTGTCATTGTTGACAAATTAAGTTAATTTAAGGGTGAAGTCATGGCAGGAGAGCCCAGACCCATGTCATGCTCCTCCTGTGCTGTGTGAGAAATCAGGGATGCTTCCAGTGATCCTGACTACTATGTGTTCAGGAAGTGTGTCCAGCTGCAGCTCCTGATAAACCGCATTGCGGCACTGGAGCTGCGCATGGACTCTCTCTGGAGCATCCGTGATGCTGAGGATGTCGTGAATAGCACGTTTAGTGAGTTGGTCACATCACAGGTAAAGGTTACTCAGGCAGATGGGGAATGGGTGACCATGAGACAGAGAAGTGGCAGGAAGGCAGTGCAGGGGTCCCCTGCGGTCATCTCCCTCCAAAACAGATGCACCGTTTTGGGTACAACTGGGGAAGGCAGCAGTAGCCAAGTTTATGGTACCATGGGTGGCTCTGCTGCACAGAAGGGCAGGAAAAAGAGTGGGAGAGCTATAGTGGTAGAGGATTCTATTGTAAGGGGAATAGATAGGCATTTCTGCGGTCGCAATTGAGACTCTAGGATGGTATGTTGTCTCCTTGGTGCAAGGATCAAGGATGTCTCGGAGCAGCTGCAGGGCATTTTGGAGGGGGAGTGTGAACAGCCAGTTGTCATGGTGCGTATAGGTACCAATGATATAGGTAAAAATGGAATGAGGTCCCACAAGCTGAATTTAAGGAGCTAGGAATTCAATTAAAAAGTAGGACCTCAAAGGTAGTAATCTCAGGATTGCTACCAGTGCCACTTGCTAGTCAGAGTAAAAATAGCAGGATAGCTAAGATGCATACGTGGCTTGAGGAATGGTGCAAGAGGGAGTGATTCAAATTCCTGGGACATTGGAACCGGTTCTCGGGGAGGTGGGACCAGTACAAACCAGACGGTCTGCACCTGGGCAGGACCGGAACCAATGTCTTAGGGAGAGTGTTTGCTAGTGCTGTTGGGGAAGGTTTAAATTAATATGGCAGGGGGATGGGAATCAATGCAGGGAGACAGATGGAAGTAAAATAGGGGCAGAAGCAAAAGGTAGAAAGGAGATAAGGAAAGGTGGAGGGCAGAGAAATCAAAGGCAAAAATCAAAAAGGGCCACATTACAACATAATTCTAAAAAGATACAGAGTGTTAATAAACAAGCCTGAAGGCTCTGTGTCTCAATGTGAGGAGCATTCGTAATAAGGTGGAAGAATTAACTGCGCAGATAGCTGTTAACGGATATGATGTAATTGGGGTTACGGAGACATGGCTCCAGGGTGACCAAGGCTGGGAACTCAACATCCAGGGGTATTCAATATTCAGGAAGGATAGACTGAAAGGAAAAGGAGATGGGGTAGCGTTGCTGGTTAAAGAGATTAATGCAATAGTAAGGAAGAACATTAGCTTGGATGATGTTGAATCCGTATGGAATTCTTCATTAAGATGGAGAGTGACACAGTTAATTCAGAGACTAGGGTCCTGAACTTAAAGACAGGTAACTTCGATGGTATGAGGCGTGAATTGGCTAGGATAGACTGGAGAATGATACTTAAAGGGTTGACGGTGGATAGGCAATGGCAGACATTTAAAGATCACATGGATGAACTTCAACAATTATTCATCCCTGTCTGGTGTAAAAATAAAACGGGGAAGGTGGCTCAACCGTGGCTAACAAGGGAAATTAGGGATAGTGTTAAATCCAGGGAAGAGGCATATAAATTGGCCAGAAAAAGCAGCAAACCTGAGGACTGGGAGAAATTTAGAATTCAGCAGAGGAGGACAAAGGGTTTAATTAGGAGGGGGAAACAGAGTATGAGAGTAAGCTTGCAGGGAACATAAAAACTGACTGCAAAAGCTTCTATAGATATGTGAAGAGAAAACAATTAGTGAAGACAAATATAGGTCCCTTGCAGTCAGAATCAGGTGAATTTATAATGGGGAACAAAGAAATGGCAGACCAATTGAACAAATACTTTGGTTCTGTCTTCACTATGGAAGACACAAATAACCTTCCGGAAATACTAGGGGACCGAGGGTCTAGCGAGAAGGAGGAACTGAAGGAAATCCTTATTAGTCAGGAAATTGTGTTAGGGAAATTGATAGTCTGCATCTCAGAATACTTAAGGAAGTGGTAGAAGCATTGGTGGTCATTTTCCAACATTCTAGAGACTCTGGGTCAGTTCCTAGGGACTGGAGGGTAGCTAATGTAACCCCACTTTTTAAAAAAGGGAGAGAAAAAAGGGAATTATAGACCGGTTAGCCTGACATCGGTAGTGGGGAAAATGTTGGAATCAATTATTAAAGACCTAATAGCAGCACATTTGGAAAGCAGTGACAGGATCGGTCCAAGTCAGCATGAATTTATGAAAGGGAAATCATGCGTGACAAATCTTCTAGAATTTTTTGAGGATGTAACTAGTAGAGTAGACAAGGGAGAACCAGTGGATGTGGTGTATTTGAACTTTCAAAAGGCTTTTGACAAGGTCCCACACAAGAGATTAGTGTGCAAAATTAAAGCACATGGTATTGAGGGTAAAACGTGGATAGAGAACTGGTTGGCAGACAGGAAGCACAGATTGGAATAAACGGATCTTTTTCAGAATGGCAGGCAGTGACAAGTGGTGTACCACAAGTTCAGTGCTGGGACTCCAGCTATTTACAATACACATTCATGATTTGGACGAAGGAATTGAATGTAATATCTCCAAGTTTGCAGATGACACTAAATGGGTGGCAGTGTGAGCTGTGAGGAGGATGTTAAGAGGCTGCAGGATGACTTGGACAGGTTAGGTAAGTCGGCAAATGAATGGCAAATGCAGCATAATGTGGTTAAATGTGAGGTTATCCACTTTGGTGGCAAAAACAGGAAGGCGGAATATTATCTGAATGGTGACAGATTAGGAAAAGGGGAGGTGCAACGAGACCTGGGTGTCATGGTACATCAGTCATTGAAAGTTGGCATTCAGGTACAGCAGGCGGTGAAGAAGACCAATGGCATGTTGGCCTTCATAGCGAGAGGATTTGAGTATAGGGGCAGGGAGGTCTTAGTGTAGTTGTACAGGGCTTTAGTGAGGCCACACCTTGAATATTGTGTACAGTTTTAGTCTCCTAATCTGAGGAAGGACATTCTTGCTATTGAGGGAGTTCAGTGAAGATTCACCAGACTGATTCCCAGGATGGAAGAACTAACATATGAAGAAAGACTGGATCGACTAAGCTTATATTCACTGGAATTTAGAAGAATGAGAGGGGATCTCATAGAAACATATAAAATTCTGACGGGATTGGACAGGTTAGCTGCAGGAAGAATGTTCCCAATGTTGGGGAAGTCCAGAACCAGGGGTCACAGTCTAAGGATAAGGGGTAAGCCATTTAGGACCGAGATGAGGAGAAACTTCTTCGCTCAGAGAATTGTGAACCAGTGGAATTCTCTACCACAGAAAGTTGTTGAAGCCAGTTTGTTAGATATATTTAAAAGGGAGTTAGATGTGGCCCTTATGGCTAAAGGGATCAAGAGGTATGGAGAGAAAGCAGGAATGGGGTACTGAAGTTGCATGGTCAGCCATGATCATATTGAATAGTGGTGTAGCCTCGAAGGGCCGAATGGCCTACTCCTGCACCTATTTTCTATGTTTCTATGGTTCTACTCCTTTCAAGGGAAATGTTATGAGATGGGGGTGGGTGTGGAGCCAGAGGTAAGGACTCCCTATCCTGCTCCAGTTGCTCTGGCAGGACCAGCCTCCACATGGCCACCAAGGGAAACATGGGTTGAGACTGGGGGGAACGGGGGTGGGGGGGTGGCTGAGCAAGAGTTTCCCGCAACATGGAATATGTGGGTACCAGATATATTCCCATAGTGACATTCTCACCCGTCTGCCTCATGCTAATGATGTGCCTTCCCACTGACTCCTTATACTCCTACAGTCAGCCTTGAAGGGCACTGGTGAGTATGATCCCAGTGATCTCACCATCCCTAAAATTCTGTCCCAGAAACCTTTGATCCCAGCAGCTGTAAACTCTGCTTCGTATGCACAGTTTCTGTCCAGACAGAAAAATATTCTTCCTCTTTACAACATCAATGATGGCATTCAGCTTTTACGAGCTCTGAGCTGCAGTATCAGGTTTGCAGACTGGGCATTACATCATGTTTGTCAGGTGCTTGAGGCAAAACAGGCTTACTTGATATAACCATTAGCCACAAAAATGTAAAAAATGTAAAAAATTCAATTAAAAATGCAAATGGTAAATTGGCTATTGTTCCCGCTCCTGTGTCCTATTCCGGTATGTACATGTGCCCACTGCAAGCACTCACGCGTACTTGCAAGGTGTGGATAAGGTTCGGCTCTGCAGTGATAGTCCTGAGTCAAATAGTTCACCAGCACTAACTTTAAGCTTCAATGTGTAGATTAGCTAGGAGAGCAAGGAACTGTGAGGTGTTATTTCCAACATCAAACATTACATAAGATTACATAGGATATACAACACATAGAGGCCATTCGGCCCAACCTGTCCATGGTGGCATTTATGTTCCACTCGAGCCTCCTCCTGTCTTTCCTCATCTAAATCTATCTGCATAACCCTCTATTCCCTGCTCCCTCATATGCTTGTCTACCCTCCCCTTAAATGCATCTATACTCTTTGCCTCAACCACTCCCTGTGGTAGCAAGTTCCACATTCTCACCACTCTTTGGGTAAAGAAGTTTCTTCTGAATTCCCTATAGGATTTCTTGGTGACCATCTTATATTGGTGGCCTCTAGTTATGCTCTTCCCCACAAGTGAAAACATTCTCTCTGTATCCACCCTATCAAAACCTTTCATAATTTTAAAAACCTCTATTAGGTCACCCCTCGGCCTTCTTTGATTCAAGAGAAAAGAGACCCAGTCTGTTCATCCTTTCCAGATATGTAAAAGCTTGCATTTCTGGTATCATGCTTGTAAATGTTTTTGCACCCTCTCCAGTGCCTCTATATCCTTTTTATGATATGGTGACCAGAACTGTACGCAGTACTCGCTTCTATAGTTTCCTAGGGGCCAAAGATCTGTGGGTCTAACATCCGTGTACAAATGCCAAGGTGTGTATACTGAGTACATTGTCCACTGACCCCGCCTAAATTTCTGGGGCGAGGAGGATCTCTCATAAGAATACCATTGGCAGGTGCTCAGGCCACTATGAATGCATCTCGGACACTCGCCATCAGAATGGCAGGAAATGCGGCAATGACCACCAGCACCCGCCCCCCCACCAACACCACCAGCTTAGAAGAGGGCAAAGATTAGCCTGCAATGACTGAAAAATTCTTCAATGGTCTAGGCCATGTCCCAGGCCTGCACTCCTAGTTGGATTCTACTTCTGCCAGCCAGCATGCTGATATGCGTCTTCTCGCTCAGCACATTGGCCTGTCGGCAGATCCCAGGCCGTCGCCAAGGAATTTCCCGGCGGTGAATCCCCTCCTCCTGACTACGGCCCCGCTGACATGGGTGACCTTGTTTGGGACAGAAAGAAATTCCACCCAAACAAGGACCTCTGGAAACTGCCAGAATTGGCCGGGACCTGGTGGATCCCGAGCCTCAGACTGCTGCTTGGACCTTCCAATGCACATATGGCAGAAGTATGCCAGAAGGGCCGATGAAATTCGGGGCCCTGATATTTTTCATCTCTGCTCCCCAGAGCTTCTGAAGGTACTGACTGTGATATCTGCTTTACGACATCATAAACACACAGACTACAAGATGGCTCTACCGAAAACATGTCAGGTGACCTGGTCACACGGCCCGTTTATTATTATACATCAGCGGTTGCATCACTATAGTAGTCCTCTAGGTGGTGCACTAGTCCACTAGGTGGAGCTCTATATTACAGTGACATCTGCTGCGGTTTGATACTGTGGTCCCACTGGTCCCTTGTTCAAGTCATTCTTACTGTATGAGCCTTGGTAGTGAGTATCAACAGATTATCCAGCCATTGTGAGCCAGTCCTCAGCCAGCGGCCACACACGTGTATTTACAGCATAGGTCACTGGATAGCAAACAGAAGTAGGAATCTCATGAAGTTTACTTCTCTCTAGGTTAGTGTGCTGTAACCAACTCTGTAGTGTCCCCACACTGCTACAACTGTCTCAGCACTGACCAGGTATTGACCCAATCCCAGGACCATTCCAATCTATATAGCTAAGTGCCCCTCTGGGCAGTTCCTTTACACCAGCCTCAGAGCCCTGAGAAAGAAACCAGCCTATTGCTTATAACATAGGTCCCTCCAGTGTTGAAATTGTGCGGGCAATATTGATAATAATGTTCATATCAGGCAAACCCTCAGTGTTTGATATGCTTTCTTGTAACTAAGGAACCCATAACTAGCAGCTGTTGTGTCCAAATTCACAGCATATGAGCTGGAATGATTCTAGGGGTAGATGAAGCAGCAACGTTTTTATTTCTGTTATGCCAATGGTAAATTGCAATATTGTCACAGTAGCCAGTATGAACATTAATTTAGGGCACACAAATCAAGCGCTGTATCTTCCAAATTTGTCACATAATCCTATAGAATGGGTGAGTGGTATTAACTTGGAGCCTATATATTTTTAGAGCCAACGGCATCTCAGATTTCCCATCTGAGAACAGTGTAAATTGGTGTACGCCTGTCATTTCAATTAATTACCAGCTGATCGCCTGTGGCCTTGCCCCCTGGGTTATCTGGGCTCTGAACACAGTCTTAACATTCAGTTACCAACCTGTTCTGTCTCTTTAAAGATCCTGCCGAGGTACTTCCTCTGGGGAAGCGCCCTAAAAATAGTTTCTGAAGTCAATCAGAGTTTATTTGCTCTTTGCTGAGGGACGTTTTCAGATTGCCAGGTGCTTGTAAGTTTTCCTACCAGGTCAGAAACAATTGCAAACCTTTCTCTCTTTTTATAATTCTTTTGAAGTGTGGCATTTGGCAAGTGGAGTGTGATAAATGCTCTCAAAACTTTTACATAAATAAGATAGAAGGAAATAAATTAATTAATTCACAAGCCTCTGACCAATAGGTCAAATATTCTTAACCGCCTTTGTCATTTTCCTCTGTTTTTTTACATTTATTTTTATATACCATGACCTGGAAGGAAATTACACCATTATTAAACTTCCTATGTTATGTTAGACCAATTCCCCACCAGAGGAAATGCCGCAATCCAAAAGTATATTGGAGGAACATTAAATCGGGCAATTAATGATTACAGACAATGCAAAACGTTTAATGCTCTGCTAAACAGGAGAATCCTAAAAGTACAGCACTTTCCATCTGTGTTGCTGCCGACTAAAGAATCACAAATAGTTTACTTTAAATATCGCTGAATGATTTAGTCATAGCCTGGCACAGACTATGGGCTAGATTTTCCATTATTTTTGCATGCAAAACGCCCACTTAATGCCCATTTTACCGCTGAAATGAGGTGTAACGCCCAGATATCGCCCATTTAGCCACAAAATGGAAACTGTCGCCCATTTTTCGGACACTTATCGCCAAGCGTTACTTTCGGCATGTACATAACACCGGGAAAAAATAATACCGCCCGCTCACTTTGTTTGGGCGGAATCATCAGAATGAGCTAAACCAACGGCCATAATATCGCCCAGCGTTACTTTCGGTATGTAATTAATGCCGAGATTCAATAATAGCGACCGCCCCCTTTTTTTTGGCGCAAAGATCAAATTTGCCGAAACTAACGCCCAGTATATAGCCCAGCATCACTTTCATCATCTCGCACACATCTCACCCACAATATCGCTCGCCCAAAACACCGCTCTGAAAAAGTGGAACTGTTCTGAACTAATCACAGCAGTTTGGGCACCATTTTTCAAATCGCAGGTCGCTTCATTGAAAAGGCTGCTTCAACTTCGGGGGAGTTTGGATTGACTCTGGAGTTCTTCTCATGTGAAGTGACCATCTCAACAGACATCTTTTCAGACTGTGGACGATTCGGTTTTACTGTCGGTGTCTTTTCGTGTTGAAATTATTGCTTCTGATCAATCAGTATTATACTTTCATTGTAATGGGGCCAGCCATTTCTCAACCTGCATCGATTAATATGCAGATGCTGCAGAGTGCAAATGGCACAACGTCTAATGCACACCATTATGTGCCCAACCTAAGACATGCCAGAATGAGGAGGTGGTCCAGACCATAAACACCCCGCACTTATAGGGAGAAGAGGTCTTACCTCAACATGTCCGAGAACACCTGCCTTCGGAGACTGCACTTCCACAAAGTGGTGATCACTGAAATATGTCAGCTCATCAGGGCAGATCTGCAGCCTGCCATCACCTTCAGAACATCATTGTCCGTCGAGGTCAAGATCGCCACGACGCTGTCATTCTACGCATCCAGTTCCTTTTGGGCCTCCGCAGTCGACATTTCTCCTCTATCTCACCATGCCACACATCGCTACACTAGACAGGTCACGGAGGCACTGTTCGCGCATAGGATGGACTTTACCAGCTTCCCCATGACCACGGAGGCTCAGACTGACAGGGCTGGAGCATTCTACCACATTGCTAAGTTCCCCAATTGCAGGGAGAAAGACAGTGTACTCACATCGCCATGTGGGCACCTTCTCAGGACCCAGAGCTTTTTCGCAACAGAACAATTGTACATCACTGTCTGGCGTAAAAATAAAAAAGGGAAGGTGGCTCAACCGTGGCTAACAAGGGAAATCAGGGATAGTATTAAAGCCAAGGAAGTGGCATACAAATTGGCCAGAAATAGCAGCGAACCCGGGGACTGGGAGAAATTTAGAACTCAACAGAGGAGGACAAAGGGTTTGATTAGGGCAGGGAAAATACAGTACGAGAGGAAGCTTGCAGGGAACATTAAGACGGACTGCAAAAGTTTCTATAGATATGTAAAGAGAAAAAGGTTAGTAAAGACAAACGTAGGTCCCCTGCAGTCAGAATCAGGGGAAGTCATAACGGGGAACAAAGAAATGGCAGACCAATTGAACAAGTACTTTGGTTCGGTATTCACTAAAGAGGATACAAACAAACTTTCGGATATAAAAGGGGTCAGAGGGTCTAGTAAGAAGGAGGAACTGAGGGAAATCCTTATTAGTCAGGAAATTGTGTTGGGGAAATTGATGGGATCGAAGGCCGATAAATCCCCAGGGCCTGATGGTCTGCATCCCAGAGTACTTAAGGAGGTGGCCTTGGAAATAGTGGATGCATTGACAGTCATTTTCCAACATTCCATAGACTCTGGATCAGTTCCTATGGAGTGGAGGGTAGCCAATGTAACCCCACTTTTTAAAAAAGGAGGGAGAGAGAAAACACGGAATTATAGACCGGTCAGCCTGACATCGGTAGTGGGTAAAATGATGGAATCAATTATTAAGGATGTCATAGCAGTGCTTTTTGGAAAGAGGTGACATGATAGGTCCAAGTCAGCATGGATTTGTGAAAGGGAAATCATGCTTGACAAATCTTCTGGAATTTTTTTGAGGATGTTTCCAGCAGAGTGGACAGGGGAGAACCAGTTAATGTGGTATATTTGGAATTTCAGATTAATGTGCAAAGTTAAAGCACATGGGATTGGGGGTAGTGTGCTGACGTCGATTGAGAACTGGTTGTCAGACAGGAAGCAAAGAGTAGGAGTAAATGGGTACTTTTCAGAATGGCAGGCAGTGATTAGTGGGGTACTGCAAGGTTCTGTGCTGGGGCCCCAGCTGTTTACATTGTACATTAATGATTTAGACGAGGGGATTAAATGTAGTATCTCCAAATTTGCGGATGACACTAAGGTGGGTGGCAGTGTGAGCTGCGAGGAGGATGCTATGAGGCTGCAGAGTGACTTGGATAGGTTAGGTGAGTGGGCAAATGCATGGCAGATGAAGTATAATGTGGATAAATGTGAGGTTATCCACTTTGGTGGTAAAAACAGAGAAACAGACTATTATCTGAATGGTGACAGATTAGGAAGCGGGGAGGTGCAACGAGACCTGGGTATCATGGTACATTAGTCATTGAAGGTTGGCATGCAGGTACAGCAGGCGGTTAAGAAAGCAAATGGCATGTTGGCCTTCATAGCGAGGGGATTTGAGTCCAGGGGCAGGGAAGTGTTACTACAGTTGTACAGGGCCTTGGTGAGGCCACACCTGGAGTATTGTGTACAGTTTTGGTCTCCTAACTTGAGGAAGGACATTCTTGCTATTGAGGGAGTGCAGTAAAGGTTCACCAGACTGATTTCCGGGATGGCGGGACTGACATATCAAGAAAGACTGGATCAACTGGGCTTGTATTCACTGGAGTTCAAAAGAATGAGATGGATCAGTGAATACAAGCCCAGAAATGTTTAAAATTCTGACGGGATTAGACAGGTTAGATGCAGGAAGAAGGTTCCCAATGTTGGGGAAGTCCAGAACCAGGGGTCACAGTCTAAGGATAAGGGGTAAGCCATTTAGGACCGAGATGAGGAGAAACTTCTTCACCCAGAGAGTAGTGAACCTGTGGAATTCTCCAGCACAGAAAGTTGTTGAGGCCAATTCACTAAATATATTCAAAAAGGAGTTAGATGTAGTCCTTACTACTAGGGGGGTCAAGGGGTATGGCGAGAAAGCAGGAATGGGGTACTGAAGTTGCAAGTTCAACCATGAACTCATTGAATGGCGGTGCAGGCTAGAAGGGCCGAATGGCCTACTCCTGCACCTATTTTCTATGTTTCTATGTTTCTATGTTAAAAGAATTTCACTCCCTTAAGGTCTTACTAGTTGTAGACTACAGCCAGATAATAATGGCAGTGAATGCCAAATGTCCGGGCAGCTTCAATGAGGCTCACATCCTGTGTGAGAGCGCTGTCTCTGATGTGTTTAACAGTCAGCCACAAGGACAATGTTGGATGCTTGGTGACAACCGATATGGCCTAGCCCCTGGCTGATGACCCCCCTGCGTAACACCCAAACCGAGGCCGAGAAGCGATAAAACCAGAGCCATGGAGACACACGCAGTGTGGTCCAGAAAACAATTACTGTGCTTAACTAGCGCTTTAGATGCATGGAGCACTCAGGAGGGGAGCTACAATACAACCCTGAGCAAGTAGCTCAATTCATGGTCGTGTGCTCTGTTAAGTATCGAATAACTCCACGAGGCTAAGTACGGTGAGCTAGTTCAGGCATGATCTTACTTCAGTTTATTTATTCTCAAAGTGAGGAATCAACATGGCAGCCAACATTATATACACGCTTGCACGTGTCTGCCAGTGACCATTAGGACTCCGACAGTCGCGCCCTCCGGTGGCAGGTAAAACCCAGTTTTACCCCCAAAGTCCTTGATACAGGTTGTATTTACAAGTTGAGACAGTCCAGAGCCTTCCGCTCCCTGGTTGATCTTCTCAGTTCGAATCCAAGCTTAGGTGAGTTAGTAGGACCATTGCTGCATTGCGGAGCAGTCGGTCTGACAGGACTGTCGGGGATGATAGGTTCGTCTTCGTGAATGACACAAGGGTCAACTGATGGTTGGATGTGTGTTGGTTGGTCGATGATGATGTCATCTTCAATTTGTTCTGGGTTGTCTGTGAATCGCAGTTTGGTTTGGTCGATGTGCCTCTTGCACATTTGGCCATTTAACAGTTTGACTACAAACACCCTGTTTTCCTCCTTGGCCAAAACCATGCCAGCAACCCACTTTGGACCATGACCATAATTCAGGACAAACAAGGGTCATGAACAGCAATGTCACGTGATATGGCCGCGCGATCGTGATACCATTGCTGCCGTTGCCTTCTGGTTTCGACGTGATCATTGAGATCTGGGTGTACAAGAGCCTGGTTTTGAGGCCTCTCTTCATTAACAGCTCGGCAGGAGGGATACTGGTGAGCGAGTGGGGTCTCATCCGGTAACTGACCAGAATGCGGGACAAGCGGGTCTGTAGGGACCCATGAGTCACGCGTTTTAGGCTCTGCTTAATGGTTTGGACAGCCCGCTCCGTTTGACCGTTAGACGCAGGTTTAAAAGGGGAAGACCTGACATGCTTGATGCCATTACGGGTCATAAACTTGTGGAACTCCGAACTGGTGGAACATGGTCCGTTGTCGCTGACAAGGATCTTAGGCAGGCCATGGGTGGCGAACATGGCCCGGAGGCTTTCATAGTGGCTGTGGGCGTGCTGGATGACATGATTACGCATTCAATCCATTTGGAGTAAGCGTCCACGACCACTAAAAACATTTTGCCGAGAAAGGGGCCGGCAAAGTCTATGTGGATCCTTGACCACGGTTTGGATGGCCATGACCACAGGTGCATTACTCAGTTGCATGCAAGTGTTGCACTGATGCACGCAAGACTCCAAGTCCGAGTCAATGCTGGGCCACCAAATGTGATACCTGGCAATGGCCTTCATCATGACAATGCTTGGGTGGGTACTTTGTAAATCTCACACGAAAGGTTCCCTGCCTTTTTTTGGCATAACAACACGATTACCCCATAAAAGACAATCAGACTGAATAGAAAATTCATCTTTGCAGCGGCTATAAGGCTTATTTTCATTCTGCATTTCCCTGGGAATGGCAGACCAATTTCCATTTAGGACGCATCTTTTTACGCTTGACAGTACAGGATCCTGGCTGGTCCAGGTCCTAATTTGGTGAGCCGTGACGGGCGACTCCTCGCTCTTGAAGGCACCCATGACCAGCAGCAAGTCTGTGGGCTGCGGCATTTCCACCCTGGTTGTGGGCAATGGTAGCCGGTTAAGCGCATCAGCACAGTTTTCAGTGCCTGGTCTGTGGCGGATGACATAATCATAAACGGATAATGTCAGTGCCCATCTTTGGATGCGGGATGAGGCATTGGTGTTTATACCTTCGCTCTCAGAAAATAATGAAATGAGCGGCTTGTGGTCTGTTTCAAACTCAAACCGAAGCCCAAACAGGTACTGGTGCATTTTCCTAACTCCATATACGCATGCTAAAGCTTCTTTCTCTAACATACTATAGGCTCTTTCAGCCTTAGACAGACTTCTGGACGCGTAATGCAACTGGCTGGAGTTTGCCTGATACATTGGCTTGCTGGAGCACACAATCGACCCCATAGGATGAGGCATCGCAGGCCAGCACTAACCGCTTACATGGGTCATAGCGTACCAGTAATTTATTGGAACATAGCAGGTTCCTGGCCTTCTTAAAGGCTCTGTCTTGAGATTTGCCCCAAACCCAGTTGTTACCCTTTCTCAGCAACATGTGCAAGGGCTCTAGCAATGTGCTCAAATTAGGTAGAAAGTTACCGAAATAGATGAGAAGACCCAGAAACGAACGCAGGTCTGTCACACTCTGGGGCCTGGGTGCATTCTTGATGGCCTCTGTTTTCGAGTCTGTAGGCCTTATGGCATCTGCTGCAATCTTTCTCCCCAGGAATTCGACTTCTGGTGCCATGAAAACACACTTGGAGCGTTTTAGCCTGAGTCCCATTCTGTCCAGATGACGTAAAACCTCTTCCAGGTTGTGCAGGTGTTCGGTGGCGTCGCGATCGGTGATCAGGATGTCATCTTGGAACAAGACGGTTCTCGGGACGGACTTCAGCAAACTCTCCATGTTTCTTTGAAATATGGCTGCCGCCGAGCGAATTCTGAAAGGGCACCTGTGGTATATAAACAGTCCTTTGTGCATGTTGATGCACATCAGTTGTTTCGAAGATTCGACCAGATCCTGTGTCAGGTCAGGTCCAATTTGGTGAACGACTTCCCCCCACTAGCGTTGCAATCAGCCTTGCGTAACGGGTACTGATCCAGTATCGAGACTTGGTTGATTGTTACCTTGTAGTCACCGCAGATCCTGACCATGCCATCACTTTTCAACACCGAGACAATTGGATTGGCCCATTTACTGAACTCGACTGGTGATATGATTCCTTCCCGTTGAAGTCTGTCTAGTTCGATCTCGGCTTTCTCCCTCATCATGTATGGAACGGCCCGAGCCTTGAGATGGATGGGTCTTGCACCCGGGCCGAGGTGGATCTGCACCTTGGCTCCCGTGAAGTTGCCGATGCCTGGTTCGAACAACGAGGGAAACTTGCTCAGCACTTGAGCACACGAAGCATCATCCACTCATGATAAGGCTCTAATATCGTTCCATTTCCATTTAATTTTCTCATGCCAACTCCTGCCGAACAGCGTAGGGCCATTGCCTGGAATGATCCACAATGACAAATCATGCACAGCTCCTTCGTACGATACCTTTACTGCCGCGCTGCCAATGACTGGTATGAGCTCTTTGGTGTAGGTACGCAGCTTCGCATTGATTGGGCTCAGTTTGGGTCTTTTTGCCTTAGTGTTCCACAGCTTTTCGAAAGCCCTCTGGCTCATTATTGACTGACTCGCACCCGTGTCCAATTCCATGGATACTGGAACCCCATTTAAATTAACTTCCAGCATTATCGGAGGGCTTTTGGTAAAAGAATGTACCCCATACAGTTCTTCATCCTGTACCTCGGATTGAGTTGCCTGTGCCGCTTGATCCAAGCTGGATCGATCATCCTCAGTCACGTGGTGTGTCGCAGCACATTGGCTCGGTTGCGGACACATTCGCTGAAGGTGCCCCCTTGTTGCACAGCCTTTGCACTCGTATTGCTTGAATTGGTATTGATGGGCCCAATGATAGCCCCCGCAACGCCAACAAGGTGAGATTAGACTCACCCCCGATGGCGGACTTTGAGCAGTTATTGGTCATACAAATGCGGACGAGAAGGCCCCGCCACATGCAGCTCTGCCTGCCGATGATATTATTTTATGCACAGTACTTGCCGGTGAGTTTCGACGCTGGGAAGATATCTGTTTCGAGTTTTCATCCGTCGACATGCATGCCTGGGCGATCGTGATGGCCCTGCTCAGGTCTAGAGATTCAGCAGCCAGCAGCTTTTGAAGATGACTTCGTGGCCAATGACAAGCACGAAAAAGTCCCGCAGCATTTCCTTCAACGTAGCTCTGAAGTTGCATGGTCCAGCGAGACGTCTCAGGTTGGCAACAAATTCCGTCACGTCCTGGCCCTCGGAGCGATTGTGCGCATAGAAATTATACCTCGCCATGATGAAGCTTTCCTTCGGTTTAAAGTGGTTCTGAACCAGCGTACACAATTCATTGCAAGTCTTATCCATTGGTCGAGTTGGTGAGAGTAGATTCTTGATAAGGCCATAAATTTTTGACCCACAAATGGTGAGGAGAACTGACCTGCGCTTAATTGCGTTATCGGTTACTTTCAATCCGTTGGCTACGAACTACTGGTCGAGGCGATCAGTGAAATCCTCCCAGTCTTCCCCTTCCACGAATCTCTCCAAAATTCCAACAGACATGGTTGCATGAAAGTTCGTATTTTTAACTTGTCGCCAATTGTTAACTATCCAATAACTCCACGAGGCTAAGTATGGTGAGCTAGTTCAAGCATAACCTTACTCCAGTTTATTTATTCTCAAAGTGAGGATTCAACATGACTGCCAACATTATATACACGGCTTGCACGTGTCTGCCAGTCACCATTAGGACACTGACAGTCGCGTCCTCCGGTGGCAAATAAACCCAGTTAACATACATAACAGGCTCCATGCTGCACAACCTGGCTATCAGGAGGAGACAAGAATTGCCAGAAGGGACTGATGGTCCACCTCAGGAGAGAGAGGAAGAGGAGAACGAGGGCTGGACGCTGATCTCGGGCCAGACAATCAGACTGACTATGCAACCATGCCCATGCCCCTCTCCAGACCGCAGGAAAGGGCCCGTGGTGGCTACATAGCTGTAAGACTCTTACGTCAGGAGCTCATAAATGAGCACTTTGCCTGAAAGAACGTTGCTGTAATTGACAAAGCTGTGTGTGTGCAACTCGGACATCAATGGTAGGCATCCCTTAGTGCCAGTTAAAGTTTAAGTTGATTCAAGTTAAGTTTAATTTAACCCTTTCATGTTAAGGAATCACCAGTGTGTAACAGTTCAGCTATCTGAGACAATGTGCAACAAGGTTCTGTTGAATAAAAAACATTTAACATGACCATTGGTCTGAAATTATAAGTATCACGGGCAAAAACACCCCACCCCACCCCATTTTTTTGACCACTGACATCAATCAAATGGTTAACATGTCCAGCAATACAGAAGACAAATGCAAACCGACAGGGTGGTTCCCTCCCGCCATACATTACAACAAATTGCATACATCGAGATGGAGATATAACAAAGCCATCACCTGCGGACATGCACCTCACTTTCCTTCCCCTTCCTCTTCCCACCTCTACCTCTTCCCCTCCTCGCTCCACGGCACCTAGCCCAGGAGCTCCTCAGGCAGTGCCTTCATGGGGGTGATGAAGGCAGAGCCGGTGGTTGCACGGGTACAGGAGTGGGGGCGGGGGGGGGGGGGTGGCAGGGGGGGGGCCAAGGTGAAAACATTCTCGGATCCAGAAGCAGGATCTTAGTCCTGCCTCTCATCTGTCGTTCACAGTGGTGGTGCGGAACCTAGAGGTGGAGTGCCTCGCTCCGGGATCACTGGGAGGCCTGTGCCAGCAGTGTTCCTGGCTATCGCATCCAGGGACTCTGCCATCCATGGAACGTACTCATTCATGGTGCTGGAGATGGTGGCCAGCTGTCGAGATATGCCCCCAATGCATTGAGGATCTGGTCACCGATGTCTACAATTCTCCTGGACAACTTTACCATCTCTCCACTCTCATCTGGCGCTCGTGGACCAGACCTGCTGCGTCCACGAACCCTCTGCGGGGTCGGCACCGTCCTGGGGACAAATGGGGTGCCCTGTGGCGAGGTACCTCCAGAGTGGAGGTGGGAATGGCCGGAAGAGCACTAGATGGCCTTGGGGTGGAATGCCTTCTGGAGCCTGGCGATGCAGATTCCTCAAAGTCGGCGCACTCATCCGTAGAGAACAGACCCAGCGGATTGACGGGCGAGAATCGGACCTCCTGAGCACCAGATGTAGGATCATCTGGAGAGTCGGGCTCCGCGCCCCCACCTTCTGGCCTTTGTGGTCTTGCCTGGGGCCGCGCTGCTGGCTGAGCTGCAAAACATAAATGAGGTTATTAGAGGAGAAGAGGGTGCTAGGGTCACAAGGTGAGTCCAGCGCTACTATACATATGCACTACAAAAGCACCATCGCTATCAAAATCATCACAGACATCACATTTCATGACAATCAACACAGTGTGCATTGCAATGATTTTCATTAGGCCAGCATTATTTATAGGACAATTTTAGAAACCATCTATCATATAGTATTGTTCGGACATAAGTGGGTGTGGCATCAATTGACTTTAAATCACACAATGGTGTACACTTTACTCACATGGCATCACTTCAGGGTCTGCAGCTGTTTGCGTGGCTGTCCGGAGGTGCCTCCCCAGGAGTGTGAGCACCCGTTCCTCCATGTCAGTGATGTCGCTGGTGATTGGTAGCCCCCCACCCGTTCGCCTCTGCACGGACCTAATCGTCAATAGCTTCTTCTGTAAAAGGTAACAGGACAACATGGCATGAGATCATTGCATGATATCATTGCTAGGTACTGTCATAGAAACTGATACAACACATAACCGACAGATGTAATCATGATTATTATGATAATTATCATTCTTTACCTAAAGACGTACACCGTGACCACAGGCTTTGAATATAACATTCCCGGTAAAAGTGAAACATCTCACATCTAACTATAGTCACTCATGACTCTTAAAAATCAAATTATAGAAATATATAAGTACATGTAAATAAATGTAATACTTACGCTTGCGTATCCGACAAGGTCATTCCATCTCTTGCAGCATTGGTTGCCCTCACACATCTCGTTGGTCACCGATGAGACTACCTCTGCTACCTCGATTCATATCTTCTGGTATGCCTTTGGGGTGCGCTTCCAATGCCCTCCCTGTGTTAAATCACTCCAGCATAACTTAAGCTCCTGCAGGAGGGGGGCATTTGCCTCGTCCGAGAAACATACAAACATAGAAAATAGGTGCAGGAGTAGGTCATTCGGCCCTTCGAGCCCATACCGCCATTCAATGAGTTCATGGCTGAACGTGTAACTTCAGTACCCCATTCCTGCTTTCTCGCCATATCCCTTGATCCCCCGAGTAGTAAGGACTACATCTAACTCCTTTTTGAATATATTTAGTGAATTGGCCTCAACAACTTTCTGTGGTAGAGAATTCCACAGGTTCACCACTCTGTGGGTGAAGAAGTTTCTCTTCATCTCGGTCCTAAATGGCTTACCCCTTATCCTTAGACTGTGACCCCTGGTTCTGGACTTCCCCAACATTGGGAACATTGTTCCTGCATCTAACTTGTCTAAATCCGTCAGAATTTTAAACGTTCCTATGAGATCCCCTCTCATTCTTCTGAACTCCAGTGAATACAAGCCCAGTTGATCCAGTCTTTCTTGATATGTCCCGTTAGAATTTTACTGCAATGTGGCCCTTTTTGTTTTTTGCCTTGGGATTCTCTGCCCTCCACTTTTACTGTTCTACTTTCTATCTTTTGCCTTGGTCTCCCTTTTATTTCCCTCTGCCTCCCTGCATAGGTTCCCATCCCCCTGCCATATTAGTTTAACTCCTCCCCAACAGCACTAGCAAACACTCCCCCTAGGACATTGGTTCCGGTCCTGCCCAGGTGTAGACCGTCCGGTTTGTACTGGTTCTACCTCCCCCAGAACCGGTTCCAATGCCCCAGGAATTTGAATCCCTCCCTGCTGCACCACTCCTCAAGCCATGTATTCATCTGAGCTATCCTGCGATTCCTACTCTGACTAGCATGTGGCACTGGTAGCAATCCTGAGATTACTACTTTTGAGGTCCCACTTTTTAATTTAGCTCCTAGCTCCCTAAATTCGTCTCGTAGGACCTCATCCCTTTTTTTACCTATATCATTGGTACCAATGTGTACAACGACAACTGGCTGTTCAGCCTCCCTTTTCAGAATGTCCTGCACCCGCTCCGAGACATCCTTGACCCTTGCACCAGGGAGGCAACATACCATCCTGGAGTCTCGGTTGCGGCCGCAGAAACGCCTATTTATTCCGCTTACAATTGAATCCCCTATCACTATCGCTCTCCCACTCTTTTTACTGCCCTCCTGTGCAGCAGAGCCACCCATGGTGCCATGAACTTGGCTGCTGCTGCCCTCCCCTGATGAGTCATCCCCCTCAACAGTACCAAAAGCAGTGTATCTGTTTTGCAGGGGGATGACCGCAGGGGAGCCCTGCACTACCTTCCTTACACTGCTCTTCCTGCTGGTCACCCATTCCCTATCTGGCTGAGTACCCTTTACGTGCGGTGTGACCAACTCGCTAAATGTGCTATTCATGTCATTCTCAGCATCGTCGATGCTCCAGAGTGAATCCACCCGCAGCTCCAGTGCCGCAATGCGGTCCGTCAGGAGCTGCAGGCGGATGCACTTCCCGCATATGTAGTCGTCAGGGACACCGGAAGCGTCCTCGCTCTTTTGCGCCCTCCAATGTGCTCTTCTCCCAGCTCACTGCTCTTGTCCGTCTCCACAGCATGCTGTGTCGCCTCCTCCTCTCCCTCCATTATAGGCACCAGATTCGGGAAAATATCTGGATGGTAACAGCTAATTTTTTTTCCTAATTTGCTATAAAGCTCTAAACTCTCCCTCCTTCCTCCCAAAGAGCCACACCTTCACTCCCTCTCAGCTCCCTCTCTCTGTCTCCTCTTTCACACATGTCATGATGACCCTTGACCTCCTGAATCGCAGGAATCGAGCGTTGCCATGCCGTTGCTAAGGATGGCGACATTTTACGGCAGAAGGTCAGAGAGATTTAATGCTAACATCCATTTCATATCGCTCGCGGTAATGCCCAATTTCAAAAATGGGAGACTAGGGGCTTTGAGAATGGGCGACAAGCCGGCGATCTGTAAATCCATTTTTACCGCCCACGCAGGAAATAACGCCCATTTTTGGGCGATCTGCACCAAAGTGTAAAATCTAGCCTAATGACATTGTTCAAATCTAGGAATGTCAAAGAAATGAAATACGTTTATAAAAGATGATGTCATCTTAGACAATGGGATAATATGCTCTCCTAATATGAAGTGTGAAGCCCATCACCACTCCTAGATATCATCATCATAGGCAGTCCCTCGAAATCGACTTGCTTCCACTCTAAGAGTGAGTTCTTAGGTGAACAGTTCAATACAGGAATTACAGTCCCTGTCACAGGTGGGACAGACAGTCATTGAAGGAAAGGGTGGGTGGGGAGTCTTGCCGCACGCTCCTTCCGCTGACTGCGCTTGCTTTCTGCATGCTCTCAGCGACGAGACTCGAGGTGCTCAGTGCCCTCCCGGATGCTCTTCCTCCACTTAGGGCAGTCTTTGGTCAGGGACTCCCAGGTGTCAGTGGGGATGTTGCATTTTATCAAGGAGACTTTGATGGTGGCCTTGAAACATTTCCTCTGCCCACCTGGGGCTCGCTTGCCGTGTTGGAGTTCCGAGTAGAGCACTTTCTTTGAGAGTCGTGTCAGGCATGCGAACAATGTGGCACGCCCAACGGAGCTGGTTAAATGTGGTCAGTGCTTCGGTGCTGGGGATGTTGGCCTGATCGAGGGCACTAATGTTGGTGCGTCTGTCCTCCAAGGGGATTTGCAGGATCTTGCAGCGACATCATTGGGGGTATTTCTCCAGTGATTTGAGGTGTCTACTGTATATGGTCCACGTCTCAGAGCCATACAGGAGGGCGGGTATCACTACAGCCCTGTAGACCAGAAGCTTGGTGCCAGATTTGAGGGCCTGATCTTCGAACACTCTCTTCCGAAGGTGGCCGAAGACTGCGCTGGCGCACTGGAGGCGGTGTTGAACCTCATCATTGATGTCTGCTCTTGCTCCTGAGGTATGGAAAGTGGTCCATGTTGTCCAGGACCCCGCCATAAATCTTGATGACTGGGGGGGCAGTGCTGTGTGGCAAGGTCAGATTGGTGGAGGACCTTTGTCTTACGGATGTTTCGTGTAAGGCCCATGCTTTCGTACGCCTCGGTGAAGATGTTGACTATGACTTGGAGTTCAGCCTCTGAATGTGCGCAGACACAAGCGTCGTCCGCGTACTGTAGCTCCACGACAGAGGATGGGACGGTCTTGGATCTGGCCTGGAGACAACGAAGGTTGAACAGGTTCCCAATGGTTCTGTAATTTAGTTCCACTCCGGCGAAGAGCTTGTAGACAACGATAACTACAACAACATGCATTTATATAGCAACTTTAATATAGTAAATTGCCCTAAGGCGCTTCACAGGAGTGTTATCAAACAAAATGTGACACCAAGCCATATAAGCAGATATTAACAAATTTCACAGGAAATTAAATTATTTAAATTTAGTGTTTATCAATTGCACTGTCGATACAAATATCAGTGAGCCACTTTTCATCCAAGTCATGTGTGCTGTGCATGCTTCATAAGGTTAATAATGAACTGAATAGCTCTGTTGAATAGCTTTTATTTTCAATTTTTTTCACTGAATTAACTTGGTTACAAAAAGGTTTCACTTTTATTTCCAACTAAGTAATATGATGCTGAAGTTAAAAAAAAACTTTCACCAGGAATTTCCTCGGGAGTCCTCCTGACCGACTGCCGTAACTATGACACTGGATCAGCAGAAACCCCATTTACGCATCAATCCGGGGTTTCCACCGAAGTTACGACGATCAATTGGGAGAACCCCAAGGATATTCCCGTCTTTACTCATGATTTCCATCCAGATAGTCCCCTCATTTCTCCCTTCCTCTTTTGAAAGCATTAACTTGCACTGAAGTACAGTCCATGAATGCTGGGGTAGAGTGCTATGGATCCTCGGATCTGATTCCACAGATGCCGGGATACAGTTCCATAGGTGTTGGGATATGGTTCCATGGGTGACTAAGTATATTTCCATGGGAGTTGTGGTATAGTTCCATAGGCACTGTCTACGGCCCCATGTGTGTTGGGGTACAGTTCCATAGATCCTGGGGAATCATTCCTTTATTACTGGAGTACAGTTGTATGAGTGCCATCTGCCATCCTGTACCTCACCCAAGTGACTATTCTTTATCTGTGAGCCCTTTTAATGTGTTCAATCGTAGAGGAATCACAGGGAAAGTTGAATCCTGTCTTCACTTCAAGTTCACACATGCCCACTTTTCAGCAGGAGTTCTTGGTTAACAATCTGGAACAGGCGTCAAGCATGAATTCCTCCCTAAATCTAAAGTATCAGTCCTACCCTCATCAGATAACTCCACATGGTTTGAACTTTGAGCCTTCCAGTCACTATGCAAATGATGTCTCTGTACCACAATCTTTCTGAAGAATTATTACCACCAATGATGTCTCCGCAAGATCCTCCAAATCCCCTGGGAGGACAGACGCACCAACATTAGTGTCCTCAACCAGGCCAACATCCCCAGCATTGAAGCACCGACCACACTTGATCAGCTCCGCTGGGCAGGCCACATTGTCCGCATGCCAGACACGAGATTCCCAAAGCAAACGCTCTACTCGGAACTCCTTCATGGCAAACGAGCCAAAGGTGGGCAGAAGAAACATTACAAGGACACCCTCAAAGCCTCCCTGAAAAAGTGCAACATCCCCACCGACACCTGGGAGTCCCTGCCCAAAGACCGCCCTAAGTGGAGGAAGTGCATCCGAGAGGGCGCTGAGCCCCTTGAGTCTCATCGCCGAGAGCGTGCAGAAATCAAGCGCAGGCAGCGGAAAGAGCGTGCGGCAAACCTGTCCCACCCACCCTTTCCTTCAACGACTATCTGTCCCACCTGTGACAGGGACTTTGGCTCTCGTATTGGACTGTTCAGCCACCTAAGGACTCATTTTAGGAGTGGAAGCAAGTCTTCCTCGATTCTGAGGGACTGCCTATGATGATGATGATGACAGGTACAAGTGTACAGTTCGGAAAAATTGATTTTGAAGCCGGTATGAGACCAGGGTGGCGAAGATACTTTTATTTATTTTTCATAATACTATCTGTTAGGTTATTGGTCTCAAAACATTCTGTCTGAAGACTCCCCTATACTCAGGAGTCCTCACTTCTAAAAGACTGTGTTAGCCACCCAAAGGTAAACAGTGCTTTCATTGCAGAGAAAGTGTTTTATTAGTATACAGCAACAGAAGTAATGTGCGAGTAAGACAAAAATACAGAAAGAAATGGAATACAACATTCTAAAGACATTGATCATGGTATACAGTATGTTTGGTGACAGATGGACTGAAATATGATCATCCTTGTACCTCCTTGTGGACTAGCTAGTTTGAAAACCTATCTTTGAAATCACTGATTCACAGTAGGTTATTTATCACAGTTGTCTCAGAATGTATGCTGGCCTAAGCCTTTGTAGTTGGATAATACCACATAATACCAACCAGCAACAGATATTTTTTTTTTCATTTCCCTCTGCCAGGGGTGGAATCCTCAAGTACCACAAGATAAGCTGTCAGATCGCCTCCAAGGATAACAGAACTTGAATATTGGTCAAGGCCAGAACTTGAAATCAGGCCCAGCATCTGGCCGATCACGATCTGATTCTTTCAGAATCCAATGTTCCCTCTCCTCCCCTGAAGGTGCTGATCTATGCTGAAGTACAATCCATTGAGGGCCAACAACACTTCAATGATTCACCGTTCGTCATAGGAAAATTCACCAATCCTACTCTGCCAATGAGGAGCCAGGCTAAAAATGAAGCAAACGTCACAGATCAGGCTACCGCACCGATTCTCTGACCTGCACTTCCTTTGAGTGCAGCTCTCTGCTGAAACATGTTATTGGTGAATTTACACTCATCTGTGAGTCTTAACAATGGGTGTTGAACCCTGGGGATACACTGTAGCTGAACATAATCATGATCATGTCCTCCACCAATATCCATATATACAGACCTTCCACAATGTGTCAGTGGATATTACTCAAGAGTGGGAATCCTGGTCGATTTTCCTCTCCCTAACTCAAAGGTACAGCTTTCTATGTAGAAGTCAAGGAATTGATCATGGCGACCTTATTTATCTACATGGCTTAGTACCACATTCATTAAAAAAATTGATTAAACATAGCAAGAGAAATTTTGTGCACAGTTCTCTTGATTGCCGGCGTAATTTTGATCAAAGATCAACAGAAACCCCAGAGAAACTACGTAAACAGACATTTACCGTCATTTTTTCGGGACCGACTTTCCATCAAAGACATGGCGGGTGATCAGGAAAATCGGCAAAAATTCTCCCTAACTGTTATGTTCAGAATAACTCCACAAGACTGTATGATGTAAGCTCAAACTGATGTGACCTTAGTCTCTTTAATCAAACTCCAGAGTGCTAAAGCAGCATGGCAGACAACCTTTTATACCTGCTTGCACGGGGTGTGCAGGGGACCTTTGGGTCTCCAACAGGTGCGCCCCTGGTGGCAAGTCTTACACGATTATAAAGGTTACATACATAACATCACTCCACCGCCACCGTGCCCCCCCCCCCTCCCCGCAAGTTTTAGATACAAGTTATTTACAAGTTGAGGAGATCCAGGGCTCTGCGTTCCCGGGTCGATCGCCTGAGTTGAAGTCCTGGCATGGGTGAGTTGGTCGGATCATTGCTGCACGGCCGCGCGGCTGGTCTGATTGGACTGTCGGGCATGGTGGGTGTCATGTATGTAACCTTCATGTAACTTTAACCTTCATAACAACACTGCATACTGAAAACACCCAAGAAAATGTAATGTCCTTACAAACTACTATAAATTCACACGAGGCACATTCTGCAGACAAGGTCACTCTGTAACCTGAACCTTTATTCACAGGACCAAGAAGTGATGACCCTGCGTGGAAACCTCCCTTTATATACCTGGATGACCAGGTGAGGAGTGTCTCCCACAAGTTCACCCCCTGTGGTCAAGGTGTGCATTTCTTAGGTATATACAGTATGCAGTGTTGTTATGAAGGTTACAGTTACATGAAGGTTACATACATGACAGTGGGTTCATCCTCGTGATTGACAGCGAGGTCGGTTGCTGGTTGGGTGTGTGTTGGTGGATCAATGATGGTAATGTCCTCTTCAAACTGTTCTTGGTTGTCAGTGAATCGCAGTTTGGTCTGATCCAAATGCTTTCTGCACGTTTGTCCATTCAGAAATTTGACAACAAACACTGTATTCCCCTCCTTGGCTAAAACAATGCCAGCAACCCATTTGGGACCATGACTGTAATTAAGAACAAATATAGGGTCATTAACCTCAATGTCACGTGATACAGCCGCGTGACCGTGGTACATGTTATGCCGGTAACGCCGGGTTTCTACATGATCATTGAGATCCGGGCGGACTAAGGAGAGCCTGGTTTTGAGTGTTCTCTTCATTAACAATTCTGCCGGGGCAACCCCAGTAAGCGAGTGGGGTCGCTTCCAGTAGCTGAGCAGAACCAGCCGTCACGCGTTTCAAGCTCTGCTTGATAGTCTGGACTGCCCGTTCCGCTTGACCGTTGGGTGCGGGCTTAAACAGGGCAGACCTGACATGTTTGATGCCATTGAGGGTCATGAACTCGTTGAATTCCAAGCTGGTGAAACATGGTCCATTGTCACTAACAAGGACGTCGGGCAAACCATGGGTGGCGAACATGGCCCGGAGGCTTTCAATGGTGGCAGTGGATGTACATGATGATATTATTACACATTCAATCCATTTAGAGTAAGCGTCCACTGCTACTAGGAACATCTTTCCTAGAAAGGGGCCAGCAAAATCTACGTGGACCCTGGACCACAGTTTGGAGGGCCATGACCACAGACTCAGTGGGGCCTCCCTTGGTGCATTGCTCAACTGTGAACAAGTGTTACATTGGTGTACGCGTGACTCCAATTCCAAGTCAATGCCGGGCCACCAAACATGCGACCTGGCAATAGCCTTCATCATGACTATGCCTGGGTGGGTATTGTGTAGGTCGCATATAAACGTTTCCCTGCCTTTTTTTGGCAAAACCATGCATAGGAGACAATCGATTGGATGGATATTTCATCCTCGCGTCAGTAAAATGGCTTAATTTCGCCTTGCATTTCCCCGGGAACAGGCAACCAGCTCCC
This sequence comes from Pristiophorus japonicus, assembly GCF_044704955.1. Classification (NCBI taxonomy): domain Eukaryota; kingdom Metazoa; phylum Chordata; class Chondrichthyes; family Pristiophoridae; genus Pristiophorus; species Pristiophorus japonicus. The sequence continues at coordinate 86,863,021 of NC_091978.1, read as the reverse complement.
ATTAAGGATGCAGTTTTTTACTAGTGATAGCACAGGGTCCTGGCTAGTCCAGGTCCTGATCTGGCGAGCCGTGACGTGTGACCCCTCGGTCTCAAAAACATCCATTACAAGAAACAAGGCTGCAGGTTGCGACATTTTCACCCCGGTGGTGGGCAATGGTAGCCGACTGAGGGCATCAGCACAGTTACATAAGAACATAAGAAATAGGAACAGGAGTAGGCCATACGGCCCCTCGAGCCTGCTCCGCCATTCAATATCCTCCTCATCTCTGTTTTATTCTAAGGTCATGCCCTCTAGTTCTAGTCTCCCCCATCAGTGGAAACATCTTCTCTGCATCCACCTTGTCAAGCCCCCTCATAATCTTATATGTTTCGATAAGATCACTTCTCATTCTTCTGAATTCCAATGAGTAGAGGCCCAACCTACTCAACCTTTCCTCATAAGTCAATCCCCTCATCCCCGGAATTAACCTAGTGAACCTTCTCTGAACTGCCTCCAAAGCAAGTATCTCCTTTCATAAATATGGAAACCAAACCAAGGCACAGATCTCAGTGCCTGATCTATGGTAGATTACATAGTCATACACAGATAATGTTAGTGCCCATCTTTGGATGCGGGATGAAGCATTGGTATTAATATCTTTGCTTTCTGAAAACAGTGAAGTAAGCGGTTTGTGGTCGGTTTCGAGCTCGAACCAGAGTTCAAATAGGTATTGGTGCACTTTCTTAACCCCGTATACGCATGCTAATGCTTCTTTCTCAACCATACTGTAGGCTCTTTCAGCCTTAGATAAACCTCTGAATGCATGTGCAACTGGTTGCAGTTTGCCTGACACTTTGGTTTGTTGTAACACACAACCGACCCCGTACGCAGATGCATCACAAGCTAGTACTAACATTTACACAGGTCATACAATACTTGTTAGAACATAGCAGGTTTCTGACCTTATTAAAGGCTGTCTCTTGAGCTTTACCCCAAACCTAGTCGTCACCCTTATGTAGCAATAAATGCAAAGGTTCCAGCAAAGTGCTCAACCTGGGTGGAAAGTTACCAAAATAGTGGAGTCGTCCCAGGAACGAACGCAGCTCCATCATATTCTGTGGTCTGGGTGCATTCTTGATGGACTCCATCTTAGAGTCCATGGGTCTGATGCTGTCTGCCGCAATATTTCTCCCCAAAGATTCGACTTCTGGCACCAGGAAAACACACTTGGTGTGTTTCAGCCTGCGTCCCACTCTGTACAGTTGCTTTAGAACCTCTTCCAGTTTGTCATGTATGTAACCACAATGTAACACCACTGTATTACTGTATACACTCAACCTAGATGCACATCTTGACCACAAGGGGTGAACTTGTGGGAGACACTCCTTATCCAATCACACAGGTATAAAAAGGGAGGTCCCACGCAGGGTCTTTGGAGTCCTGTGAATAAAGAGTTAAGGTCACAGAATGTGCCACATGTGGTTTCATACTGTAGAGTAAGGACTTAACACAGGTTATGCATGTGTTCGATGGTGTCACGACCAGTGATCAGGATGTTGGCTTGAAACACAATGGTGTGCGGAACCGATTTCAGCAGACTCTCCATGTTCCTCTGGAAGATGGCAGCAGCCGAGCGAATCCCAAAAGGGCATCTGTGGTATATAAACAGTCTTTTGTGCGTGTTGATGCACGTCAATCTTTTCAAAGATTCAGCTAGCTCCTGTGTCATGTAAGCAGAGGTTAGATCCAGCTTGGTGAACGACTTCCCCCCTGCTAACGTTGCGAACAGGTCCTCCGCTTTGGGTAGTGGGTACTGTAACGAGACTCGGTTGATCGTTACCTTGTAGTCTCCGCAGATTCTGACCGTGCCATCGCTTTTCAACACTGGAACAATTGGACTGGCCCACTCGTTGAACTCGACTGCCGATATAATTCCCTCTCGTTGAAGTCTGTGCAGTTCGATCTTGACTTTCTCCCGCATCATATATGGAACCGCTCGGGCCTTGTGATGAGCGGGCTGTGCATCAGGGACTAGATGGATCTGCACTTTGGCGCCTGTGAAGTTGCCGATGTCTGGTTCAAATAGCGATGGAAATTTGTTGAGCACTTGAGCGCACGAGGCGTCATCCACCGAAGACAGTGCTTTGATGTCGTCCCAGTTCCATTGGATCTTTCCTAGCCAGCTTCTGCTGCACAGCGTTGGGCCATCACCTGGTACAATCCATAGTGATAAATCATGCACACCTCCATCGTACGATACCTTCACTGCCGCACTGCCAATGAGTGGCATGAGCTCTTTGGTGCAAGTGCGCAGCTATGTATAAATTGGGCTTAATTTTGGCCTTTGTGCCTTGTTGCCCCACAGTTTCTCAAAAGCCTTCTGGCTCATAATTGACTGACTCGCCCCCGTGTCCAATTCCATGGAAACTGGAATGCCATTTAATTTGACTTTCAACATTATCGGAGCGCTTTTAGTGGTGAAGGTGTGTACCCCATACACTTCCTCTTCAGCCTCAGGTTGAGTTGTCTCTCTTACTCGTTCAGCGTGATCCGGATCGGACATCTTCTGCCGACTCTGCCACGTGGTGAGTTGTAGCATGTTTGCACATTCGCTGGAGGTGCCCCATTGTTCCGCAGCTTTGCACACGTCGTGCTTGAATCGACATTGATAGGCTCGATGATTACCCCCGCAGCGCCAACATGGTGTTAACGCCCCACGGCGGGCTCTGAGTCATTCTAGGTCTGGCCTCTGCAGGCGTGTAAGCCCTGCCATGTACAGTTCCGCCTGCTGAAGGCGTTATTTTATGCACAGTACTTGCCGGTGTGCTTTGATGCTGAGAAGATATCTGCTTAGTATTATCATTCGTGAATATGAAAGCCTGGGCTATCGTGATGGCCTTGCTCAGATCTAGGGATTCAGCAGACAGCAGTTTGCGAAGAATGACCTCGTGGCCGATTCCAAGCACGAAAAAGTCCCGCAACATTTCCCACAAAACTCCACGGTCCCGCAAGGTGTCTTAGGTCGGCGACATAGCTCGCCATGTCCTGGCTGTCGGAGCGATGGTGTGTATAAAAGTGATACCTGGCCATTAAGGTGCTCACCTTCAGCTTGAGGTGTTCCCGAACCAGCGTGCACAACTCCGCATATATCTTGTCCGTTGGTTTCGTTGGTGCTAGCAGATTTTTGATGAGGCCATATATCATGGACCCACAAATGGTGAGGAGAATCGCCCTGTGCTTGACCGAGTTACTGTCCGTATCCAGCTCGTTGGCCACGAAGTACTGGTCAAGACGATCAACGAAGACTTCCCAATCATCACGCTCTACAAATCTCTCAAGAGTACCAACGGCAGCCATAACCGTGTGAAAGTTCATGATCTGTTACTCGTCGCCAATTGTTATGTTCAGAATAACTCCACAAGACTGTAGGTTGTAAGTTCAAACTAATGTGATCTTAGTCTCTTTAATCAAACTCCAGAATGCTGAAGCAGCATGGCAGACAACCTTTTATACCTGCTTGCACGGGGTTGCAGGTGACCCTTGGGTCTCCAACAGGTGCGCCCCCTGGTGACAAATCTTACACTATTATAAAGTTTACATACATAATACTAACCTCAACCCAGGTCTGTGCAGAGTTAATTGATCTCGCCCAAAGCTGCAGTAGGGTGTTATAATTTGCCTTAGTGACCTCGGTTAAATAAAGAAAAAGAAAATCTGTCAGAGTTCCCGCTCCTGATTGCTATCCGGTGATCCCTGTGGGCAGACATTGGATGAGGACCACATCAGGCTCAGTTATAATACCCCACCTTCCCATCGTTGAATATCCTGTCAACACTCAGGCCCCCAACAACCTGCAGCTATGGCGGAACAGGAATTCGAACTGCCAGTGACCTTCCCCTCTGACACCTCATTTTCTGGGCTCAAGCAATATTTTTGGCTGTAACCCGTGCCAATATTTGCCACTGTTGGGCTGCCTAGTAGGTGTGGGGGTGAAGGAAATGTGGCGCTGGCTGGTCACTCATCCGCCGAGCAAACTAGTTCTGCTGTAATTTTTTTTAAAATTGGAAATCAGCCCCTCTACAGGAAGACTGATTTCACTGGGGCCAGACATGCACTTTTTCAGTATTCCAGGTGATGTATGCACCTGTAAATATGCTCATAGATTTGTAGAGTGGTTGCATTGTGGGTGGCTTAGCCAGTCACGTAATGTTCACAAGACTTAATAAAACCCCAGTCCGTTAGGTCTAGGTCATCCACGATGAGGTATGTAGTTGTGAGCCTCGTGGATGAACTGGTAATGTGTAGTGTGATTATTAAACCCAATGTGTTGCTATGAATTCTTAAGCAAAGAACCCATGAAGCAAATACATTACATCAGCCATGAAGTCAGCCTGGAACAGTCTTGTAGGCTTCATTTCTGACCAAGGAAGTCCCTCTTTTCCTGCCTCTCGTAGTTGTACAGTTCATCGGGGGTGCCGGAGGCAGGATTAGTGGGAATTCCAGTGGGTGGCATTATCTCATTGGTCCCGTCTCCTTTCATGGTCAGGCTACAAAGGGGCAGATTCAATTGCTGCCACCCTGCCCTCCTCTGGTCCCTCCCCCAACCCCCACAGGAAATACCAGCATCAGTTTCTTTGGGGCATAGACTCAGCCTTTTCCCGCCTCCACTTATCCTTGCACATCCCGATTTCACTAATAATCCAAGGAACACACATGGCCACTTGGGCGAGGCACCAGAGGACTGCCAGTCTATGGGCTCAAGTATCGGCCTGAGTTGCTCCTATTTTTTTGGAGCAACTAGTTTAGAATGGAGCAGCTTAGAAATTGCAATTCTCGGCATTTAGTTTGCTCCAGTTCTAGTGAGTTTGAATAGTTCCATTTTAGACCAGATTTTTTTTCAAATGGGGGCGTGTCCAGCCATTTACGTCTGTTTTGCAAGTTTAGGCAGTGAAAACTTACTCCAAACGAACTTAGAATGGAATAAGTGTAGATTTTGCCTACACTTATAAATCAAGCGTAGGGAACAAGAGATTGGGGGGGGAGGGGGGGGAAGTTTACAAACATTAAACACTTCACTTTTACGAATAAAGAGCCACCATCAATAATAAATGATAAATAAATCAATAAATCAACCAATAAATCAATCAAAAATAAAGTATTTCCGGAAGGTTATTTGTGTCTTCCTTTGTGAAGACAGGACCAAAGTATTTGTTCAACTGGTCCGCCATTTCTTTGTTCCCCATTATAAATTCACCTGAATCTGACTGCAAGGGACCTACCTTTGTTTTCAATAATCTTTTTCTCTTCACATATTTATAGAAGCTTTTGCAGTTTTTATGTTCCCAGCAAGCTTCCTCTCATACTCTATTTTCTCCCTCCTAATTAAACCCTTTGTCCTCCTCTGCTGAATTATAAAATTCTCCCAGTCCTCAGGTTTGTTGCTTTCTCTGGCCAATTTATATGCCTCTTCCTTGGATTTAACACTGTTCTTAATTTCCCTTGTTAGTCACGGTTGAGCCACCTTCCCCGTTTTATTTTTACTCCAGGCAGGGATATACAATTGTTGAAGTTCATCCATGTGATCTTTAAATGTTTGCCATTGCCTATCCACCGTCAACCCTTTCAATATCATTCGCCAATCTATTCAAGCCAATTCACGTCTCATACCATCGAAGTTACCTTTCCTTAACTTCAGAACCCCAGTCTCTGAATTAGCTGTGTCACTCTCCATCTTAATAAAGAATTCTACCATATTATGGTCACTCTTTCCCAAGGGGCCTCACACAACAAGATTGCTAATTAGTCCTTTCTCATTACACATCACCCAGCCTAGGGTGGCCAGCCCTCTAGTTGGTTCCTCGACATATTGATCTAGAAAACCATCCCTAATACACTCCAGGAAATCCTCCTCCACCGCATTGCTACCAGTTTGGTTCGCCCAATCAATATGTAGATTAAAGTCGCCCATGATCACTGCTCTACCTTTATTGCACGCATCCCTAATTTCTTGTTTGATGGGGTCCCCAACTTCACAACCCTGGAAGTAATCCAGGAACGAGTTCTCCGACCATCAACACTGAACCCGCCAGAATTTGTGGGGTAAGTGGGAAGGTATTTCATTTGAATGGGGCCAATGGGCACCTGTGCCACTACGCGGCACATCCCAGACATCTGGCTGCCCCATTCTACCAGAAACTCTGATACCTGGGCACCATCAGGGGATGGGGGTTTGGCAGGCTCTCTCACGCAGTCCCCACCTCAGGCTAAAAAATATAAACCACCTTCAGGGATCCAGGTCACTGCCCATTTTGCGAGCTGTCCCGGTGGAGCTATGGTTTAAATCTGTCTGAATGGCTGAGGGAATCCAGCCCAAGACCTTTTTTACAACAGATTTAGAGGCAATATCACCACTACTGCAGACATGGATTTATTGACTGTAGGTGTTCTTCCCGGTTAGAAGTAGGGAACAGCAAAATGACCCCAGTTTGCATATTTGGCTTGATCCAACTAACCTTAGACCTGTTATGTATTGATGTGTGTATCGTCCTGGTACCTTAAAATAATGTAAGCACAATGGTACACCACAGAGGGCGCTGTGGTGGGAAACCTGGAAGTACCTGCAACAGGCACTATAAAAGGCTGACCACCACACCTGAAAGGCACTCTGGAGCTGAACAATAAAGGACGAAGGTCACAGCAGTTAGATTAACACCAGACCGTGTGGAGTCAGTGATTTGTGTGCTACATACACCACAAGACCCAAGCTCAATCCCCTGAACTTGACGCTGGACCGAAAGCACTAAAATTGCAGAGTCAAGAATATACAGGGAATCACGATAGAACTCTAAGGTTGTTCGCTTCTGGTCTTGATGTTCTGGCTTGAATAAACTATCTGGATCTGGACTGCCATGAATTGTTGTTCACCCCTACTAATCACCTTCAAAATTCCTTGTAAACTCCATCAAACACAGGATTATTCAATTTGGCTCATACCACACCCACTCCCCCAAAATTATTATTGCAGTACAGTAACTCTCTGCAAGAAAAATATATCTTCGTTATGATTTTTTCCTTATTTTTTTCTTATTATCTTGGAGCCTTACTAATTTCCCTAGGGATGAACTACTTCCTGCAGTTAGTGGCATTCTATGGATAAGTTAAGCAGTGAGAACTACAAATTGCTTAATCAAATGTGAGGAACGGTTGGCTTTTGCTTGGACCATTTCCTTTTCTTAATTTTTAGGGCCAGGGCCAATGCTGCACTCAGCAATTTAGACAGATTCCCAAAGCTTGCTTTTCAAACCATTTAGATGAGAGGCCATCAGCAGAGTGTGATGCACTTTGGCAGTCAGCTCTTATACCACCAATGGTAAGTGTAGCCTTTAGTGTTAACACTCTGTATTCTCACAGCTTAAAATGCTAATTCAATTGTAAGCAAATTTTTAGGAGCAGTTTTCATAATTGTGTCATACTGTAAACCACACTATTGTTAATGATTCCACCTTCCTCTCCAAATGACTTGATGCTTAGTGTGGCCAAAAACAGCTTCAGATTTAGACTATGATATCACCTTGGCTTACCAAATAGGAAGCCAGCTTCAGGAAGGAATGTAAGAGGACTGATAATCAAGATAGTCTAGTTTCTTAGCAGACATCAAAACAGAACAGTCTACGCATTAAACACAACTCATTTCAGTCCTGTGATTTTAAAACAAAACAAAAAAGACATTCATGCCAGAGGAATATGTCTACAAGCTCAGCTTGTAGTATAACTTTATGTTTTATATGGCATTGGTAATGAATTATTGGGCTCAATTTTACTCAATGCCGTTTTTTGGCGTATTTCAAGAGTTACGCCCTTTTTTATGGCCCTGACTACTCCAAAAATGTAACTTGCAAGTTTCCCCGTTCTATTTTTTTAAATTGGCACCGCGCAGCCTGTCCTTTAGCTTCGGGGGGGGTGGAGCCTAATGTCTGCGCTGAAAAACCGATGCCCCCCACTTCTGCGCATGCATGAAAAAAAAAAGGACATTTTTTACATGACTGCTATGGGTGCGCATGCCCAGTACAGCTCCCGGTCTGCGTTCGGCCATTTTTAAAGAGCAGTTCAGATGATGGCAATGAGTGCGGAGAGCATTGACCTTGTGCGATCACTCCTGGGCATCATCAGTGGTGTGGGTGATAAGGTATCGGGACTGTCGAGAGAAGTAACAACACTCTCACGCGAAATGAGAACACCATCCGGGCACATGAGAGAGGGAATGCCGCAGGTAGCTGATACAATGTTGGTGCACATGAGGGAGGGAATGCCGCAGGTAGCTGATACACTGTTGGTGAACATGAGGCAGGGAATATTGCAGGTAGTTGCTACATTGTCAGTGAACACGAGGGAGGGAATGTTGCAGGTAGCTGAGACAGTCAGTGAACACGAGGGAGGGAATGTCGGAGTTATCCGCTGCAATAAGGGAACACGCCCAGACTCTGTGGATATTGACAGAATCAACTGCCACTCCCACTCCAATCTCCAGACCAGCCTCTGAAGAGGCCCAGGCCAGGCCTTCCACATTGCCGACTGCCCACGCCCCCCATCAAGAAGTGCGCATTACCCGAGATGTTCGAAAGAATAAGCTTGGTACCAACCCGAGAAACGCTGCGCTGCCACCTGCAGTCAACAAGACCAAGCACAGCGGGCGGTCTTAGAATAAGGTGGAGGAGAGATGGGTGCAGCCTTTCTTTGCTGCTGTTGTTATTGTTGTTATTATTGTTGTTATTGGTGTAACTGTTCTCAAAATAAAAGTTTTTTGTAAGTTATGTAAATTTGCAAGTTTAAAAGTTTGCAAGTGATCTTAAAGATTTGAAGTGATCTTAAAGTTTGTAAGTAATCTTAAAGTTTGTAAGTGAACTTAACTGAAAATTTTAAAGTTTGTTACAAGAATATTTATATTAAAGTTAAGTTAAACTTTTGAATAAAATATATTTTAAATTATAACTGAATCATTTCTATTATTTGTTCCATTATTAACACAACTTTTTGAACTAAAGAAGAATCATTTACATTATTTGTTCCATTAACACAACACAACATTACAGGGCAGGTCCAAACAGTAAACATGGTCCATTTGGAATAGTTGCCGCTGAGCCGTCAGGCAGCAAAGCATTCACGGATGTTCACGGCATCATCATCAGCCACTCTCACCTCAGGTGGGTCTTCCACTACGAGCTGCTGCTGCCTCATGATGGCTAAGTTATGCAGCACACAACAGTGAACTGACCGACAATCTCAGGGGAGCATTGCAAGTAGAATGGTCCAAGCATCAGAAATGTTGTTTCAAGATGTCAATGGTCCTCTCTATTATGCTGCGCGTCGCAATGTGCGACATGTTTTATACCCGGTCAACTTCCATCCGGGTTATGCGTAGGGGCGTCATGAGCTAGGTGGTGAGGCCGTACCCTTTGTCTCCCAGCAGCCAGCTCTGCCCTCCTGGCTGCTGCTGAAACATGGCAGATATAGCACTCCCGCGTAGGATGAACGCATCATGGGTGCTCCCAGGGTATTTCGCATCAACTGACATGATGTGATGCATGTCGTCACAGATGAGCTGCACATTAACGGAGTGGAAGCCTTTTCTGTTTCTGTACATCTCGGAATCCTCCAAAGGTGCTTGTAAGGCGATGTGGGTACAATCAATGCAGCCCTGTACCATCGGGAAGCCAACAATCCTGGAAAAGCCCACAGCCCTGTCACGCATTGCCTGGGCGGTCATGGGGAACTTTATGTAGTTATTCCTCCGGGCATATATTGCAGCAGTCACCTGCCGAATGCAGATATATGTTGCATGTTGAGAAATGGCGCACACATCCCCAGTTGTGGCCTGGAATGATCCAGATGCAGAAAATGAAAGTGCAGCTGGAACCTTTGCTTCCACTGACAAAGCAGTCCTCCTGATGGTTCTAGGTTGCAGGTCTGCTTTTACTAATTCACAGATCTCAGTTACAACTTCTTTGCAGAAACGCAGCCTTCTCACACAGTCTGCATCACTCAGGTGCAGGTATGAATGCCTGTCTCGATATACCCGATGTGGGTAAGGCCTCCTGCCCGTCATCCTACGTGCTCTGAGGTTCCTCATGCGATGACGTTGAATCAATCGTCTCCTCTGCAGCACCATCATGCAGAAGGCTTGCACGAGGTATGAAATTGTAGCTTTGCAAGAAGCTCAAAACAACAGGACAAGGAGTTAAAGCTTTTCTCCTCTATCTCTCCCCAAGGTTGACGCTCTCAAACAGTATCAGAGAATTTATGACAGCAGGCTAATTGCTGGCTGAGGGGCCACCAAGAGTGGAGGGATTGCCTCCCCCAGCCAGTAAGGAGTTAGGGGCAGACAGGCATGGTTTTGTATGGATGTAGAATGGCTTTGTATTCTTAAAACTCGCTTGGTACACTATTTGTTGACAAAAAATCTCCTGCATTCAATCTTCTGATACGGTTCAAGCAGTTATTCATTATTGCTCAATTATTAAACACCGGCTCATTGCTTGGCCATTTGAGGACAGACCTTTGAAACTTTGTGGTGAACAATCCAGATTCTGCAAGAAGAATGTTTACATCTGTGTGTAGCTGGAAAAACACAGTAGCAAATATATCAAAAGGATATATTATCATCATCATCATCATAGGCAGTCCCTCGGAATCGAGGAAGACTTGCTTCCATTCCTGAAGTGAGTTCTTTGGTGGCTGAACAGTCCAATACGAGAGCCACAGACCCTGTCACAGGTGGGACAGATAGTCGTTGAGGGAAGGGGTGGGTGGGACTGGTTTGCCATGTGCTCTTTCCACTGCCTGCGCTTGATTTCTGCATGCTCTCGGCGTTGAGACTCAAGGTGCTCAGCGCCCTCTCGGATGCACTTCCTCCACTTAGGGCGGTCTTTAGCCAGGGACTCCCAGGTGTCAGTGGTGATGTTGCACTTTATCAGGGAAGCTTTGAGGGTGTTCTTGTAACGTTTCCGCTGCCCACCGTTGGCTCGTTTGCCGTGAAGGAGCTCCAAGAAGAGCACTTGCTTTGGGAGTCTCGTGTCTGGCATGCGGACTATGTGACCTGCCCAGCGGAGCTGATCAAGTGTGGTCAATGCTTCAATGCTGGGGATGTTAGCCTGAATGAGGACATTGATGTTGGTGCGCCTGTCCTCCCAGGGGATTTGTATGATCTTGTGGAGACATTGCTGGTGATATTTCTCCAGCAACTTGAGGTGTCTACTGTACATGGTCCATGTTTCTGAGCCATACAGGAGGGCAGGTATTACTACAGTCCTGTAGACCATGAGCTTGGTGGCAGTTTTGGCAGTTTGAGGGCCTAGTCTTCAAATACTCTTTTCCTCAGGCGGCCGAAGGCTGCACTGGTGCATTGGAGGCAGTGTTGGATCTCGTCGTCGATGCCTGCTCTTGTTGATAGGAGGCTCCCGAGATATGGGAAGTGGTCTACGTTGTCCAGGACCATGCCGTGGATCTTGATGACTGGGGGGCAGTGCTGTGTGGTGAGGACAGGCTGGTGGAGGACCTTTGTCTAATGGATGTTTAGCGCAAGGCCCATGCTTTCGTACGCCTCAGTAAATACATCGACTATGTCCTGGAGTGCAGCCTCTGTATGTGCACAGACGCAGGCATCGTCCGCGTACTGTAGCTCTACGACAGAGATTGGGGTGGTCTTCGACCTGGCCTGGAGACGGCGAAGGTTGATTAATCACACAGCAAATAGCTAAGTACAATCAAATCTCATTATTTCAAGTTGATAAAGAACAATAACTAAACTAATTTTACCAAAGTTTATCATGGGAGTTTAGCAGCGGCAGTAACTGGTAGCGCCCCGCTGTGCCGGCAAGGATGACATCATCACTGTGTGCAGTGGCCCATTTTCGCCCTGGAGCGAAAATTCAGTAGCGCCCCAGAAGCTGCCACAGGTGATGCATGCGACAGCTTCACGGTGGCATGCCAGGCTGTAGGCCACTCGCGGGGCGATAATTAAAAGGGAGGTGCGGAAGGAAAAACAAATGGCCAACTTACCGGTCGGGACCTTTTTGTTGGTCGATCGCCGTGTCCGTGCCCGGATCTTGCAGCCCGTTACTCCGTTTGTGTGCCGGGCTGCTGCCACGGCACCCCACTCCCTGGTGATCCAGGGATGGCCCCGGTTCCCGCTTGGTCAGTCAGCAGCTTGGCCCTCCCCTTTAATGAAGTGGAGGGCCCTGTACACATGCCAGCGCTACGTGTCCCACCACACAGCACTGCAAACTTCACATGGCTTTGCGATCCGCTCCTGCCCCGAGGGGAAATGCAGCGCGATGGGGACGGCGGGGAGGAGGTGTGGGGGGGGGGGGGGTAACCTGAACATAGGTCTCAGGGCGAGACTATCAAGCCTGGTGCTTGATAGTCCCGCCCTGAGCTGATACCATCCGAATTTCGCAGTCAAAGACTTATCCAGGAAGAATGAAAATTGACAAATAAATGTTACGTTTACCATGTAGCCATCTGACTCAATGGGTGGAATTTTACCCCCCAGGACGGGCGGGATAGCGGCGTGGGGGTTAGGGCGGGTGGGGATTACAATTTAAAAAATCAGAAATCCAACCCCAACCCACCTTTTAACATAGGTGGGTTGAGGCGGGCGATTTTTCCTGACTTTTACATCCCCACCACCTGCCACCCGATAAATATCGGGGCCAATGACTCTGACAGACTCAAGAATCTAGAAATTGTGCTCCTTCTTGGAGTGGAATTCAGAAAGATCAGCAGAGGCATGAGAACTTGGGGAAGAATCTGGATCCATTGGGTTGCCGCCCCATAGAACAGCTAATAGGAAATTCCAACCGAGCGGATACAGGGGCTTCATCTGCCTGCCCCCTGCACCCAACTGCCGTTTGTGGACATTCCTGGGTTAATCTCACCACATTTGCCTCTGGTAGGCCCAGTGGTACCCATGCCAGCCGAGAACAGGCGCAGGTGCCTGTCAGGCCTACATGTTGGCTGCAAAAAGCAGGAGTTGAATGGTAATTGATCCCAAAGGAAAGTAAAAGAAAAACCCTCCCTGAATTCTTTGGCCCGATCAGCTTGTGGCTTTCTCTCAAGTGGCAGGGTACCGCTCGGAGATTGTGATCGCTGTACTGTGTGAGCACTCCTGTTGTGCTGCGACGGGTGGGTGCCTGCCCCATTGTTCCTAGCCCTAGCCCTGGGGTTTTGGATGGGGTCACGGAGAGGACTAAGCAGCGGGTGGACATTCTGCTCTGGAGGGGCAACAGCTCTATTGGAATTTCTAGCCTGACAAATGTTATAGATACAAGAATTTTTATTATAAAGGTATATTTATGATTCCAATTTTCTTTTCTATTCTGAAAACAGTGACCTGGAAATTGGATCATGCCCAAATTGGTGTGCAATCCTGGTATAGCACATGCTCCACACTAATGTGGCCAGCAGCAGGGCCATGAAAAATTGGTCCGCCGGCCTCATTCGGATAGTACCGGCAGGCTGCAGGTGCTCCTCCAGTCACGGCATCAGAGGCACCTCGGCAGTGTCAGAGCGGAGCGAAACCGGCTGGCTGAGGCACCAACCATGGGCCTCGGGGGAATCTTGTGGGAGGAGGCTGGGGGTGGCAAAGGCAATTGGGATAAACAGTGGCTGACAGCAGCCTGCAGTTTTCATGTGGAGCCTGGAGGAACTGCTCCGCCGGCTCCATATTCAGGTAAATATTTTTTCAAAGCTTACCTTTGGGTGGTTCCTAGGTCGCCTCCACAGCACTTGAATCAATATGGCATTTGACGGGTCTCCGACACTGTTCTGGCATGGGAGGTTCCACCAAATCCGGAGACGAACACAAACATTTAACTCCAGTGCAGTACTGAGGGAGTGCTGCACTGTCAAAGGTCTTTCGGATGACCTCATTAAGCTGAGGCTCCATCTGCTCTTTCAAGTAGATTTAAAATTCCCATGGCACTATTTCAAAGAAAAGCAGGGGAGTTATCCCTGGTGTCCTGATCAATATTTACGCCTCAACGAAAACAGATTATCTGGTCATTATCATCATCATCTCATTGCTGTTTGTGGGAGTTTGCTGTGTGCAAATTGGCTGCCGTGTTTCCTACATTACAATGGTGACTACACTTCAAAAGTACTTCATTGGCTGTAAAGTGCTTTGAAGTGGTGAAAGGCGCTATATAAATGCAAGTCTTTATTTTTTATTGCCGCTCTTTACAGCGGTTTCCAACTGAAAAACGGGTGCATTGTGGTTCAATTTAACCCCCATCATCATAGTCATCTCATCATCATCATAGGCAGTCCCTTGGAATTGAGGAAGACTTGCTTCCACTCTAAAAATGAGTCCTTAGGTGACTGAATAGTCCAATACGAGAACCACAGTCCCTGTCACAGGTGGGACAGATAGTTGTTGAGGGTAAGGGAGGGTGGGACAGGTTTGCCGCACGCTCTTTCCGCTGCCTGCGCTTGACTTCTGCACGCTCTCGGCGATGAGATTCGAGGTGCTCAGCGCCCTCCCGGATGCACTTCCTCGACTTAGGGCGGTGTTTGGCCAGGGACTCCCAGGTTCAGTGGGGATGTTATACTTTATTAGGGAGGCTTTGAGGGTGTCCTTGAAACATTTCCTCTGCCCACCTTTGGCTCGTTTGCCGTGAAGGAGTTCCAATTTGATAGTGTCCCTCATTTCAGACTGTAGTATGGAAGGGGAAACTGATGTGCTGATGGGGACGTGCAGAGCAACCAGGAAGTGGGCTGGAATTCACTGGAACTGAAATCTGATGAGGCGGTTGCCCTTTCAGAATGGCAAGTGAGTGGCTGCCTCCTCCATCGCTGGTGTTGCTGCTTCTGCTCCTCCTCGTCCTCCTCCTTGTCATCGTCCCTATGCTCCTCCTCTTGCGCCTCTTCCTGAGGTGGTGTGGCTATGCCTGATGGCAAAGGCTGCGCTCGCATGATAGCCAAGTTGTGCAGCATGCAGAAGACGATGACAAAAAGGGACACCCGCTCAGCCGAGTACTGGAGGACTCCTCCCCAGTGGTCAAGGCAATGGAACAGTTGCTTGAGTGCTCTGATGGTCTACTCAATGATGTCCCTGGTGGCGGCGTGGCTCTCATTATATGAGTGTTGGGGTTGCGGTGCGGGGGGGGGGGGGTCATGAGCCAAGTGGAGAATGGATCGCCCTTGTCTCCGACCAGCCAACCGCAAGCTTCAATGTGGTGGCTGGAAAAGAGCTAGCACACCAGTCTGGCGCAGGATGAATGTATCATGGTTGCTGACAGTGAGGATTCAGCATGTGTGGTCGCACACCAACTGCACATTCAGTGAGAGGTAGCCTTTGCGGTTACGGAATATCCCAGGATTGTTATGCGGTGCCCTCAAAGTGACACGGGTGCAGTCTTGTGCAGTGTTGCACACTGGAAGGATCCGCTAGTGCAGAAATTGAGCACAATGGTAATCTTGACTGCCACTGAGAGAACCGTCCTCACCCTGGTCTGAGGCTCAAGGTCTGGTTGCAGAGCTCAGTGACCACATCCTTGCTGAAGTGTAGCCTTCGAACACAGTTTGTCAGTGAAATTGATTTAGGACAACTGGTGCTGGAATACCCTGGGAGGGTAAGGTCTCCTGTTCACAGCCCTATTGTCCCTCCAACCTCTGGCCTCATTTTGCTGTCTTTCTCTCTACCTAAGTTGCCTCCGACAGTGACTCATTTGCAGGAGGTCGCGTGCCAACATGGCCCCCATGAAACGATATAAATGTTGTGACTTTCAAGTCTGCCCTCAATGAAAGTCATGAATGTTTAACAGCCAAAACACTCCTTCAACTGGAAATCACTGAAATTGGTCAAACCGCCTGTCTGCCTATATGGAAGTAAGCACCAACCATTATTGACTGACTAAAATTTTTCCCGAAGATGGCGCCTTTAAATAGCACTCCTCCAGCCGACTCCCGACTGAAACACGGCAGCTGAAGCTGTCATTGTCAGTGCCAGACGGGAACACAGGGGAAAGAGCAAATTTAGCTTCTGAGGTAGTAACGGGGCACAACCAAGTGGGGTGCTACGTGTTAGCGCTGCCGCAAAACCCCAGCCCAATTTAGCAGGAGGCGCTGTTCTCACCGCGCCCGGGTAGAAACTCATTAATGCGCCCCATTAGCACCCCCTGCGTGCACTAACAGGAGGTGCAATCTACCCCCCCACCGGCCACACAACCCACACGTATTTCCAGCATGAGTCACTGGATAATCTGACCATATTTCCCCTCCTTTCTCCATAGACACGGAGTTCAATTTATGCCCCTACTGCTTTTTTAACTGATACCAAGGAGGTTTTATAAAAGGAATCACTTTAATGTTCTCAAGCTGAATCATTCCTAGAAATCTGCAACTTTTTGTACATTAACAGCCCATCTGGTTAAAGTGGCACCTTAGTCCTGCTCAAACCTGCAATTAGAGTTGCTGAGTAGGTTAGCACAGTATTACTGGCCAGTTCTCAAAAACAATGGATGAGACTACAGACAGTCCTTAAGTACTTAAAATGCTTACACTGCCTTTGAGGATCACATTAGGGTTTTTCTTTATGTCTTAATGCTAATCAATCAAAAGTCATACACAAACTTCCTGGAATATTGTTTACCATTAAAAAGCCAACTAAAGATAAATATGAAATACAATAATCATTAGAACAGAGGTTAGGCACTGAAAAGGCGAGAATTTTTAGTTTTTCCATAGATGTTAATTTTTCTTTATTGTAAAATAAAACTCACCTTTGTCCCCGCAGGTATCGACTCAGGTTCCGCAGTGTCAATCACTCCCTCAAGCAATCAGCTTACCTGCTTTTTTACAGAAGTTGACTCCCACTTCTAGCAGGGTAGCAAGATCTGAGTGTGTATCAATGAAACGCCTTTGTCATTTGGACCTGATCTCTGTGTCTCAAGTGGGATTACTCCTTTAATTTATCCGAAGGTTCGAGTTAACACTGCCTACTCCTGCTCCTATTTCCTATGTTCTTATGTTAACACTAGGCGTGGCAATGTTTGGTTCAGTTCGTAATCTGCTTGATTCTACAGTAGACAAAACATATGGAACACTGAGTATAGGAAAGTCTATAGTGCAATCAGTTCAACTTCTGTTCATGTGCTGTTACACTTGTGAACACATGTACACTAGCTCACTTGGGAAGATTCTTACTTAATGCAGAAAGACAGATTCAGACTGCTATCTGTCCTGACGACAGTGGGAAGGTCATTTTTCTTGAAGAGCATTTCCACTGTTATTTTTCTTTTTTCTGCTACCTGCCATAGCTTACTGAGGTTGGGTGTCTGTGTTGATCCTTAAAAATCTCCATTCAAAGATTTGCAGAAATCAAAGACATTTGTCAACACCAAGGTGTGAGATATCTCCGACATGACTGGTTCATTGCTAACAAATTGACTATTGTTCAGATCTATGCAAAAGAGCTACTGATCCCACATTTAAATCATCTCTCTTCTGTATGGATGGGTCCACCCTGCAACAGTACTACATTTTAGTTATGTTTTTGTCCAAAACACGTTAAAATTGCTTATATCAAAGTCTTTCCATGGAAAGAATCTTGAATAGTGACAGCGAGGAGAGCGAGGTAGAGAGGCAGAGAGGTTTAAGGAAGGAATTCGAGAGCTTAGGGCCTAGGCAGCTGAGGCAGTCAATCGAAGGGCCAAGGTAATCAGGACTGCACCAGAGGCCAGAATTGGAGGAATGAAGAGTTCTTGGGGGACTGGAGAAGGTTACATAGATAGGTAGGGGCAAGGCCATGAACAGAAGGATGAGGATTTTAAATTTGAGGCGTTGCTGGACCGGGAGCCAATGTAGGTCAGTGAGCAGGAGAATTGGACTTGGTACGAGTTAAGAGATGGGCAACAGAGATTTGGATGAGTTCAAGTTTACAGAGCGTGTCGGTTGGGAGGCTGGCCAGGAGAGCATTGGAATAATCGAGTCTGGAGATAACAAAGGTATGGATGAGGTGGAACTTGCCAATCTTGATGCTGGAGAGAATATGGGATTGGAAGTTCAATTCAGAGTGCAATAGGATGCCAAGGTTGATGAAAAACATTTGTCAATACCAAGGTGCGAGATGGCTCCTGAATGACTAGACATTGCTAACAAATTGACTATTGTTCAGATCTATGCAAAAGAGCTACCGATCCCACATTTAAATCATCTCTCTTCTGTATGGATGGTTTACCCTGCAATGGGTATCTTTGAATGGAGATTTTTAAGGATCAACACAGACACCCAACGTCAGTAAACTATGGCAGGTAGCAAAAAAAAGAAAAATAATCTACCCACTATTGTCAGCTCAGATAGCAGTATAAATCTGGCTTTCTGCATTAAGTAAGAATCTTCCCAAGTGGGCTAGTGTACATGTGTTCATGTAGTTTGGATCAGCCTGAGACAGTGGCCAGGATAAACAATTTTGCTTGATTTTGAGGAAAGCACGAGACAATAAATTGTTTCCTTCAAGTGTTCATAAGGAAAGGCAGTTTCAATATGCCCCACAAAAAATGTGAATTGGCTGAACAATAGTATATGAAATTTAATGTATTGCACATAGGAAGGAAAAATGTGTGACACGCATATATTATGATTGGCGTTTAAATTGTCAAGGATACGGTTAAATGTGACAGCAATCTAAATGTTCAACATGTCCAACAATGCAGAGCCACAGTAAACAAAACCAATCAAATGTTAAGTTACATAGCCAAAACAGTAGAATGCAAGTCAGAGGAAGTTGTGATCAAACTGTACAGTTTTCTGGTCTGACCGCATCTTAAACTGTGTCCTGTTCTGCTCACTGAGAATCACGGGAGACATTTATGCACTGGAAGCAGTGCAGAGAAGAACTATAAGACTGATTCCGTGTCAAGAGTCTGAGTTATGAGGAAAGACATCCTGGAAAGGAGTTATCTTATAGAGGCATATAAGATAATAAGTGACATAGAAAATGTTAACCCAGATTACTACAAGGGGACATAAGTTTGAACTAGTAAACGGTAACTTTACAGCTGACATCAGAATTTTCAAGAATTAAGATAGTTGGATGACTGATTGATTAGATAGATGATTGATTAAAGATATATAGACGATTGATTAGCGATAGATATAAATAGAGATAGATACAATTGAGGATTGTTAGGTTTTTGTGTTAATTAGCAAAGTTTCCTCAATTCATGTCTGAACTATTGGATGGAGTGTCAGAGAAACGGGGACGGGCGGGGGGAGCAAGACAAGGCAGAAATAGATAGATTGATAGATAGACAGGTAGACACAGACTGAATGGATGGATTTAACTCTCCTATTTCTATCCATCAGGTCATCAATGAACTTTTGCTATCCCCTCTTTTTTATTTTGTGCTTTTTTTCTCCCAGTAAAGCTGTTTACCAACACATATCCACATGCAGCTTGTGGAGGGTATAATTTGAATACAACAAGTCTGACAAATTAGTATTTCCTTTCTCTGCCCTGCCCCCCAGTTTCTCTATGACTTTCCATCAAGTAGCTCAGACACGAACTGAGGAAACTTTGTCAACTAACACAAAAACCTAACAATCCTTAAAAGCCTCCCTTAAATTTTAGTGAATAAATGTACCAGGCTGTGTATTATTGTTCTGCAACTTAGGAGCTCTTCACCGTAGCTGATTGCAGCAGTTGAGATGATACAACTGACCTCAGCATTCCAGGACCAGGCAGGGGAAATGGAGCCTGTTCTCAATTCAGTGACTTCTGCTAGGACGTGTCTATCTGTCTGTGTGTTGTATGCCCCTCCCTCCACCCATAATCTACCAATGCTCACTGTCTAGACTCTAGGTCACATAGAAACATAGAAACAAAGAAAATAGGTGCAGGAGTAGGCCATTCAGCCCTTGGAGCCTGCACCACCATTCAATAAGATCATGGCTGATCATTCATCTCAGTAACCCTTTCCTGCTTTCTCTCCATACCCCTTGATCCCTTTAGCCGTAAGGACTATATCTAACCCCTCTTGAATATATCCAATGAACTGGCATCAACAACTCTCTGCGGTAGGGAATTCCACAGGTTAACAACTCTCTGAGTGAAGAAGTTCCTCCTCATCTCAGTCCTAAATGATTTACCCCTTATCCTTTGACTGTCCCCTGGTTCTGGACTTCCCCAACATCGGGAACATTCTTCCTGCATCTAACCTGTCCAGTCCCGTCAGAATTTTATATGTTTCTATGAGATCCCCTCTCATCCTTCTAAACTCCAGTGAATACAGGCCCAGTCAATCCAGTCTCTCCTCATATGTCAGTCCTGCCATCCCAGGAATCAGTCTGGTGAACCTTCGCTGCACTCCTTCAATAGCAAGAACATCCTTCCTCAGATTAGGAGACCAAAACTGAACACGATATTCCAGGTGAGGCCTCACCAAAGCCCTGTACAACTGCAGTAAGACCTCCCTGCTCCTATACTCAAATCCCCTAGCTATGAAGACCAACATATAATTTGCCTTCTTCACCACCTGCTGTACCTACATGCCAACTTTCAATGACTGATGTACCATGACACCCAGGTCCCGTTGCACCTCCCCTTTTCCTAATCTGCCGCCATTCAGATAATATTCTGCCTTCGTGTTTTTGCCCCCAAAGTGGATAACCTCACATTTATCCACATTATACTGCATCTGCCGTGCATTTGCCCACTCACCTAACCTGTCCAAGTCACCCTGCAGCCTCTTAGCGTCCTCCTCACAGCTCACACCGCCACCCAGCTTAGTGACATCTGCAAACTTGGCATTGGAGTGCTGCGAACGCCCATGGAACCATCAGTGCCTTCAGGACAGGAGGGGAGAAAAGGACAAACAAAAATTGGCGAGAAAATCTCACACTTGAGCACACAGGTTGTCTTGGACCGTGTCAATATGATTGATAACAACTAAAACAGCTGGTTAGTAGCTAGATGTGACCTCTCACTAATCATATCTATCCATGTGTAGCATTTGGTAAATTACAATAAAAACAAAAGGTGCACTAGTCTAAAGAAGACACTGACCAACGACTCAATGACAACTATTACATTCAGTGAGAGCTCTTCTCATAACTGAGGACAGTTGCTGCTCTGTTGCATATTCATTTTTGTTTCAGCTACAGTGAAGAGCTCCTAATTTAAACATAGCACAGGAAGGAAACCAGGTAGGCAGTTAAAGCTTGAAGCAATCATAATTAGAAGCACTGCAGATGAAAGCTATCTCTTTGTGAATAAGATTATTCATTTAATTTTGTCTTTCATGTTGTTGTGGATTTATTGCCACTCGCAGTTCCAGGTGCATGTGGTTCTGAGGAGTGAAGGCCAGTCAGGCTCTCAAAATATGTTCGATGCAGGTCCTTTGCCTGAAAAGCAAGTTAATGACAGGACTTCCATCTGGCACCAATGGGGCCTTACAGAGGAAGCTGAGGAACGAGAGGACACTGTGGAATGTTTGGAATTCTGGATCTGATTCGGTTCGTAATATAAGAACATAAGAAATAGGAACAGAAGTGGGCCATACGACCCCTCAAGCTTGCTCCACCATTCAATAAGATCATGGCTGATCTGAACATGGACTCAGCTCCACTTCCCTGCCCGCTCCCCATAAGCCCTTATCCCCTTATCGTTTAAGAAACTGTCTATTTCCGTCTTAAATTTATTCAATGTTCCAGCTTCCACAGCTCTCTGAGGCAGCGAATTCCACAGATTTACAACCCTCAGAAGAAATTTCTCCTCATCTCTGTTTTAAATGGGCAGCCCCTTATTCTAAGGTCGTGCCCTCTAGTTCTAGTCTCCCCCATCAGTGGAAACATCCTCTCTGCATTCACCTTGTCAAGCCCCCTCTTAATCTTATAAGTTTCGATAAGATCATCTCTAATTCTTCTACATTTCAATAAGTAGAGGCCCAACCTACTCAACCTTTCCTCATAAGTCAAACCCCTCAGCCCCAGAATCAACCTAATGAACCTTCTCTGAACTGCCTCCAAAGCAAGTATATCCTTTCGTAAATATGGAAACCAAAACTGCACGCAGTATTCCAGGTGTGGCTTCACCAATATCTTTGTGTAGCTGTCGCAAGACTTCCCTGTTTTTATATTCCATCCCCCTTGTAATAAAGGCCAAGATTCTATTGGCCTTCCTGATCACTTGCTGTACCTGCATACTATCCTTTTGTGTTTGCGGTACTTTGCAATCTATCACCATTTAAATAATAACTTGCTCTTTGATTATTTCCTGCCAAAGTGCATGACATTATACTTTCCAACATTATACTCCATCTGCCAAATTTTGCCCACTCACAGTCTATCTATGTCCCTTTGCAGATTTTTTGTGTCCTCCTCACACATTGCTTTTCCTCCCATCTTTGTATCATCTTCAAATTTGGCTACGTTACACTCAGTCCCTTCTTCCAAGTCATTAATATAGATTGTAAATAGTTGGGATCCCAGCACTGATCCCTGCGGTACCCCACTAGTTACTGATTGCCAACCAGAGAATAAACCATTTATCCAACTCTCTGTTCTCTGTTAGTTAGCCAATCCTCTATCCATGCAACATATTACCCCCAACCCCGTGAACTTTTATCTTTTGCAGTAACCTTTTATGTGGGACCTTGTCAAATGCCTTCTGGAAGTCCAAATATACCACATCTACTGATTCCCCATTTATCCACCCTGTTCATTACATCCTCAAAGAACTCCAGCAAATTTGTCAAACATGACTTCCCCTTCATAAATCCATACTGTAATGTTATCCTTTGGCAGAGTTCAGTCAGGATCACAGGATCAAAGAGGCCGCAACAACTCACCATGGCTTCTTCAGCAGCACCATCCAAACCAGCGACCTCTACAACCTAGAAGGACAAGGGCATCAGGCACATGGGAGTACTATTACCTCCATGTTCCCTTCCAAGTTACACACCATTCTGACTTGGAGATATATCACCATTCCTTCATCGTCACTGGGTCAAAATCCTGGAACTCCCTCCCTAACAGCACTGTGGAAGTACCTTCACCACAGGGACGGCAGCAGTTCAAGAAGGTGGCTTACCATCACCTTCTCAAGGGCAATTACGGATGGCAATAAATATTATCCT
This sequence comes from Pristiophorus japonicus, assembly GCF_044704955.1. Lineage (NCBI taxonomy): Eukaryota > Metazoa > Chordata > Chondrichthyes > Pristiophoridae > Pristiophorus > Pristiophorus japonicus. The sequence continues at coordinate 86,839,910 of NC_091978.1, read as the reverse complement.
GGCCAGTGACACCCACAGCCCAGAACGAATTAAAAACAAACATCCAGAATTAGAGGACTAGCCAGCAAGGCCAGAATTCCAGTGGCTTCAACAAATAAAAGCAGCATAAATACAAATCAGTGACCACAGGAAATTCAAGTCACCAACCATACATCAAAAATATTAGTTAACATAAGAACATAAGAAATAGGAGCAGGAGTAGGCCATTTGGCCCCTCGAGCCTGCTCCATCATTTAATAAGATCATGGACTCAGCTCCACTTCCCTGCCCACTCTCCATAACCCTTTACTCCCTTATCGCTCAAAAATCTATCTCCGCCTTAAATATATTCATTGGCCCAGCCTTCTCAGCTCTCTGGGGCAGAAAATTCCATAGATTTACAACTCTGAGAGAAGAAATTTCTCCTCATCTCAGTTTTAAATGGACAGCCCCTTATTCTAAGACTATGTCCCCTAGTTCTAGTTTTTCCTATGTGGAAATATCCTCTCTGCATCCACCTTGCCGAGCCCCTCATTACCTTATAAGTTTCAATAAGATCACCTCTCATTCTTCTGAACTCCAATGTGTTTAGGTCCAACCTACTCAACCTATCCTCATAAGTCAACCCCCTCATCTCCGGAATCAACTTAATGAACCTTCTCTGAACAGCCTCCAATGCAAGTACTGTATATCCTTCCTAAATACAGAGACCAAAACTGCGCAGTATTCCAGGTGTGGCCTCACCAATACACCGTACAGTTGTAGCTGGACTTCTCTGCTTTTATACTCTATCCCCCTTGCAATAAAGGCCAACATTCCATTTGCCTTCCTGATTACTTGCTGTATCTGCATACTCAGCTTTTGTGTTTCAATCACAAGGACCCCCAGGTCTCTCTGTACTGCAACACTTTGCAACTTTTCTCCATTTAAATTATAATTTGCTTTTCTATTATTTCTGCCAAAGTGGATAACCTCACATTTCCCCACATTATACTCCATCTGCCAAATTTTTGCCCACTCACTTAGCCTGTCTATATCCCTTTGCAGATTTTTTTGTGTCCTCCTCACAATTTGCTTTCCCACCCATCTTTGTATCATCAGCAAACTTGGTTACATTACACTCAGTCTCTTCATCCAAGTCTTTAATATAGATTGTAAATAGTTGAGGGCGCAGCACCAATCCCTGCGGCACCCCACTAGTCACTGCCAACCGGAAAATGACCCATTTGTCCCGATTCTCATTTTTCTGTTAGTTAACCAATCCTCTATCCATGCTAATATATTACCCCCAATCCCGTGAGCTTTTATCTTGTGCAGTAACCTCTTATGTGGCACCTTATCGAATGCCTTCTGGAAATCCAAATACACCACATCCACTGGTTCCCCTTTATCCACCCTGCTCGTTACATCCTCAAAGAACTCAGCGAATTTGTCAAATCTGATTTCCCTTTCATAAAACCATGTTGACTCTGCTTGATTGAATCATGCTTTTCCAAATGTCCCACTACTGCTTCCTTAAAAATGGACTCCAGCATTTTCCCAACAACAGATATTAGGCTAACTGGTCTATAGTTTTCTGCTTTTTGTCTGCCTCCTTTTTCAAATAGGGGCATTACATTTGCGGTTTTCCAATCCCCTAGTACCGCCCCAGAATCCAAGGAATTTTGGTAGATTACAACCAATGCATCCACTCTCTCTGCAATCACTTCTCTTAAGACCCTAGGATGTAAGGCATCAGGTCCAGGGGACTTGTCCACTTTTCATTCCATTATTTTACCTAGTACTACTTCATTAGTGATAGTGATTGTATTAAGTTCCTCCCTACCTATAGCCCCTTGATTATCTACTATTGGAATGTTCTTAGTGTCTTCTACCATTGTGGAGATGTATTTTTAAAGTTGTATTACACTGTTTTTTTGTTCCCTTTTTGCAATAAAACAAAATGGAGTCCCGATCCTGCCAGAAGCTTCTGCAACAAACAGTCTGTTTGCATAAACATGCTAACCTTGACTGAAACTGCTGATAGCTGATTAATAGCCACCAGACAACATTAAGACTGTCCTGCTGCGATAAGTACCACCCATTGTGCTCCCCTGTATTATCAATAGTCTGTCGCTGTGCCAGATCTTAGAAGGGCTAGATAAAGGTTGTAAAGATGCAGCACCAATTCACCCCCTAAGAGATAATCAAATTACCAGCCATTATCTCTTGTACAGAACTCATCCATAATATGCAAGAAGCCAATTACCCAATCAACCACTATGGAAATCATGGGCCCAAATAGCTGGCCAGGAAACTGGACAATCCTAAAACAACGCAAAACCGGTGATTGCACATTATCACACTCTAATCGAGTTATTGCTGACTAGCCCACCAAAAACACTGACAAAGGAGACATTTGAAAAAAAAATGTAAAGACAAGGATGTGGTAATCATTAACTGATTGGAGAACTCGTTAACTGTTTTCGCTGACTGCAAAGGCAGAACCAATACACAGGATAGAATCATAACTTGTTTGTTCTACTGTATAAATACATTGTGAAACTGTACCATATTGGGAGTCTTCGCTTAGCCTTTGACTGAGTAAGACTCTTCCTTGCTGCAAGTAAAACTTATTAAAGGAACATCTACCGGAGCTGATTGTGTTAGAGTCTTATATTGAGAGAGTCAAGATTTCGACACCATAAAGACCGATACAAAATATTTGTTCAATGTCTCTGCCATTTCCCAGTTCCCCATTATTAATTCCCCAGTCTCATCCTCCAGGGGATCAACATTTACTTCAGCCACTTTTTTCCTTTTTATGTACCTGTAGAAACTCTTACTATCTGTTTTTATATTTCGTGCTAGTTTACTTTCATAATCTACCTTCCCTCTCTTAATCATTTTTTTAGTCATTCTCTGCTGGCTTTTAAATATTTGTCAATCCTCTGGCCTCCCACTAGTCTTGGCCACATTGTGTGCCTTTGTTTTCAGTTTGATACCCTCCCTTATTCCCTTAGTTAGCCACGGATGGTTATCCCTTCTCTCTCAGTCTTTCCTTTCATTGGGATATATTTTTGTTGAGAGTTATGAAATATCTTCTTAAATGTCTGCCGCTGCTCTTCAACTGTTCCATTCTTTAGTCCATTTTCCCAATCCACTTTAGCCAATTCTGCCCTCATGCCTTTGTAGTCTCCTTTATTTAAGCTTAGGACACTGGTTTGAGAACCAACTTTCTCACCCTCCAACTGAATTTGAAATTCAACCATATTGTCACCCATTCCTGGAGAATTTTTTACTACAAGATCATTTATTAATCCTGCCTCATTACACAGTATTAGCGCTTAAGATAGCCTGCTCCCTGGTTGGTTCTGCAACGTAATGTTCAAGGAAACTATCCCGGATACACTCTATGAACTCCTCTTCAAGGCTACCCGGCCAATTTGCTTTGTCCAATCAATATGAAGTTAAAAATCACCCATGGTTATTGCCATTCCTTTATTATAAGCCTCCATTATTTCTTGATTTATACTCTGTCCAACAGTGTAGCTACTGTTAGGGGGCCTCTGGACTACGCCCATCAGCAAATTTTTCCCTTTATTATTCCTTATTTCCACCCAAACTGATTCTACATCTTGATCCTCTGAGCCAATATCGTTTCTCACTAATGCACTGATTCCATCCTTTATTAACAGTGCTACCTCACCTCCTTTTCCTTTCTGTCTGACTTTCTGAATTGTCAAATACTCTTGAATATTTAGTTCCCAGTCCTGGTCGCCTTGCAACCACATCTCTGTAATGGCTATCAGTTCATACCCATTTGTATCTATTTGTACCGTCAACTCATCTATTTTGTTACGAATGCTACGTGCATTTAGACAAAGAGCTTTTAAATTTGTTTATTTACCCTTTTTTCCTGCTTGTTTTCTCTGTCCTTCAAACTCACTTTCTACATTTTTGCTTTCTAATTCCAGCTTTACTCCCCTCCCTACTGAATCTGTTCTCAGGTTCCCATTCCCCTGCCAAGCTAGTTTAAACCCTCCCCAACGGCACTAGCAATCCCCCTCCCCCATCGAGGATATTGGTCCTGGCTCTATTGAGGTGCAACCTGTCCGACTTGTATAGGTCCCACCTCCCCCAGAAGCAGTCCCAATGCCTCAGGAATCTAAAGCCCTCCCTCCGGCACCATCTCTCCAGCCACGCATTCACCTGCTCTGTCCTCCTATTTCTGTACTCACTAGCTCGTGGCACCAGGAGTAATCCGGCGATTACTACCTTTGAGGTCTTGCTTTTTAATCTCTCTTCTAGCTCCATAAACTCTGCCTGCAGGACCTCATCCCTCTTTCTATCTATGTTATTTGTCCCGGTATGGACCACAACCTCTGGCTGTTCACCCTTTCCCCCCAGAATGCCCTGCAGGGAAAATAAATAAAATTAAATGTATATTCAGGTCCTTACTCAAACAACTGAAAGTGACCTGCATACATTTTCTGGAAAAAAAGGAAAAAAGATATCAGGACTCTGAAATTCCATGCTGTGATCCTGGCGATTGCACCACGATCATATCTGCTGGTACCCTCCAAAACTGGTACCTGTCAAAGTTTGCAGGGTGACTGAGGGTACCTCATTTGCAAGTGGCCGCCAGGGATTCGTGCCATTTGGCGTACTGCTTTGCTGTTCGCCCGTCCCATGCGTCCAGGATCTAGGAAGCTCTGGCCAACCACCTGTGATGGGAAGGTCCTTTCCCAGGCTCCCCCACCTCTTCCACAACTGGTCCTATCAGCTCTAGTTTGGACCCCACTGATGTGACCTACATGCAACCTTGTGGCGTCTGGTGCATCTCATCTTTCCTAACACACCAGCCGCGACTGATACACCAGCTCGACATCCAAGGCATGGAGTGGGAACTCCCAGCTTAGTGCGTCGCCACTCTGGCCCTGCTCCCGGCCCATCACTTGTCTTGTAAGTGACAGATAGAAGTTCTGCCCCTTACAAAGGAAATCTGAAATGAAAGAAACAGCACTAGGTCTCCATTGTTTCCTTGAAGGTTCTGCCAGGAAACTGGTAGAACTCCTGTAGAATTTCAGGGTCCAGGAGGCTCGGAAGGAGGCAAGGGAGATCAGAAACTTGAAAAAAGGGGAGCAGGAGACTAGGATCTGGAGCAAAGGAAATGGGAGACTGGAAGCTGGAGAGAGGCAAGCAATACTGAGGAATCCAGAACAGACAAGAACACAGGATCAGCAGCAAGTAAGTGCAGCTCCGGAAAGGCATCAGTACCATCCACTATAATGAGTTATGTAAGAAGGCTATCCCCTACCCCTCCAATACACAACAACCGGCAGTGATCTAAATTTCTAGTGCTATATACAACTATAAAATGGTCCTTTTATATTTAAAAAGGCTTTGTTCTCCTTTTGGCTGTTGGAGGCCCACTTAGAGTTCTAATCTGTCATCACCCAATGACCACATCATCCAATAAGAATCACATTTACAGAGCATGCAACAGATTTTTCTCTATTATTTGAATTTTACAGTTGAAAATTGATTTGTTTTTGAAAAGACAGAAAGTCCTCAAAGCCAACCTCTAGTCTATTCACACTTTGAATTATGACAAAAGTGGCAAAATGCCAGTGACCTAATTGTCAAAATATAAATAAATCATAAATCACATCAACAAAACAGAGAGCATTAGCTACTTTTTTGTACCAGATAGTTCTTGAGTTGTTATTAAATCTGTAAGAGCAGTTAATCAGCTCTGATGTAGCCTCTAGCAACCTCTCCATAAATATGTTAACTCCTCTCATAAATGGCAATGACATAGCATTTAAAAGCCCACCCAACATCCCTATTCATCCTTTAAAAGGTTTGTAACATTACAAATCTGACATCCTGCTAAATCAGATTTGTCATTTCCTCCAATTTTACCACAGACTTTGGAAAAGTGTTAATGCTGTCGTAAATAGATAAAGGTGGGACTTTGTAGCTCTAAATGTGAATGTGAATCTTATTAAGCAGGAAACACAAACAGTGTGAGGATAAAGCAATCACAGATGCATGCTGCATTAGATATTGCATTTACATTGAACAGAAATGAGAATATGTACGTGGTCAAAAAGAAAATCAGATTTTGTTAAATGAGACCATTCTGAGAATTATTTCACTTTCCTAAGCCCTTAAGATTTCTTTAAAAATATCTCTTTGTCCCTTTCTCATTCCTCTTCTCTTCCATTCATCAACCTAATGAGAGACAAGATTCATCATAGAGTACACCATTGAATTGATCAGAGGGCACACAGCAATACTGCCTGGCTAAGGTGCTAAAGATCATGAAATCTGCAACTTCCTGCACAACTTCACCCTGCAAGGAGGCTCTGGAAGAGGAGGCTACCCAGCCATGGCTAGAGGACTAGCTCGAAGAGCAGGAGGAACTTGAAGAGGCTGCCCAAAAGAACACAGTCAGCCATTAGAACCATTGGCAAACTCTCATGCAGAAGACCTTCTCCTAAAGTTAAAAACCTGCCCAATGCATTACATAGAATATACAGCACAGAAACAGGCCATTCAGCCCAACCAGTCCATGCCAGCGTTTATGCTCCATTCGAGCCAAACAGGTATTAACAGTCATCTTTTCCACACTCTCCACTATTATGGTTTCACCTACTTTAACTCAACTAGCCAACTCCCAAAACATAGAAACATTACAGCCTTGGTCCAAACATAGACACAAGACCTCTGAACAGTTCAATAGTGGCAGCCCTTGACTATCAAAGCAACATCAATTGAGTGCAGTACCTATGAGCTCGAGAAAAATTGAAGTTGATGGGGATCAGGGGAAAACTTTCCAGCAGCTGGAGTCATACCTGGCAGAAAGGAAGATGGTTTGGTTGTTGGAGGCCAATCATCTCCGCCCTAGGGCACCGCTGCAGGAATTCCTCAAGGCGTTCTAGGGCCAACTATCTTCAGTTGCTTTAAAAATGACCTTCCCTCCATGATAAGGTCAGAAGTGGAATGTTCGCTGACGACTGCAACTGTTCAGATAATGAAGCAGTCCATGTCAGCATGCAGCAAGACCTGGACAACATCCAAATTTGGGCTGATAAGTTGCAACTAACCTTGACATCACAAGAGAGCCTAACTGTTATATATGTAAACTTGTATTTACTCTGTACAGCCACCAGAGGGCTCATCCCCTGGAGTCCCAAGGGATCCCATAATCCCTTGGGAGCACAGGTATTTAAGGAGGCTTCACAGGTTGGAGAGGCACTCTGGAGACCTGCAATAAAAGACTACGGTCACACTTTACTTTGAGCTCACAATATTCAGTCTGACTCTTTCTCCATACACGGGCGCGAGCCAGTCCATCATGGGCAAAAAGACTTTCGAAAGGTTGTGGTGTCAGGCTTAACTCCAGTTTGCACAAAACTAAGAACTTACACGAAAGAACAGATACCTGTAATCGGCAGTGCTACCATAAAGGTCTCCTACGATGGAGCAGTGCATAAGCTACCACTCTGGGTAGTACCGGGCAATGGTCCCATGCTGCTCGGCAGGAGCTGGCTGAGAAAGATACGCTGGAATTGGGACGACATCCAAGCGCTATTGCCCGCTGGTGACACTTCGTGTGCCCAGGTCTTAAACAAATTTTCTTCACTGTTCGAACCAGGCATCGGGAAATTCCAAAGAGCAAAAATGCAGATCCACCTAATTCCGGGGGCGCGACCCATCCATCACAAGGTGAGAGCAGTACTGTACATGATGAGAGAAAGGGTAGAGATTGAGCGAGACCGGCTGGAAAGAGGGCATCATTTCCCCGATTGAGTTCAATGAGTGGGCCAGTCCTATCATCCTAATCCTCAAGGGAGACGGCACCATCAGAATCTGTGGTGATTACAAAGTAACTATCAATTGTTTCTCCCTGCAGGACCAATAACCACTACCAAAGGCCGATGACCTCTTTGCAACGCTGGCAGGAGGAAAGACGTTCACGAAGCTGGATCTGACTTCAGCCTACATGATGCAGCAACTGGAGGAATCATCGAAGGCCTTCACCTGTGTCAACAAGCACAAAGGTCTTTTTGTTTATAACAGATGTCTGTTTGGATCGGCGGCGGCAATATTTCAGAGAAACATGGAACGCTTACGGAAGTCAGTCCCACACACCGTGGTTTTCCAGGATGACATCTTGGTCAGAGGTCATAACACAGTCGAGCATCTGCAGAACCTGGAGGAGCTTCTTAGTCGACTCAACCACGTGGGGCTCAGGTTAAAACGCTCGAAGTGCGTTTTCCTGGCGCCTGAAGTGGAGGTCCTGGGAAAGAGGTTTGCGGCGGACGACATCAGGCCCACCAACGTGAAGACGGAGGCAATCGAGAACGAACCGAGGCCACAGAATGTGACGGAGTTGCGGTCCTTTCTGGGACTTCTGAACTACTTTGGTAACTTCTTACCGGGTCTCAGCACACTGTTAGAACCACTGCATGTCTTACTACGAAAAGAGGGTTTGGGGCAAAAGCCAAGAAAATGCCTTTGTAAAAGTGAGAAAATTGTTATGCTCAAACAAATTGCTTGTGTTGTATGATCCATGTAAGCGTTTGGTACTAGCATGTGATGCGTCGTCATATGGCGTCCGGTGTGTGTATTACAAAAAGCTAATGATTTTGGGAAACTGCAACCGGTTGCTTATGCATCCAGGAGTCTGTCTAAGGCTGAGAGAGCCTACAGCATGTTTGAGAAAGAAGCGTTAGCGTGTGTTTATGGGGTAAAGAAAATGCATCAATACCTGTTTGGGCTAAAATTCGAATTAGAAACTGACCATAAGCCACTTATATCCCTGTTTTCCGAGAGTAAAGGGATAAATACCAACTCATCAGCCCGCATCCAGAGATGGGCGCTCACGTTGTCCACATACAACTACGCCATCCGCCACAGGCCAGGCATAGAAAACTGCGCCAATGCTCTCAGTAGGCTGCCATTGCCCACCACGGGGGTGGAAATGGCGCAGCCCACAGACCTAGCCATGGTTAAGGAAGCATTCGAGAGTGAGCAATCACCCATCACTGCCCGGCAGATCAAAACCTGGACAAGCCAGGACCCCTTATTATCTCTAGTCAAAAGCTGTGTGCTTCACAGGAGCTGGTCCAGTGTCCCAGTGGAAATGCAGGAAGAGATAAAGCTGTTCCAGCGGTGCAAAGTTGAAATGTCTATACAGGCAGACTGCCTTCTGTGGGGCAATCGAGTAGTGGTCCCCAAGAAGGGCAGAGACACCTTCATCAATGACCTCCACAGTACCCACCCAGGCATCGTAATGATAAAAACGATAGCCAGATCCCACATGTGGCGGCCCGGTATCGATGCGGACTTAGAGTCCTGCATTCACAGATGTAACACATGCTTGCAGTTAAGCAATGTACACAGGGAGGCGCTGCTAAGTTTATGGTCTTGGCTCTCCAAACCGTGGTCTAGGGTACACGTCGACTATGCAGGCCCGTTCTAAGGTAAAATGTTCCTTGTGGTTGTAGATGCGTACTCCAAGTGGATTGAATGTGAGATAATGTCGGTTAGCACATCCGCTGCCACCACTGAAAGCCTGCGGGTCATGTTTGCCTCACACGGCCTACCCGATGTACTGGTGAGCGACAACGGGTCATGTTTTACCAGTGCCGAGTTCAAAGAATTCATGACCCATTACGGGATCAAACATGTCACATTTGCCCCATTTAAACCAGTGTCCAATGGTCAGGCAGAGAGCAGTGTAAACCATCAAGCAAGGCTTGAAGAGGGTAACTGAAGGCTCACTGCAGACTCGCCTATCCCGAGCCCTGCTGAGCTACCGCACGAGACCCCACTCACTCACTGGGATCCCACCTGCTGAACTGCTCATGAAAAGAGCATTTAAGACAAGGCTCTCGTTAGTTCACCCTGATCTACATGAACAGGTAGAGAGCAGGCGGCTTCAACAAAGCACAAATGTGTCACGCGAGATTGAAATCAATGATCCTGTATTTGTATTAAATTATGAACAAGGTCCCAAGTGGCTTCCCGGCCAAAGAGGGGAGCAGGATGTTTCGGGTCAAACTTTCAAATGGACTCATTGACCAGAAACACTTGGACCAAATCAAACTCAGATTCACGGACTACCCTGAGCAACCCACCTTGGACCCTACCTTTTTTGATCCTCCAACATACACACCAGTGGCAACCGGCATCACGGTTGACCACGAAGCAGAACCCATCATCCACAACAGCCCTGCAGGGCCCAACACACCAGGCAGCCCAGCAAGGCCAGCTGCACAGCAGCCCAGCGAGGGCCCAACAAATGATTCAACAACACCAGCTTTCACACCAAGACGATCAACTAGGGTAAGAAGGGCCCCAGATCGACTCACACTGTAAATAGTTACACTACTGACTTTGGGGGGGAATGTTGTTATATATATGGACTTGTATTTACTCTGTACAGCTACCAGAGGGCTCATCCCCTGGAGTCCCAAGGGATCCCATAATCCCTTGGGAGCACAGGTATTTAAGGAGGCTTCACAGGTTGGAGAGGCACTCTGGAGACCTGCAATAAAAGACTACGGTCACACTTTACTTTGAGCTCACAGTGTTCAGTCTGAATCTTTCTCCATACACAACACTAACCATCTCCCCTTGGCATTCATAGCATTACCATCGCTGAGTCCCCCACCATCAACATCCTAGAGGGTCACCATTGATCAGAAACTCAACTGGACTGGCCACATAAATGCTGTGGCTAACAGAGCAGGTCAGAGGCTGGGTATTTTGCATCCAGTGGTTCATCTACAAAGCTCAAGTCAGGAGTGCGAGGGAATACTCTCGACTTGCCTGGATAGGTGCAATTACAACAACACTTATGAAGCGTGATACCATCCAGGACAATGCATTCTGCTTCATCAGCACCTCATCTACTGGCCTAAACATCCATCCCTCCACCACCAGCATACTGTAACTGCAATGTGTACTATCTATAGGATGCAGTGCAGCAACTCATCAAGGCTTCTTCGGCAGCACCTCCCAAATCCGTGACTTGCACCACCTAGAGAGAAAAAGGCAGCAGGTCCATGGGAAAGCTATCACCTCCATGTTCCCCTTCAAATGACATCCCATCTTGACTTGGACATATCTGTTCCTTCATTGTCGCTGGGTCAAAATTCTGGCACTGCCTATTCAACAGCACTATGGGAGCACATTCGCCACTGCAGTGGTTCAAAAATAAGGCCCAACAGTACCAACATCTCAGGGTAACTAGGGATGGCCAATCAATGCTAGCATGGGCATCCACACCCATATCCTAAGAATGAATAATAACTAAAAAAAGAAACAGGCCATTTAGCCCATCAAGTCCACAGTGACATTTTTCTCCACGAGTACTAATCGCTCTCTCTAGCTTGCTTCATATACCCATAATATTTATCTTTTTAAAGCAACTATCTAGTTGCTTGTTAAAATAATTTATGGACTCTACTTCAACAATATTTATGCAGAATATTCTAACCACCCTTTTAATTCTTCGTTATTATCTTAAATTTATCATTTCACCACCAGTGGAAACCAGCTTCCTTTCTGCGGTGGTCAAAAGGACCTTTGACAATGTCAGCCCCTTTCCCCGGGCCTCTACTCTTATCTCCTCTCACCAAAAAAATAGTATCCCCATCTTACATCCCAACAGTCTCCACATTTGCTAAGTTGTCTACTGCCATTTCTGCCACTTACAAAACGATCCCACAACCAACCACATTTTCCTATCCCCTCCCTGCCTTTCGGAGGGGTTGGTCTTTCTGTGATACATTTGTCCATTCACTTTATTTCCCATTGCCCTTCCCTGGCACCTTCCAATGTAACCCCAGGAGATACAACACATGTCCATTGTTTTCCTCGCACATCATTTCCCAGAGCTGCAAATACTCCTTTCATGTGAAACAGTAATCCATGTGACTTTCCTTTAATCTACTGTACTGTATTTGCTGCTCATGTTGCGAATCTCTTCTACATTAGGAAGATCAAAGATTAGGTGACCAATTCACTCTACATCTATGTTCTACCTGTATGTGTGACGCTGACTTAACTATGGTTTGCCGCTTTACCTCCCTCTTCCCTTCCCACTCTGCCTTTTATCTCTTAACTGTTCCAATGATGCTCAATGTAAGCTTCAACAGTCGTAGCTTATCTTTCCCCTGGGCACTGTGAAGCCATCTGCTCTTAACTTTGACTTAAGTAACTTCTTATGAGGGAAGGATGTGAGTTGGCATTTGGGTAAGAGACCCTTCGTCAGAGTAATGCGCTGGTTGGACCTAAGCCATCAGTGTAGACTTCAGGCAGCCAAAGTAAGCAATCAGCATTCGTTCAGCGCAGAGGGGCCGACATTTTTTAAATTTCCTTTGTGGATTTTCCCGGCAGAGAACGTCGCCGCTCCACCCGTGTTGCTGCCTTGTCATCCCCTTACCGACTGGTGGCGACCCCTTCTCTGCCCCACGTAGGAAATTGCCCTGCGGGAAATTGCCCCCCGGGAGTGGATCGGCCACCACTCGGTGCCCCCAACAGCTCTTCCCAGCGGGAACCTTCTGGGCGCGCGACCACCCTTAAAGGGGAGGGCGCACTGCCACGGCCGCAATTTTATTTTAATTGTCGGCCGACTGCCAGGTTAGCCCGACAATGATGGTCCCAGGTTCGCAGCCCGGCACCGCCCTTGGCCACTGGCCCAGCCAAAACCCTCCCTGGTGGCCCATTGTTTGTCACTAAAGTGGCTGCAGAGTTCACAGCAGCCCTGCCCTTTAACTGAAAGGGGAAGGATGTTTTGACGCATCAGTACGCCGCTGATGACTCGGGGAGACAGCCCTCCCAACCCGCCCGCACTTCCGCCCCGCTGATGACATCACTTCCATCCCACTCCAAACAAAAACAAAGACCTGAATTTCTCCGAATTGTCCGCCCCATTGGGATGGACAGAACCCTTAAAAATCGATAGGTGCGCCCTGTTTTGCACGGAGGGCAATTTCGGCCCCTAAAAGTCTGAAAAGAAAGACTGTTCAAATGAACTCAACTGACAGGTTTAAAATAATACTCAGGAAAACCAGAAAATGCTGGAAATCTGAAATAAAAACAAAAAATGCTGGAAATACGCAATAGATCAGTCAGTATCTGACAGGTTGTGGGTATTTTGGATGTGTAACCTTCATCCTTTTTACCATTTAACGATTAAGTGATCCATCGAATTTCACTTGCATTTTAAGTTATTTCCATATTTGTTTTGTTTGCAGTTTCTTATTGTTTCTTTATTTCACATGCTTTTTAAGGACCTCTCCAGGGTCATTTCACTCCGTTCATTATTTGTACATTATTTAGTCCTTTCCAATTGTCTGCATTATCTCAGTAGTAATCTTTTATATCACCTGTTTTCTGTTAAGGACTTTGGAGGTCATTTAACATATTGACCCATTCCCTGTGATTGGTGTATCTGTTGCCTGTTCTCTCTACTCTCTAACCTTACTAAAATGCTTATTTATCTCTTAACCATCTTAGTAAGGTTACAGACCCACAATGTCAAATCTGTCTTTTCGGTTTACAGATGCTAACTACCCTTCTGTGTAATTTCAATATGTTCTGTTTTTCTTTCAGATTTCCAATGCAGGAGTTCTTTATTATTTTAAACCAGTCAGTTAAGTTCATTTGAAGCCATTCTTCATAGACTTTTCAGGTAACAGGTAGAAGGAATTTTTCAGTTGTTTAACAGCACTTTAAACTCCTACCAGGTGCAGTCCTATTGGAATTATGTAGCATTTCCTGTGCTTGAGATTTCTTTCTTCCACATTCACCGCAGCTCAGTCAAAATTATAACGAACTACAATATCAGAAATGTCTAAATCTTGCTTCCTTTGCAGAAGAGGCATAGTCAATTTCCCAGCATGAGGAATTTCAATTGGCCATTGGAGAAATAGACCATGCTCTGGGTTAGGGAACTCCTTTTGACAGTTTTTTGTCAAAGAATCTTGCCAACCACCATGAGCTTGCCCTTTAAGCTGCTACAGTCTTTGGGACTGAAATTGCCCACCACTGGAATCGAGGCGCTTCTGCAGTTGTTGAAAAGTGTTCTGGCTGCCCCATGCATTGGTATGACAAAAAAAATTAACATGGCGGCCGCGGCAGTGCGCCCTCCCCTTTAAGGGTGGCCGAGCTGCCATGGCACAGAGAGTGTACCGACAGCAAAAGCTGTTGGGGGCACCGATCGGCGGCGGGGCCGCTCCCACGCGGCAATACGGCAAAAGAGGCAGTTTTGTGAGGGGGTCCCTACCGGTCGGTAAGGGGTCGGCGCATGCACACCGTGGCAGGAAAATGGGCAAAGCGATCCCAGGCAGCGCTCCAAAACTCACGAAGGGCAATTTGCAAAATGGCGGCCACTCCGCGGAGAGTCGGCGGCCATTCCGCGCCGCCCTGTGGCCGCCGCTTTCAGGCGGCCTGAGGCCTTATCAAAAGGGGCAATTTCGGCCCTTTTAAATCTTGCAGCACCAGATTTCCCACCCCCGATGGGCAAGCTCCAATCACAAACATCTTGAATATTGGAGGCTTATTTATATTATGTTATTACATAGGATAAACGCACTAAAGATTGGCAGGAAGCTCTTCCTGTACCATCTGATTTCTGGTTGAGCATATGCCCAATCGGAAAATCTATGGCACAATGTTAAATATCTAACAGCGTAGTTTAATATTTGTCAAACTGTTTTAAATCCTTGTATATTGCTTTACTTCGAAGCAGATATTAAGATCAATGGGGAGATTTTCCATTAATTTAAATGGAAGTGCAATTGTGCGGGTTCCTTCACAGGAATATACTCCAACCCGCTTGAACTTCCGATATTTTCCTGACCTAGGCAATCCAGTGCTTCAGGAAAGTTTCAAAGTTTCAACTGCATTGGTCTGGTCTTTAATCTTTTTGATCTTATTATGGAGCCACAAAAAGCTCAAGGATGAAAGGCAAAGGAGAATAAGTTTAAAAAACATTTAAATTATTATCACATTTTCATTCTCCAAGAATTCCATTAACTGTCCTTCGGCTGCAGGCAGGCAATACAAGCCCTCACTAGAGAATAAAAGAACCATTAACCTTTACTCAATATAATCTAATGTGTTCATAGTACATGTACACTATGGTTATAATCAATTGAAAGTAAACTGTGCTAGGTGTTCCTTTAGAAATGTGCAAAATGTACAATTTCAAACTTTAACTCTTACACATATCAAACCTCAGTAACTCAATGTTTATTCCATACACATATGTCAATAGGCAACAGTATCTGGCTGTCATAGAAACATAGAAACATAGAAGATAGGTGCAGGAGTAGGCCATTCGGCCCTTCGAGCCTGCATCGCCATTCAATATGATCATGGCTGATCATGCATTTCAGTACCCCATTACTGCTTTCTCTCCATACCCCTTGATCCTTTTAGCCGTGAGGGCCAAATCTAACTCACTTTTGAATATATCTAACGAACTGGCCCCAACAACTTTCTGTGGTAGAGAATTCCATATGTCCACAACTGTCTGAGTGAAGAAGTTTCTCTTCATCTCGGTGCTAAATGGCTTACCCCTTATCAGACTATGACCCCTGGTTCTGGACTTCCCCAACATCAGGAACATTCTTCCTGCATCTAACCTGTCCACTCCCATCAGAATTTTATATGTTTCTATGAGATCCCCTCTCATTCTTCTAAATTCCATTGAATATAAGCCTAGTCGATCCAGTCTTTCTTTAATGTCAGTCCTGTCGCGGAGGTCGGGGGGGGAGAGAGAGTCGCGGAGGTCGGGGGGGGAGAGAGAGTCGCGGAGGTCGGAGGGAGAGAGTACGGAGAGAGATCACGGAGAGAGAGTACGGGGAGAGAGTACGGAGAGAGAGCACGGAGAGAGAGTACGGAGAGAGAGTACGGAGAGAGAGTACGGAGAGAGAGCACGGAGAGAGAGTACGGAGAGAGAGCAGAATCCACTCGATGTTTCATGTTAAGGTCTGTATTCGATCTCAAAAAAGTGACTCGCATGATACATGAGATATATGGTAAAATCATGTTTTGGGGACGAAAATTTAGGGGTCGCATGATACGCGAGATTGCAGGATACGCGAGTATATACGGTATATATTGTAAATAGCTGGGGTCCCAGCACTGAAATTTGCGGTACCCCACTAATCACTGCCTGCCATTCTGAAAAGGACCCGTTTATTCCTACTCTCTGCTTCCTGTCTGCCAGCCAGTTCTCTTATGTGGGACCTTATCAAAAGCCTTTTGAAAGTCTAAATACACCACATCCACTGGCTCTCCTTTGTCCACTCTACTAGTTACATCCTCAAAAAATTCTAGAAGATTTGTCAAGCATGATTTCCCTTTCATAAATCCATGCTGATTTGGACCAATCCTGTCACTGCTTTCCCAATGCGCTGCTATTACATCTTTAATAATTGATTCCAACATTTTCTCCGCCACTGATGTCAGGCTGACCAGTCTATAATTCCCTGTTTTCTCTCTCCCTCCTTTTTTAAAAAGTGGGGTTACATTAGCTACCCTCCAGTCCATAGGAACTGATCCAGTGTCTATAGAATGTTGGAAAATGACCACCAATGCATCCACTATTTCTAAGGCCACTTCCTTAAGTACTCTGGGATGCAGACTATCAGGTCCTGGGGATTTATTGGTCTTCAATCCCATCAATTTTGTGAACACAATTTCCTGACTAATAAGGATTTCCTTCAGTTCCTCCTTCTCACTAGACCTTCGGTCCCCTCGTATTTCCGGAAGGGTATTTGTGTCTTCCTTAGAGAAGACAGAACCAAAGTATTTTTCAATTGGCCTGCCATTTCTTTGTTCCCCATTATGACTTCACCTGATTCTGACTGTAAGGGACCTACGTTTGTCTTCACTAATCTTTTTCTCTTCACGTATCCGTAAAAGCTTGTGAAGGCAGTTTTTCTGTTCCTGCAAGCTTACTCTCATATTCTATTTTCCCCCTCCTAATTAAACCCTTTGTCCTCGTCTGCTGAACTCTAAATTTCTCCCAGTCCTCAGATTTGCTGCATTTTTGGCCAATTTATATGCCTCTTCCTTGGATTTAACACTTTCCCTAATTTCCCTTGTAAGCCACGGTTGAGCCACCTTCCCCGTTTTATTTTTATGCCAGACAGGGATGTATAATTGTTGAAGTTCATCCATGTAATCTATAAATGTTTGCCATTGCCTATCCACTGTCAACCCTTTAAGTATCATTTGCCAATCTATCCTAGCCAATTCATGTCTCATACCGTCGAAGTTACCTTTCTTTAAGTTCAGGGCGCTAGTCTCTGTATTAACTGTGTCACTCTCCATCTTAATGAAGAATTCTACCAAGTTCAGGTGAATATAGAAGACCCACTCAGATTATTCACTGAAGAGTTCCTAGCAACATGCCTCCTTCAACCAAAATCACCAAAAACACTTTGGGCTAGATTTTACACTTTTATGCATACTGCCCAAAAATGGGCGTTATTTCCGGCGTGGGCGGTAAAAATGGGTTTTCAAATCGTCTGCTTGTTGCCCGTTCTCAAAGCCCCTAGTCCCCATTTTTGAAATTGGACGTTACCACGAGCGATCTGAAATGGGTGTTAGCGTTAAATCTCTCTGACCTTCTGCCGTGAAGTGTCGCCGTCCTTAGCAATGACATGGCAACGCTCAATTCCCGCGATTCAGGAGGGCAAGGGTCATCATGACATGCGCAGAACAGGAGACAGAGAGGGAGCTGGGAAGGACTGAAAGCGTCTGTGGCTGTGGTGTGTGCTTGTTTGGCTGTTATGGGAGGCATGAGGGAGATTCACCAGCAGCAAAAAGCCTACTAAGCACCAAGAACATAGTTGGCACCGAGTTTTTGTCCAACAGATAAGATATAACATGGAAGGGATGGAGGAGGCCCTGGAGCTGGTAGCGAGGAACACTGGTGGCAGAGGGTTCCCAGTGATCCCGGAGCACGGCACTGTACCCCAAGGTGCCGCACCCCCATTGCCAACCACACGAGAGCCAGGAGCAACATCTTGCTTCTGGCTCAGAACACGTTCCCACCTCGGGACCGTCCTCTCCTGTATCCTTCCAAGCAGCGGTTCGGCTGTCAACCCCCCCCCCGCAATGAAGAATCGCCTGAGGAGCTCCTCGGCCAGGCAGCTTGGAGTCAGGAGGGGAAGGGGAAGGGGTAGAGATGGGGATGAGAGAGGGGGGGGGGAGGGTGGTTTTTTGCTGAAATACTGATGATTTCAGACAAATGTTCAGTTTAAATGTTTTTATTTAACAAAACCTTGTTGCGCATTGGCTCCGTTATACGCTGGTGACTCCTTAACATCAAAGGGGATAATTACACTTAACTTCAAGCAACTTAAACTTTAACTGTCACCAAGGGGATGACCACCATTGATGTATGAGCTGCACACCCAGCAGTGTGTCTGCCTTGTAAATAACACCAACGTTCTTTCGGGCAAAATGCTCATTGATGAGCTCCTGACGCAAGGCTCTTGCAGTTATCATGCCACCACGGGTTCTTTCATGCGGTCTACAGGGGGGCGGGGGCATGGCTTCAGCGTCAGCCTGATTGTCTAGGCCGGTGTCAGCAGCCGCCTCCTCATCCTCCTCTTCCTCTCTGTGGTGAGATGGACTGTCAGACTCTTCAGCAATTCTTGTCCCCTCCTGATAGCCAAGTTGTGCAGCATGGAGCACACCACCACAAATTGAGCTACCTGCTCAGGGTGGTATTGGAGCTCGCCTCCTGAGTAGTCCAGGCATCTAAAGCACTGCTTAAGCACGCCAATGGTTTTCTCAACGATATTGCGAGTGGCTCTGTGGCTCTCGTTGTATTGCCTCTCAGCTTCAGTGCGGGTGTCACACAGGGGGATCATCAGTCAAGTGGTGAGGCCATATCCTTTGTCACCAAGCATCCAGCATTGACCTTGTGGCTGATTGTTAAACAAGTCAGATACAGCGCTCTCACACAGGATAGCAACATAGAAACATAGAAAATAGGTGCAGGAGAAGGCCATTCAGCCCTTCTAGCCTGCACCGCCATTCAATGAGTTCATGGCTGAACATGAAACTTCAGTACCCCCTTCCTGCTTTCTCGCCATACCCCTTGATCCCCCGAGTAGTAAGGACTTCATCTAACTCCCTTTTGAATATATTTAGTGAATTGGCCTCAACTACTTTCTGTGGTAGAGAATTCTACAGGTTCACCATTCTCTTGGTGAAGAAGTTTCTCCTCATCTCGGTCCTAAATGGCTTACCCCTTATCCTTAGACTGTGACCCCTGGTTCTGGACTTCCCCAACATTGGGAACATTCTTCCTGCATCAAACCTGTCTAAACCCATCAGAATTTTAAACGTTTCTATGAGGTCCCCTCTCATTCTTCTGAACTCCAGTGAATACAAGCCCAGTTGATCCAGTCTTTCTTGATATGTCAGTCCCACCATCCCGGGAATCAGTCTGGTGAACCTTCGCTGCACTCCCTCAATAGCAAGAATGTCCTTCCTCAAGTTAGGAGACCAAAACTGTACACAATACTCCAGGTGTGGCCTCACCAAGGCCCTGTACAACTGTAGCAACACCTCCCTGCCCCTGTACTCAAATCCCCTCGCTATGAAGGCCAACATGCCATTTGCTTTCTTAACCGCCTGCTGTACCTGCATACCAATCTTCAATGACTGATGTACCATGACACCCAGATCTCGTTGCACCTCCCCTTTTCCTAATCTGTCACCATTCAGATAATAGTCTGTCTCTCTGTTTTTACCACCAAAGTGGATAACCTCACATTTATCCACATTATACTTCACCTGCCATGCATTTGCCCACTCACCTAACCTATCCAAGTCACTCTGCAGCCTCATAGCATCCTCCTCGCAGCTCACACTGCCTCCCAACTTAGTGTCATCCGCAAATTTGGAGATACTACATTTAATCCCCTCGTCTAAATCATTAATGTACAATGTAAACAGCTGGGGCCCCAGCACAGAACCTTGCGGTACCCCACTAGTCACTGCCTGCCATTCTGAAAAGTCCCCATTTACTCCTACTCTTTGCTTCCTGACAACCAGTTCCCAATCCATGTCAGCACACTACCCCCAATCCCATGTGCTTTAACTTTGCACATTAATCTCTTGTGTGGGACCTTGTCGAAAGCCTTCTGAAAGTCCAAATATACCACATCAACTGGTTCTCCTTTGTCCATCATGGATGCTGCCCAGAAATTTAGCATTCACTGCCATTATAATTTGCTGGTGGTCGACAACGAGTTGGACATTCAGGGAGTGGAATCCCTTGCGGTTCCTAAAAATCTCTACATCCTGAAAAGGTGCCCGCATCGCGATGTGCGTACAGTCTATTGCTCCCTGCACCTTGGGGAAGTTTGCAATTCTGGAGAATCCTGAAGCCTTCTCCGTCTGTGCCTCCCTGCTCATAGGGAAGCTGATCAAGTCCCTCCTGCATGCGTACAGGGCTTCAGTTACCTATCTAATGCAGCATTGTGCGGCATACTGAGACAGTCCGCAAATGTTGCCAGCTGTGCCCTGAAAAGAACCCGAGACGTAAAACGATAGTGCCGCAGTGACTTTAACCTCAACAGACAGTACAGTACTGATGGTGCTGGCAGGCTGCATATCTCCCTTTATGAGCTGACCTACTTCAGTGATAACCTCTTTGTGGAAGCATAGTCTCCGAAGGCAGGTGGTGTCGGGCAAGTCGCGGTAAGACCGCTTGTCCCTGTACTTGCGGGGAGTGTAACGTCTGGTCCTCCTCATTGGGGGGTCTGGCACGTCTTACATTGGGCACATAATGCTGTGGAGCGTACCTTCGGCCATCTCGAGTCTGCAGCATGTAATTGGTCATCAAGAGAAGGTGAGAAAAGACAGGCCCCATTGCAATAGCTCTCTGTTTTCTACCGATTGGTCACAAAGAACGAATGTCCTGACGAAGACACCTATTAAATTCGAATCAGTCATAATATGGTCAAGATGTTTTTACAGATGTTCACATCACCTCAAAAGACCTCCAGAATACATCCGAACTCCCCTGAGGTTGATGCAGCCTTTTAAAGGATGCGACATGTGATGTAGAATATGGCGTCCATAACGCTGTGATTAGTTCCGGTTCGTTCCACTTTTTCCGGGGGGTTTTTCGGGTGAGCGATATTGTGGGCGATATGTGTGCGAGGTGGTGAAAGTGACGCTGGGCGATCTCATGGCCGTTAGTTTCGGCAAATGTGATCTTTACGACAAAAAAAAGTTGGCGGTCGGTATTATTGAATCTCGGCGTTAATTCCGTGCGGAAAATAACGCTGGGTGATATTATGGGCTTTGATTTCGCCCATTCTGATGACTCCACCCAAAGAAAGTGGGCGGGCGGTATTATTTTTTCCCAGCGTTACACACATAGGGAAAGTAATGCTCGGCGACAAGTTTCTGAAAAATGCCCGTCAGTTTCTATTTTGTGGGTAAATGGGTGATATATGGGTGTTATACGTCATTTCAGCAGTAAAATGGATGTTGAGTGTGCATTAAGCATGCAAAAAAAGTGGAAAATCTAGCCCTTTAAATGATCCTTCATCTAATTTTCTGATTTTGCGAACTTGATGCATGCACATTGGTTGCCATTTTTGTCTATTAACAATGGTGATCACACATCAAAAGTAAACTTTTTCTTCTTCACTTCCCTCTCTTCTCCTCCTGCCTCTCTCCCTCTTCACTTCTGCTTCTCCTCCTTCACTTCTATTGGTCCCTCTTCATCTCCATTTCTTCCTCTCGGTCCTTCAGTTCTGACTCTGCTTTCTCGTTTACTCTCTTATTTGCTCTCTTTATTGCTTTCTTTTCTTCTTCTTTTACATTTTTCCCTATTTGTCTGCAACCATGGATGGGAAGAGGTGGCAGCATCAGGACTCACAAAGTCTTGGGTAAACAGGTTGGAAGCAGAAGCATCATTAGCCATTGCATCTGGAAAGCAGTGAGAGTGGATGAGGGAGATGCTGCCATATGCTAAAGGTCTGAGAGACTGCGTGTTGGTGGCTTTCCAATCTGTAGGACAGGGGTGTGAGTAATCTCAGGCTCTTAAGCCAGATGTTTAAGTCCAGTCCTCAATGGCAACAGTCTGAGAATCAATGCCAGAAACCACGACTGCCCTTAGAGCTTCAGTCATGCGAAAGCACCACTCGGATGTCCCTGACATTGCCACACATTGTTGTGAAGCCATTCTGAATAATACTGCATGTGCAGGAAGTAGACACCTCACTCAAGCTGCTATCTCCATCACATTATTTTGTACAGCTCTCAACGCCCGCACTAATGCTCAGAAAGCATCTTTTTTTGAAAGCAGTTTCTGTCAGATCCACATCTCCAGGCTCCTCAGCCAACATGGAATACAAGCTGGTTCTCTGGATATTAAGCTTCTCCTCCTCTGCCATCAGCGGCTGCTCCAGCCTACTCATGCTGTGACTCACTGTTTAATCAGCCAGGATGGATGTATCTGGAGGGCGGACAGTGAGTCACACTATATAATATGACGTTTTGGCAAGGCCGAATATACTAGGGACTCGCTCTTCTTAGTCAAATCTAGAGAAATAAAAGAGAAAGACAGGACTGTGTTGACGAGCAGGCTGCACATCTAACTTACAGTAGAAGTGGCATGATGTGCTGCCGGTTAATGAGGGGAAGAGTAAGATGGGGAAGATGACACACAGAGGTTCCTTATGAACCCAGAGCTGGCTGCTGCCCTCCCACTTCCTCATTTCCAACACCAGCTATAGACTCCAACCCTGGATTTCCACAGCTTCTTCCTCATATGGAATCACAGATTTTCAGGTCCATCACATGTTACTTATTCTCTCTCTAGGGTTATGGTCTGTTTCTTCAAAAAGTGAACAGGAGTAATTACAGCTTTTGGCGATAGTGTAAACAGATAATATCAGATTGGCTGTTGGTTATACGCCTGTCAAAATTTCCTTCCATTGACTTCAATGAAAAGGAAAATCAGGCTGGTTTTAGAAATGGCAGTCGATCCAACATTGCCCATTTTACATGCTGCCATTCAGTAATACCTGTTTGAGCATATAGCTTATGATGGGTGTGATGACAGGTGTATGCAACAGGCAGCTTACCTTCCATGGGAGGCTCCCTATGCAGTGAATCTATGCAAGGGTGTGAGTGAAACAACAGTTGCATGTCAAGGCTGGAGTCATTTAAAGCAAACCACGCATCACACTACTTCTGTTTCAGCTCACACCCAATCTGAAAATCAAAGTTTGTACCTGCTAAGCAAGTAACAGAATGTCACATGGAGGCTGTTGAAGCTGATGATACTCCAATTCCGTGGCAGCCATTGGCTCCACATTAACTTTCAGCTGCATTCCCCTCTGTGTTTGAATTTCATACAACAATCACAAATATTTTACACCTCTTTATTAGGTGCATCTCTGTATTTGTCTCCGCTTTAGTAGAATGGCTGGGAATCAGAACGTCCAAGCATTTCAAGCCTCCCTTAGAAGATTCAACTTATATTAAAATTTAACAACTGTCAAAACACAATATTTAAGTTGCAAGTAATGTTAAATGACAGTTTGCATGTTCTATATTCCATTGCATTTGAAAAAGTAGCAGTGTTACTTTTCTACAGTATCAATACTAAATATACAAGAAATTACACGAAAAATAGTCTTAATGTTCCCATCATCCTGTAGGAGCTTGGAAGATACAGTTGTTGCACCCTGCGTCATCCTGAAGTTAGGATTTTCTGCTCTTCCATCCAGTTCTATATTTAGTATGATGCTTGAAGGGCTTTTTTGGCTACCCTTTTATTTATTGTTGAAATGCTTTTTGGACATACTGCATGGCTTCTTTTGCTTGTGGAAACTGCTGAGTTATCTGCTTCTGTGGCTCTTTCTTTCTTTGCACTTAGTATTATTTGGGGGTGGGCCCAGAAATTTTAGACCTTCTACACATTAATGCTTTTGCCAAAAATTCTTGTTTGCATTCAGTGAATGTAGGTTTTCTGAATAAGTTTTGTTTTTCTTCAATAAAAGTTCCTATCAGCACAGTCGCCATAATTTCAATGTTGTGTCTAAAAGGCATCAAGGGTGTAATTTCTGCTTCACTAACTAATTATTTGCACCACCGTATAAATGTGTGTTAATATTCACCAGCAGGATTTTTGATGTGGTTCCATCAATAAAATTGATGGAAAGTACTCAATTGTGTTTTTTCCCTCTAAATTTCACCTGTAGAATTTTCCTATCTTACTCTTGGAAATAAACTCTGCTCCCACCATATTTAGTTGTCAAACCAAGTTATTTAACACATAGTGCCCAGACTGTGAATTCAGCACTATCCCAAATCAACTTATTTTTTCTCCCTGTTGTCTTCCCTCCCCTCCTGAAGATACTGACTCGTGCTTCAAGAAGAGGTCCACAGATGTCAGCATCCCACTCAAGTGATCATTCTTCACGTATAAAAGTAGACGGTAAATGTTAACAGGCTGTTTGGTCATGGGTGACATCACAGCTAAGCTCTTCTGGTCCTCCTTTACACTAGCTGTCACTGGATGACAATCAATAGCAGGAACCTTGGGTGATTCCCCTCCTAATGTTCCCCTTGTTCAGCCATGAACTCATTGAATGGCGGTGCAGGCTAGAAGGACCCAATGGCCGACTCCTGCACCTATTTTCTATGTTTCTATGTAATCCAGGAGCACTCTGACCAATCGTCAGCCACCAATTAATCCAGGCGAGATCAGTTAACTCACCACAAACAAAGAACCTTCTGTTCTTAATGGTTCAATGCTGAGTAGCCCAATCCTGTTTGAATCCGGCTTCCACCCACAAGCACTTTCACAAGGGGCACTAGTTAGCAATCAGGACCAAAAATCCTGCCTGATTTTCCTCTGATACAGGCCACCTTCTGCACCCCAGTTAACTTCTATCACTGTCGTGGCTGAGATCAGCTGAACACAGGATCAAACATGTAACCTTCTGATCTCTGCAACACAGCTACTCATTGGATAAACTTGATAAGCCATTGCAAAAGAACAAAAAATTCTAACATAATCAGCCATTTTGTAATTACTTAACATTGTATAGAAAAAATTAGAGTAGAATTTTTTTGTGCTTTATTTTAAACAAATTGGTTAACAGTTTCAGATGAAATTCCTATGTTTGCTTTCTTATAAAAGTCGCAAACCAGTTTACATGAGTGAACACCTTTGGTAAAATAGCATACACAGGAATCTGGCAGTACACAATGATCAGTACACTCATAACAGAACAGAGGAAATTCAACCCCGTTATTTCCAATTAACTTGTTAATAATTGGCAGCATGCAGATTTAATCCCACTGCTAAACTTCACATGGAGACACAGCATTTTTATTAAGTATTTTCTGTTGTTTATTTTAAATTGAACTGTTGAATGAATGGATAAATAAAGGGTCTATACTACAAACATAAATTTTATAATTATAATAATTCTAATTCATGTACAATGTTTCTTGCCAAGTCTGCAATGTGTTTATCATAATTGAACTGTAATTGTTTACTAGTTCAAATCAAGCCAACTTCTCTGTAAAACATCAGTTGCCAGATTTATAATCTATTCCCTCCTCCAATCTTCCTGTCTCAATTCATAGTGGGGTATACTTCTAATGTTGTAGTTATCCTCCCCCAAGTGTCCCTTATTAAAGTGCAAGCTGAGGCAGTGAGGGTTAGCAGGCTATTCAATGTTTGAAGGCAATACAGGCAATCCCAATCCTGTCCTCATGCAACATCCACACATGAGCACTTTTCAACAAGGGTTATTGGAGGAACAAGAACCCTGGCTGATTTTTCCCATCCTTAGCCCTGGTCCTGGTGAAAGAAATGCTTCACCACTGCTCTGTGACTGCATTCCGTATCACAGTGGAGATCAGAAACTGGGGTATGGGGGGTTACATTGATGGGAAACTGAATTTTACTTCTTATAATGCTCAGCTTATCACTCAGCTCATGGAAAGGTTTTGATTTGATGT
Source organism: Pristiophorus japonicus (assembly GCF_044704955.1). Lineage (NCBI taxonomy): Eukaryota > Metazoa > Chordata > Chondrichthyes > Pristiophoridae > Pristiophorus > Pristiophorus japonicus. The sequence continues at coordinate 86,813,894 of NC_091978.1, read as the reverse complement.
TCAGCGTTCCATTTATCTTTCAGCCCTGACTACATATATTGTGATGTTAAATAATCGATAAGGACACAAAAAATCTGCAAAGGTACATAGACAGGCTAAGTGAGGGGTATAATGTTGGAAAGTGTGAGATCATGCACTTTGGCAGAAAAAAATCAAAGAGCAAGTTATTATTTAAATGGAGAAAGATTGTAAAGTGCCGCAGTACAGCGGGACCTGGGGGTTACTTGTGGATGAAACACAATAAGATAGTATGCAGGTACAGCAAGTGATCAGGAAGGCCAATGGTATCTTGGCCTTTATTGCAAAGGGGATGGAGTATAAAAGCAGGGAAGTCTTGCTACAGTTATATAAAGGTATTGGTGAGGCCACACCTGGAATACTGTGTGCAGTTTTGGTTTCCAACTTTACGAAAGGATATACTTGCTTTGGAGACAGCTCAGAGAAGGTTCACTAGGTTGATTCCAGGGATGAGGGGGTTGACTTATGAGGAAAGGTTGAGTAGGTTGAGCGTCAACTCATTGGAATTCAGAAGAATGAGAGGTGATCTTATCGAAACGTGTACGATTATGAGGGGGCTTAACAAGGTGGATGCAGAGAGGATGTTTCCACTAATGGGGGAGACTAGAACTAGGGAGCATGATCTCAGAATAAGGGGCCGCCCATTTAAAACAGAGATGAGGAGAAATTTCTTCTCTCAGAGAGTTGTAAATCTGTGGAATTCGCTGCCTCGGAAAGCTGTGGAAGCTGGGACATTGAATAAAGTTAAAACAGAAATAGACAGTTTCTTAAACGATAAGGAGGTAGGGGTTATGAGGAGCGGGCAGGGAAGTGGAGCTGAGTCTGTGATCAGATCAGGCCTACTCCTGCTCCTATTTCTTATGTTCTTATATAAACTCTCTCACTGGTCAACTTAGCAATACTTTGGCCCAAACAACAAAGATCTGTAAAGCTTCATATGGTTTCAAATATTTACTTTGTGTCAACTTTTTTTTAAGTTGAAGCTTTAAACAAAGGCAGTTTCTGATCTTGAAGAGAGAGTTAATGCAATACAAGTAAATATGTAGAGAATGGGGTACAGTATAAAGGTATCCATTTCTAAGCTGGTTTAGGGCCAGAATACACACAGGTGGCTGCACCAAAGCCAGTGCAGGACTGCATGAACCTTAGTGCTTCATCCCCTAGAATATATATATATAATGCATGTACAGTAAACTCCTTAGTTGAAATTTTCCTAATAAAGTCATTGGCACTGTGTTCCAGAGAGTAGACTACACAGAGAGAGAGATCAGATTGTGGGAAGTTGCACTGGGGTCAGTGTCAGGAAGTTGCTTCTAATCTGTATGTAACCAAAGACCAATTGCAGACAACATTAAATAGGAAGCAATATAATAAAAAATTTGCTGATGAGGTTAGATCCAGACTCAATGGCTAGATTTTCATTTTTTCGCATTTTTGAGCCTTTCCGGGCGCAATTCGCGGCAGAGCGAAAAATTTAGCGCCGGGATAACGTTAGCGCCAGAGCGAGCAACTTCACCGAATGAAAGTTCACGAGGAGCATTAACGTTAACTCTAGCGTTACACCACAGACTCTGCGCCGGAGCCGAAAGTTCCAGCGTTGACACAATCTGCCGATTTAAGCATGCGCTTTTTTCCCCCCGCGCTGCCACCTTCTGGTTTCCTGTCGCAAACGCTAATGCAGGGCGCGGCCACATCCTGTGCGCGCATGCGCAGTACAACCGGGGAAGAATCAGCCATTTATGATTTTGAATTCTATGATGGAGGAGGACGAGAGAAGAGAGTGTATCAGGCGATTCAGCCACAGAGCTAATGAAGCTTTAGTGGGGGCTGTGGAACAGAGATGGTAGGAGTTTCATCTTCGGGGTGGTTCGAGACCACTGCCCGCCATATTCAAAAGAATTTGGAGAAAAATAGCAGAGGAGGTCTCTGCCTCGGACACTGCGGTGAGGACTGGCACACAGTGCCGAAAAAAAATTAACGATCTCACCAGGGTCATCAGAGTAAGTACCATTTTCATTTATGTTTCAAGGATAAATCTGACTTATATCATTACATCAAGGATAAATCTGACACACTATTTGTTCTCATGCTGTTGGTGCCTCTCAACACTCTGTGGGTTGCCTCCTTAAATGCATGACTTAGTTCAGCACCCTATTTGCCATGAATGATCTTTACACATTATTATGATTGCTTTCTGAGATCTCATAAGATGGCTCCCTATTTCGATGACCTCCTGATGGACCATGTGCAACTTCCAAGGCCATAACTTCCAAGGACTTGAATGTTGGGCGTATGATTAAGAAGTTTACAGATGACATTAAAATAGGTTGTGTGGTTGATAATGAAGAAGAAAGCTGCGGATTGTAGGAAGATATCAATGTACTAGTCAGGTGGGTGGCACAATGGCAAATGGAATTCAATCCGGAGAAGTGTGAGGTAATGCATTTGGAGAGGTCTAACAAGGCAAGGGAATATACATTAACTGGTACTATTATGTGCGTAATGTACTTATGCATGAGGCAATGTGTTGTACTCAAACTGTAGTGACCTTGGTCCTTTATTCGTAACTCTAGAGTGAGGCAGCCGCATGGTGGCTACCCTTTTATACAGCCCCTGCCACCAGGGCAGGAAACCCCGGTTTCCACCAGCTGCATCCTCTAGTGGTGCCAGCATGGTATATAAACGGTGTAAACCTTATTGATAGTACATCAAGTAAACAAGTCTCCATCTTATGCAACTATACAGTGACTACACAGAGAGTATATCTATAGTCTGCATATATAACAGATACCACACTGAAAAGTGTAGGGGAACAAAGGGGACCTTGAAGTGCAGGTCCACAGATCCCTAAAGGTAGCAGGCCAGGTAGATTTTATGCAATTGTTATCATATTTCCATCAGTGGTGAACAAACCACCCTGGAACAAAATTGAAGCCTGTTCTAAGATAAACATGACATTTGTTATGTGGTTCTGTACAACACAAAATGCTATACTCTAACCTTATTCTCACAAAGTTAACATTTTTAAAGCAGACACCGATTACACTTGTGTCACTTACATGGTGAAGAGATAGTGATGCACAGTTGTTTTAGGAACATGTAGAATACCGCGACCCATTTAAGGAGAGCTCGTCCTAGATTTTCATAAATGTCTTCAGTCACCAAGTAATACAGCTGCAGCCAGTGTAAACTGGAGAACTGAGAACGCTTACCATGTTTATTGCAGTAAAAATAAGCCACCCTGTCAAGTAAAAGAGTGGATCCCACTTTACTTTTACACACATACACTAGAGTATGTGAAAGACCTTCCAATAGGTTTCAAATACAAGTTGAACATTTTCTTACCTGAAATCTGCTGAACTAGGAAAGGAACTTTCTGATTCTCTGTTCAGTGTGCTCTGAGTGAATAGGTAGGTTATTGGTTCAGGCAACATGTTGTCCAATATGTATATAACCGCAAGTGTTTAAGCTATGTGAATCATGAAAATTTCTCGTTGGTTTTGTCAGGTATCAAAATCTCTGAGTTTTCTTTAAATAACTTTGTATATAGGATGCCCAGGTCTAAACCTTATTCATGATTGACAATGGTGTGCATTTTCAGACGTCCATTCACCTTCATAGTCCAAGTCAGCATGGATTTATGAAAGGGAAATCATGCTTGACAAATCTTCTAGAACTTTTTGAGGATGTAACTAGTAGAGTGGACAAGGGAGAACCAGTGGATGTGGTATATTTGGACTTTCAAAAGGCTTTTGACAAGGTCCCATACAAGAGATAAGTGTGCAAAATAAAAGCACATGGTATTGGGGGTAATGTATTGAAGTGGATACAGAACTGGTTGGCAGACAGGAAGCAAAGAGTAGGAAAAAACAGGTCCTTTTCAGAATGGCAGGCAGTGACTAGTGGGGTACCGCAAGGTTCAGTGCTGGGCCCCCAGCTATTTACAATATACATTAATGATTTGGATGAAGGAATTGAATGTAATATCTCCAAGTTTGTAGATGACACTAAGCTGGGTGGCAGTGTGAGGTGTGAGGAGGATGCTAAGAGGCTGCAGGATGAATTGGACAGGTTAGGTGAGTGGGCAAATGCATGGCAGATGCAGTATAATGTAGATAAATGTGAGGTTATCCACTTTGGTGGCAAAAACAGGGAGGCGGAATATTATCTGAATGGTGACAGATTAAGAAAAGGGAAGGTGCAACGAGACCTGGGTGTCATGGTATATCAGTCATTGAAAGTTGGCATGCAGGTACAGCAGGCGGTGAAGAAAGCAAATGGCATGTTGGCCTTCATAGCGAGAGGATTTGAGTATAGGAGCAGGGAAGTCTTACTGCAGTTGTACAGGGCCTTGGTGAGGCCACACCTTGAATATTGTGTACAGTTTTGGTCTCCTAATCTGAGGAAGGACATTCTTGCTATTGAGGGAGTGACCAGACTGATTCCCGGGATGGCAGGAATGACATATGAAGAAAGACTGGATTGACTAGGCTTATATTCACTGGAATTTAGAAGAATGAGAGGGGATCTCATAGAAACATATAAAATTCTGACGGGATTGGACAGGTTAGATGCAGGAAGAATGTTTCCGATGTTGCGGAAGTCCAGAAGTCCAGAACTAGGGGTCACAGTCTAAGGATCAGGGGTTAGCCATTTAGGACTGAGATGAGGAGAAACTTCTTCACTCAGACAATTGTGAACCTGTGGAATTCTATACCACAGAAAGTTGTTGAGGCCAGTTCATTAGATATATTCAAAGGGGAATTAGATGTGGCCCTTATGGCTAAAGGAATCAAGGGGTATGGAGAGAAAGCAGGAATGGGGTACTGAAGTTGCATGATCAGCCATGATCATATTGAAAGGCGGTGCAGGCTCGAAGGGCCAAATGGCCTACTCCTGCACCTATTTTCTATGTTTCTATGTTTCTATAAAAAACTTTTCTAAATCTCAATGTTCCTTTCGGACAATGGCACCTCAATGATGAATGTAAACATGTGCACAATATATCCATATCCTTCCACTCCAATCTGGACAAAGCCTGGTTGCTTAGAACAGCTGAGAATTGGTACAAAGCCCAGAAAGGTTCCAGATGGTCTCGAAAGGACTATAATATCAGGAGTTGTACATATCTTCGAAAGATGAATGCTGACGACGAACCTGGTTTTCCGATGCTTTGGAGTCAAGTTGAATAAGCGCTTCTGTGGCAGATTCTCTCAAACATGTGTGTTTATTGTGATTTTAAAAGTATACTGATGGATTTACTGAATGTAGATAACATACTATTTCTATCTGGTTATCAGGATTGGTTTTGTTGAAACAGTGATGAATTTTTCAAATATTTATCTTTAGGTAACAGATTTTACACTGATCCCATTAGTTTGTTCAGAAAGCTCCCACTACTACACAATCTGTCTGAGTTGGTATTAGTGATCTGAGAGTGACAGCTGCCATGATACGGTAATATTGGCATTTGCCAATACAGCCATTCGAGGAATTAAACTAACCTTTTTTGTCTACTTGCACTCAAGACACTGCTTATAAGGGGAGGTTCTCCCAGGTCTCTGCCTGGATGCAGTAGGTTGCCCGCACGCAGTGAATGTTGGGGCAAAGGGAGGGGATCTTCACCTGGGGAGGAGCCCATCTGATTTCCCGTTAATTTAAATAGAAGAGGACAAGGTGGCCTTCTGCAGGCGTGCCCTCTGATCTGCCCAAACTTGCTGTACACAAGCTACCCACTATGTCTGGTTACAGTCCTGACAATACCTTCCCTATATTCTCCACAGTGTGACACTGCTCCTGGTTTCACTCTGTAGCATCAAAGGCTTATCGTTTAATCAAATACATTGTTATCATTAGATTTATTTAGCATGGTACTGATACCTTTATGACTTAGGAAATTTCACACATAAACCAATACAGGTTGTTGCCATGTAATACCTTTTATTGTGTTGCACTAATTCATCCCCTCAAGTTGCTTCCACCAACAGCATTTCATCTTTCTATTGTATAAATTTCTTCAGACAGAGCCCAAGTTTAGAAGGACAGAAATTGTACTCGAGTGCTTCACAGTTCATGTGAATATATGTGTAACCACTAGGGCTCAATTTTCCCCAGTGCCACTTTTTGGTGTATTGCCAGGGTTACGCCCATTTTCCTTGGCCCCAACTACTCCAAAAAAATACGTAGCAAGTTTCCCCGTTCTATTTTTTGAAATTGGTGCCACGCAGGCTGTCCTTTAACTTGGGGTGGGGGGGTGGTGGAGTGGAGCCTAATGTCTGTGCCGAAAAAGTAATGTGCCCCATTCTGCACATGCGCAAAAAAAAAGGACGCATTTCACGTGATTCCGATGGGCATGCAAGCCTAGTACAGCTCCCAGTCTGTATTCGGCCATTTTTAAAGAGCCAGTTGTGGTGAGAATTTTAATTTTCATTGGAAAAATCAGAGCTGCAATACAAGATGCAACACGGCGCAAGGACCAAGAATTTCTTACAGGATGAAGTGGGGGCATTAGTTACTGTAATTGAGGCCAGATGGCACGAGCTGAACACCAGCAGAGATCACATAAAAGTTCCACCAAAAGAAATGAAGAAAGGCTGGAACCAACTTGCATAGAAACATAGAAAATAGGTGCAGGAGTAGGCCATTCGGTCTTTCGAGCCTGCACTACCATTCAATAAGATCATGGCTGATCATTCCTTCAGTACCCCTTTCTTGCTTTCTCTCCATAGCCCTTGATCCCTTTAGCCGTAAGGGCCATATCTAACTCCCTCTTGAATATATCCAATGAACTGGCATCAACAACTCTCTGCGGTAGGGAATTCCACAGGTTAACAACTCTCTGAGTGAAGAAGTTTCTCCTCACCTCAGTCCTAAATGGCCTGTCCCTTATCCTAAGACTGTGTCCCCTGGTTCTGGACTTCCCCAACATTGGGAACATTCTTCCCGCATCTCACCTGTCCAGCCCCGTCAAAATCTTATATATTTCTATGAGATCCCCTCTCATCCTTCTAAACTCCAGTGTATAAAGGCCCAGTTGATCCAGTCTCTCCTCATATGTCAGTCCAGCCAGCCCTGGAATCAGTCTGGTGAACCTTCACTGCACTCCCTCAATAGCAAGAACGTCCTTCCTCAGATTAGGAGACCAAAACTGAACACAATATTCCAGGTGAGGCCTCACCAAGGCCCTGTACAACTGCAGTAAGACCTCCCTGCTCCTGTACTCAAATCCCCTAGCTATGAAGGCCAACATGCCATTTGCCTTCTTCACTGCCTGCTGTACCTGCACACCAACTTTCAATGACTGATGAACCATGACACCCAGGTCTCACTGCACCTCCCCTTTTCCTAATCTACCGCCATTCAGATAATATTCTGCCTTCGTGTTTTTGCCATCAAAGTGGATAACCTCACATTTATCCACATTATACTGCATCTGCCATGCATTTGCCCACTCACCTAACCTGTCCAAGTCATGCTGCAGCCTCTTAGAGTCCTCCTCACAGCTCACACCGCCACTCACTTTAGTGTCATCTGCAAACTTGGAGATATTACACTCGATTCCATCCTCTAGATCATTAATATATATTGTAAAGAGCTGGGGTGCCAGCACTGAGCCCCGCGGCACTCCACTAGTCACTGCCTGCCATTCTGAAAAGGACCCGTTTATCCTGACTCTCTGTTTCCTGTCTGCCAACCAGTTCTCTATCCACGTCAGTACATTACCCCCAATACTATGTGCTTTGATTTTGCACACCAATCTCTTGTGTGGGACCTTGTCAAAAGCCTTTTGAAAGTCCAAATACACCACATCCACTGGTTCTCCCTTGTCCACTCTACCAGTTACATCCTCAAAAAATTCCAGAAGATTTGTCAAGCATGATTTCCCTTTCATAATTCCATGCTGACTTGGACCAATCCTGTCACTGCTTTCCAAATGCGCTGCTATTTCATCCTTAATGATTGCTTCCAACATTTTCCCCACTATTGATGTCAGGCCAATCGGTCTATAATTACCCGTTTTCTCTCTCCCTCTCCTTTTAAAAAGTGGTGTTACATTAGCTACCCTCCAGTCCATGGGGACTGATCCAGAGTCGATAGACTGTTGGAAAATGATCAGCAAAGCATCCACTATTTCTAGGGCCATTTCTTTAAGTACTCTGGGATGTAGACTATCAGGCCCCGGGGATTTATCAGCCTTCAATCCCATCAATTTCCCGAACACAATTTACCGCCTAATAAGGATATTCTTCAGTTTCTCCTTCTCACTAGACCCTCGGTCCCCTAGTACATCCGGAAGGTTATTTGTGTCTTCCTTCGTGAAGACAGAACCAAAGTATTTGCTCAATTGGTCTTCCATTTCTTTGTTCCCCATTATAAATTCACCTGAATCCAACTGCAAGGGACCTACGTTTGTCTTCACTAATCTTTTTCTCTTCAAGATTACTGTGCAATGGTGACCACCCTGAGGTCTGGAGGACAGTGCAAAAAGAAGTGGCAGGACCTTGGTCAAGTAGTTAGTGTAAGTAATATTTTCATTTATTCAATGGAATTGCAATTGTAAATGTGACCATCTGTATGTCCCACCCAGCAGAAAGACACCCTCTCCAAAAAGTTGTATTTTCATCTTTGCACACAACAAACGGGAAAGTACTCGAACAGGAGGAGGCCCGGCAAATCTGCACCCACTAACATACTTGGAAGACAGGGTCGCTGCTTTGATGGGTCCTGCCTGGAGAAAAGCAACCACTACTGCACAAGCTGGGCCCACACTCGAGGGAGAGGGTAAGTCCTGAAAATTCCACCGTCTGGCTTTGCTAAATGTTAAGTACTGCGCGGGCTAGCCATGCTTCGGTTCCTGGGGATGTCCCCGTCAGCTATGCTTCAGTTGATGCAATCTGCTATCATTCATTGTGGTCCTACAAATGAGCCTGCTGCCTGCGCTGTGTGAGCCTACTCATGCCACCCTGCCCCCTCCTCTGCTGCTAACCATTTGTCTGTTCTGTTATATTTTGCAGAACTTGAGGTCAACCCTGACGATGCAGAAGATTCAGACGAGGACGAGCCTGAAGAGGAGAACATCTTCCAATTCCACCTTCCAGACTAAGAGCATGGGGGTGAATGGGAGAGGGAGGGGGTGGATGAAGTCCCCACTGTTATACTCACTCTGGAGGAGGTGCAGGTGCCACCCATTGAGGTGCCAGCCCCTTCCTTGAGTGGTACGAGTGTTGGTGGGACATTCCATGGTTTCCCGTCGTCCGAGGCTGAGGATTCCAGTGAGATGCAGCGAGGCACACCCAGGGCCCCACCGTCCGAGGCTGCGGGTCCCAGTGGGGTGCAGCAAGGCACACCCAGGGCCACCATCCAAGGCTGCGGATCCCAGTGGGATGCAGCGAGCCACACCCAGGGTGAGGAGGGGAAGGAGAGCTCGACAGCACTCTCCTGAGGTGCAGGATCTAACAGATATGGTTCAGATGATGGCAATGAGTGGGAAGAGCATTGACCTTACACGATCACTCCTGGAAACCATCAGTGGGGTGGGTGATGAGGTATCGGGACTGTCGGGAGAAGTAACAACACTCTCACGTGAAATGGGAAAACTGTTCGGGAACATGAGGGAGGGAATGTCTCAGTCAGCAGAAGCAATGTTGTTGCACATGAGGGAGGGAATGTCACAGGTAGCTGATGTGCTGTCAGTGAACATGAGGGAGGGAATGTTGCAGGTAGTTAACACACTGTCAGTGAACATCAGGGACGGAATGTCGGAGTTAGCTGCTGCAATAAGGGAACACGCCCAGACCTCGCGTCCATTGACAGAATTAACTGCCACTCCCACTCTAATCCCCAGACCAGCCTCTGAAGAGGCCCAAGCCGGGCCCTCCACATTACCGCCTGCATCCCCCCCACCCCCCCCCCCACCACACACACACCCCACTCCCTCCCTCAAAACGTGCGCATTACCCGAGATGTTCGAAAGAAAAAGCTTGGTACCAACCCAAGAAACGCTGTGTCACCGCCTGCGGGCAGGGGTGGAGTCACCAAGCCCAAGCGCAGTAGGCGGTCTTAGAATAAAATGGTGGAGAGATGGCTACAGCCTTTCTTTGCTGCTGTTGTTGTTGTTATTATTAAGAATATAAGAATATAAGAAATAGGAACATGAGTCGGCCATATGGCACCTCGAGCCTGCTCCGCCATTCAATATCATGGCTGATCTGATCATGGACTCAGCTCCACTTCCCCGCCCGTTCCCCGTAAACCCTTATCCCCTTAACGCTCAAGAATCTGTCGATTTTTGTCTTAAATTTATTCAATGTCCCAGCTTCCACAGCTCTCCGAGGCAGCAAATTCCACAGATTTACAACCCTCAAAGAAGAAATTCTTCCTCATCTCTGTTTTAAATGGACGGCCTCTTATTCTAAGATCATGACCTCTAGTTCTAGTCTCCCCCATCAGTGGAAACATCCTCTCTGCATCCACCTTGTCAAGCCCCCTCATAATCTTATGCGTTTTGATAAGATCACCTCTCATCCTTCTGAACTCCAATGAGTAGAGGCTCAACCTACTCAACCTTTCCTCATAAGTCAACCCCCTCATCCCCGGAATCAACCTAGTGAACCTTCTTTGAATTGTCTCCAAAACAAGTTTTGTAAATATGGAAACCAAAACTGCACGCAATATTCCAGGTGTGGCCTCACCAATACCTTGTATATCTGAAGCAAGACTTCCCCGCTTTTATATTCCATCCCCTTTGCAATAAAGGCCAAAATACCATTAGCCTTCCTGATCACTTGCTGTACCTGCATACTATCCTTTTGTGTTTCATGCACAAGTACCTCCAAGTACCACTGTACTGCGGCACTTTACAATCTTTCTCCATTTAAATAATAACTTACTGTTATTGCTGTTACTGTTGTAACTGTTCTCAAATTAAAAGTCTTTTTTAAGTTATATAAATTTACAAGTTTAAAAGTATTTAAGTGATCTTAAAGCTTGTAAGTGATCTTAACTTAAAACTTTAAAGGTTGATACAAGAATATTTTTATTCAAGTTAAGTGCAAACAAATGTTTGTTAAACTTTTGAATAAAATATATTTTAAATTATAACTGAATCATTTACATTATTTGTTCCATTATTAACACAACTTTTTGAACTAAAGAAGAATCATTTTCATTATTTGTTCCATTAACACAACACAACATTATGGAACAGGTCCAAACAGTAAACATGGTCCATGTAGCATAGTTCCCGTTGAGCCTTCAGACAGCAAAGCGTTCATGGATGAGCTGCTGGCGCAAGGCTCGAGCAATCATTAAAGGGACACGACGGCTCGCCCTCCTCCGCCGTCATGCTCCAGGTTCAGGTAGTTGCATGGCTTCCTCATCCTCGTCATCCCCCTCCTCCTGGTCATCTACATCTTTCTCATCATTATCATCAGCCACTCTCACCTCAGGTGGATCTTCTACTTCCAGCCACCTCATGGTGGCTAAGTTATGCAGCATGCAGCACAGAACAGTGAACTGACCGCAACTAAGGGGAGTATTGCAAGTAACCTCCGGAATGGTCCAGGCATCGGAAATGCTGTTTCAAGATGCCAATGGTCCTCTCTATTATGCTGCGCATCGCAATGTGCGACATGTTGTATTCCCGGTCAGCTTCTGTCCGGATTACGTATAGGGGCATCATGAGCCAGGTGGCGAGGCCGTACCCTTTGTCTCCCAATAGTCAGCTCTGTCCTTCTGGCTGCTGTTGAAAAATGGCAGATATAACACTCTCGCGTAGGATGAACGCATCATGGTATCTTGCATCAACTGACATGATGCGATGCATGTCGTCACAGACGAGCTGCACATTAACGGAGTGGAAGCCTTTTCTGTTCCTGTACATCTCAGAATCCTCCAAAGGTGCTTTCAAGGTAATGTGGGTACAATCAATGCAGCCCTGTACCTTTGGGAAGTCAGCAAACCTGGAAAAGCCCACAGCCCTTTCACGCATTGCCTGGGCGGTCTTGGGGAACTTTATGTAGTCATTCCTCCGGGCAGATAGAGCAGCAGTCACCTGCCGAATGCAGATATGTGTTGCATGTTGAGAAATGGAACACACATCCCCAGTTGTGGCCTGGAATGATCCAGATGCAGAAAATGAAAGTGCAGCTGGAACCTTCACTTCAACTGACAAATTAGTCCTCCTGACGCTTCTAAATTGCAGGTCTGCTTTTACTAACAGATCTCAGTTACAACTTCTTTGCAGAAATGCAGTCTTCTCACACAGTCTGCATCACTCAGGTGCAGGTACGAACACCTGTCTCAATATACCTGACGTGGGTAAGGCCTACGGGCTCTGAGGTTCCTCATGTGGTGACGTGGAATCAATTGTCTCCTGCGCAGCAACATCATGCAGAAGGCTTGCATGAGTTATGGCATTGTCAGTATTGCGCCCATGATTAAATTGTAGCTTTGCAAGAAGCTCAAAATGGCAGGCAGGACAAGGTTTTTGTTGTCTCTCTCCCCAGGGTCGATGCCCTAAGGTCTGAGCAGGTGCAATGATTGGGAACACCACCCCCCCGCCGGGCTTCATTTGATGCATAGTGTAAGGTTTTTCATGCCTTCCATCCGCCTTCCACCCCCCCCCCACTCCCCGGGCTTCTTTTCAAGCCGAGCCCTGAGCTCATGTGTCCGGGCGAGGGACCGATTCTGCCGACCGATGCTCCGACTCTCGAGCCCGGTTTGGAGATGTTTGGTGGTGGCGTGTCAGTTTAAAAAAAATCAAAACTTAAAGAATTCCATTAAACTTCCGTTTCCTGCTTTTTAAGGTTTACCAATTTAAGCTTGATTATGCATATATATGTGATCTTGACTCCCTCCAAATCTTCACCTAAAAACAATGGTGTCTTTCTGCGCCGATTTTTTAATGTGCGCTGGTTTTTCTTAGGTGCCCAGAAGGATTTTCGGGTGTGGTCACATACGCCGTCCTAAGAGAAATATAAATTGGCCAAACTTGCATAATCGTGAAAAAGTTATGTTGCCAAAAAAAACAAACCTAAAAAAATCGTAACTAACTGAGTTACGCTGACGCACAAAGATTGGGGAACCTTGGATTTTTAAAATTTAGGCCGAAAAAAGTGCCGCACGCCAAAAAAATGCCGTAAATCACTGGGGAAAATTGAGCCCCTGAAAAACTGCCCTTAACTTCGATACTCTGATTTCTCCCTTCTAACCATTTTTAAATCCAGTTTGCCTCCCCCAAATCCATACCACTTAACTTTCTCTAATAATCTCCTGTGTGGTACCTTGCCACTGCAGAAAGTTAAAATTACTCCCCGTAATTTCATCTTTACAGACTCTAAAATTTTCCCTACCCCAGATATTAAGAAAACTGACCTGTAAATACCTGCATTGACTCAGTCTTGCTTTTTAAAAAAAAATGTACTAGATTGGTCACTCTGCAGTTTTTCGGCACAAATTTATAGTCAATAGCACCCGGAAATCTAGGGCCTCAGCAATGTCCTTCCTCATCTCTCTCAGGAAATTAGTATGTATCCCATCAGGCCCTGATGCTTTGTCTTCCTTTAGCCTAACTAACTTATCTAATGTTAGAAATGAGGGTGGAAGGAGCAAAGGAGAGTACTTTAAGGAGACTTTTGCAAGGAAAGAAAATAGCCAGGGGTCATCTTTGCTCTGGGAGTAGTTGAGAGTTTTGGCAGAGGGGGCCTCAATATAAAATCAGATTGTAAGAGCTTCCACAAGTATGTAAAAAGGAAGCGAGCAGCAAAAGTAAACATTGGTCCCTTAGAGGCTGAGGCAGGAGAAATTATTATGGGAAATAAGGAAATGGCAGAAACGTTAAGCAAATATTTTGTATCTGTCTTCACAGTAGAAGACGAAAAAGCATATCTAAAATGGTGGGAAACCAAGGGTCCAATGAGGGTGAGGAACTTAATGGAATTAATATAAGTAGAGAAAAAGTACTAGAGGAACTAATGGGACTAAAAGCTGACAAATCCCCTGGACCTGACGGCCAACATCCTACGGTTCTAAAAGAGGTGGCTACAGAGATAGTAGATACATTGGTTTTGATCTTTCAAAAGTCCCTAGATTCTAGAATGGTTCCAGCGGATTAGAAGGTAGCAAACGTAACACCGCAATCTAAGAAAGAGGGGAGAGAGAAAACAGGGAACTACAAGCCAGTTAGCCTGACAGCAGTCAGCGGGAAAATGCTGGAATCCTTTGTTAAGGAAGTGGTATCAGGGCACTTCGAAAATCATAACATGATTCGGCAGAGTCAACATGGTTTTATGAAAGGGAAATCATGTTTTCCAAATTTATTAGAGTCTTTTGAGGATGTAACTTGCAGGGTAGATAATGTGAAACCAGTGGATGTAGCATATTTGGATTTCCAAAAGGCATCCAATAAGGTGCCACATAAAAAGTTATTACACAATATAAAGGCTCATGGGATGGGAGATAATGTATCAGCATGGATAGAGGATTGGTTAACTGACAGACAATAGAGTGTAGGGAAAAATGGGTCTTTTTCAGGTTGGCAGGCTATAATGAAGGCTATTGGATGAAGGGATCAAATGTAATGTAGCCAAGTTTGCTGATGATACAAAGATGGGTGGGAAAGCAAATTGTGAGGAGGACTCAAACAATCTGCAAAGGGATATAGACAGGCTAAGTGAGTGGGCAAAAAATTGGCAGATGGGGTATAATGTAGGAAAATGTGAGGTTATTCACTTTGGCAAAAAAAATAGAAAAGCATATTATAATTTAAATGGAGAACAATTGCAAAGTGCTGCAGTACAGAGAGATCTGGAGGTCCTTGTGTATGAAGCACAAAAAGTTAGTATGCAGGTACAGCAAGTAATCAGGAAGGCAAATGGAATGTTGGCCTTTATTGCAAGGGGCATAGAGTATAAAAGCAGAGAAGTCCTGCTACAACTGTACAGTGTATTGGTGAGGCCACACTTGGAGTACTGCCTACAGTTTTGCTCTCCGTATTTAAGGAAGGATATACTTGCATTGGAGGCTGTTCAGAGAAGGTTCACTAGAAATGAGGGGGTTGACTTATGAGGATAGGTTGAGTAGGTTGCACTTCAGAAGAATGAGAGGTGATCTTATTGAAACATAAGATAATGTGGGGGCTTGACAAGATGGATGCAGAGAGAATATTTCCACTCATAGGGGAAACTAAAACTAGGGGACATAGTATTAGAATAAGGGGCCGCCTGTTTAAAATTGAGATGAGGAGAAATTTCTTCTCTCAGAGGGTTGTAAATCTATGGAATTCCCTGCCCCAGAGAGCTGTGGAGGTTGGGTGATTGAATATATTTAAGGCGGAGTTAGACAGATTTTTGAGCAATAAGGGAGTAAAGGGTTATGGGAAGTGGGCAGGGAAGTGGAGCTGAGTCCATGATCAGATCAGCCATGATCTTATTGAATGGCGGAGCAGGCTCGAGGGGCCAAATGGCCTACTCTTGCTCCTATTTCTTATGTTCTTATGTAACTAGTGGGGTGCCGCAAGGATCAGTGCTGGGGCCTCAGTTATTTACAATCTATATTAATGACCGAGTGTAATGTATCCAAGTTTGCAGACGATACAAAGCTAAGTGGGACAGTTATCTGTGAGGAGAACACAAAGTGTCTGCAAAGGGATATAGATAGACTTAGTGAGTGGACAATAAGGTGACAGATGGAGTATAATGTGGGGAAATATGAGGTTATTCAATTTGGTGGGAAGAATAGAAAAACAGAATATTTTTTAAATGATGAGAAACTTTTAAATGTTGGTGTTCAGAGAGATTCGGGTGTCCTTGTGCAAGAAACACAGAAAGCTAACATGCAGGTACAGCAAGCAATAAGGGAGACAAATGACATGTTGTCCTTTATTGCAGGGGTGTTGGAGTAAAAGAGTAAGGAAGTCTTAGTACAATTGTACAGGGCCTTGCTGAGACCACACCTGGAGTACTGTGCGCAGTTTTGGTCTCCCTATCTAAAGAAGGATATACGTGCCTTGGAGGCGGTACAGTCTCAGGATAAGGTTAGGTCATTTAAGACTGAGATGAGGAGGAATTTGTTCACTCAGAGGGTTGTGAATCTTTGGAATTCTCTGCCCCAGAGGGCTGTGGATGCTGAGTCGTTGAGTATATTCAAGGCTGAGGACTCACTCAGCACAGAGGCTTAGGGAGGAAAGGAGGAAGTATATCTTGGGGAGAAATGCAGGGATTTTTTAAAGGAGGGGCGAGTTGGATGGAACAAGACAAGGTGCGACAGGAGATTAATAAAATGGAACAATATTTAAAAGTATGTGTGTGCACTATAAGATTTATGCCAAATTACAGTAATCATAATTTTACACTTATCCGTTATATTAAATATTAATAGCAAACCAAAGTAGTTATTAAGTGCAGACACAGAAAGAAGAGATGATCTAATCCAAATTCAATCAGTTAAACCTGGAAGCTTCAGCATCCATAGGAAAAGCCTGCAGTATCAGTGGAAGAAATAGCTGGAAAGAAAAACTTTGAAAATGAATCCTTAAACAGAAATCTTTGGTTAAACTATAATAAGTGCAGATGCCATATGTTAGCTAACACCATTGAGACAAAATACGATAGTTTTATCCCCTCAATATTCTTCCTTTGTCTCCCCTCCTCTCCAAAAGACTCTGGGGTAGAAATTGCCCTCTGCCGGAAACGGAACACACCTACCGTTTTTGAAGTGTTCTGGGCACCGCAATGGATGCCGCAGCCTATCCGGCAAATTCAGCACCTCGGAGTCTTTTCCAGCGGGGCAGAAGTGGATCATCATGGGGCGTAAGTAGGAGCGGGGCAGAGTGGGCATAATGAGCGGGACGGAAGTGGAGGCGGGACAGAATGTCCACAGCTATCAGTCAGCAGCGCCACGCTGATGACATAATCACGGTGGCGCATCACAATGTCTCTCCCATTCAGTTAAAGGGAAGAGTCGCTGCGAACTCTTACTTCATTTTAGCTAGGTCCACTGGGCCACCAGGGAGGGCTTTGGCCGGGCCAGCGACCTGGCACCCAAGATGGGGTGCCAGGCTGCCTGTTGGGGACATAACTGTCGGGCTGACCTGGCAGTTGGCCAACAAAAAGAAATAACATGGCGGCCGCGGCAGTGCGTCCTCCCTGTTATGTCCGTAATGTACTTATGAATGACTCCATGAGGCAATGTGTTATACTCAATTTTAGTGACCTTGGTCCTTTATTCCAAACTCCAGAGTGAGGCAGCCGCATGGTGGCTCCCCTTTTATACAGCCCCTGCCACCAGTGGCAGGAAACCCCGGTCTCCACTAGTTGCACCCTCTACTGGTGCCAACATGTATAGTACATCAAGTAAACAAGTCTCCATCTTATGCAACTATGCAGTAACTACACAGAGAGTATATCTATAGTCTGCATATATAACTCCGCCATTTCACAGAGTGCACCGACACTGTCGGGGGCACCGGCCTACAGTGGCGTCACTCCAGCAGGACAATTTCGGATAAGGGGCAATTTCACGAGGGCAATTTTGCGACGGGGTCTCCGCCAGACAGTAAGGGGTCGGTGCGTGCCCTTCGAAACTTGGTTTCTATCTGGAGAAAGCATTTTGATCTACAGATAATACTGGAGTGAAATCGTGGTTGTTACACACCTTAGGCTGGTCATAGTAGTGAGCGGATCAATTTTGATAGGCTACAGTGAGATACTGAGCTTGATGCCACAAATTAGATAACTTCACTTACAGGAGAATATCCGTTGGAGGATGCAGGCTGGTATTTTGAAGAAGTAAATTAACATGGAAACATAAGGCTAAAGATAGATTGGGAAATTAGATTAAAAGGTATGATGGTAGATAAGCAGTGGCAAACATTTAAAGAAATACTCCAAAATTCTCAATGAAAACACATTCCATTGAAAAATAAAAACTCCACGGGAAAAGTGATCCAGCTGTGGCTAACTAAAGAAGTTAAGGATAGTATTATCTTAAAAGAAGAGGCTTAAATGTTGCAAAGAATAGTAATAAGTCTGAGGATTGGGAGAGCTTTAGAAACCAGCAAAGGATGACCAAACAATGTATATAAAGGGAGAAAATAGAATGAGAGTAAACTAGCAAGAAATATAAAAACAGATTGTAAGGGCTTCTGCAATTATGTAAAAGGATCTTATATGTTTCAATGAGATCATTCTCATTCTTCTAAACTCCAGAGAGTATAGGCCTCAATCTCTCCTTATAGGACAACCCTCTCCTGCCAGGAATCAATCTAGTGAATCGTTGTGCAACACCTCTGAGGCAAGTGTATAATTTCTCAGATAAGGAGACCAAAACTGTACACAGTACTCCAGGTGTGGTCTCCTTACTCCTGTACTCCAACCCCTTTGCAATAAAGGCCAACACGCCAACACTTCATAATTGCTTGCTGTATCTGCATACTAATGTTGTGTTTCCTGTACAATGACAAATAACTGAACACAAATATTTATTAGTTTCTCACCATTTAAAAAAAAATCTATTTTTCTATTTTTCTTACCAATGTGAATAACCTCATATTTCCCCACATTATACTCCATCTGCCACCTTTTTGCCCACTTACTTAACTTGTCTATATCCCTTTGCAGGCTCTTTGTTTCCTCCTCACAGCTTACTTTCCCAACTAGCTTTGTATCATCAGCAAACTTGGATACATCACACTCAATCCCTCATCCAAGTCACCAATATAAATTGTAAATAGCTGAGGCCCAAGTACTGATCCTTAGCCCTTGGTTCCTCACCATTTTCGGTATGCATTGGTGTATTTAAGGCTGGGACAGGAAAAACTATAATGAGGAATAAGGAAATGGCAGAGACTTTAAACAAATATTTCGTATTTGTCTTCACAGTAGAAGACACAAAAGCATACCGAAAATGGTGAGGAACCAAGGGCTAAGGATCAGTACTTGGGCCTCAGCTATTTACAATTTATATTGGTGACTTGGATGAGGGATTGAGTGTGATGTATCCAAGTTTGCTGATGATACAAAGCTAGTTGGGAAAGTAAGCTGTGAGGAGGAAACAAAGAGCCTGCAAAGGGATATAGCAAGTTAAGTAAGTGGGCAAAAAGGTGGCAGATGGAGTATAATGTGGGGAAATATGAGGTTATTCACATTGGTAAGAAAAATAGAAAAATAGATTTTTTTTTAAATGGTGAGAAACTAATAAATATTTGTGTTCAGTTATTTGTCATTGTACAGGAAACACAACATTAGTATGCAGATACAGCAAGCAATTATGAAGTGTTGGCGTGTTGGCCTTTATTGCAAAGGGGTTGGAGTACAGGAGTAAGGAGACCACACCTGGAGTACTGTGTACAGTTTTGGTCTCCTTATCTGAGAAATTATACACTTGCCTCAGAGGTGTTGCACAACGATTCACTAGATTGATTCCAGGAGAGATTGAGGCCTATACTCTCTGGAGTTTAGAAGAATGAGAATGATCTCATTGAAACATATAAGATTCTGAGGGGGATTGACAGGGTAGATGCTGAGAGGTTGTTTCCCCTGGCTGGAGAGTCTACAACTGGGGGGCAGAGTCTCAGGATAAGGGGACGACCATTTAAGAAACATAGAAACATAGAAACATAGAAAATAGGTGCAGGAGTAGGCCATTCGGCCCTTCTAGCCTGCACCGCCATTCAATGAGTTCATGGCTGAACATTCAACTTCAGTACCCCATTCCTGCTTTAAGACTGAGATAAGGAGGAATTTCTTCACAGAGGGTTGTGCATCTTTGGAATTCTCTTCCCCAAAGGGCTGTAGATGCTGGGTCATTGGGCTAGATTTTACACTTTTGTGCATATCGCCCAAAAATGGGCGTTATTTCCAGCGTGGGCGGTAAAAATGGGTTTTCAGATCGCCGGTTTCTCGCCCATTCTCAAAGCACCTAGTCTCCATTTTTGAAATTGGGTGTTACCGCAAGCAATATGAAATGGGTGGTAGCGTTAAATCTCACTGACCTTCTGCCGTAAAGTGTCGCCGCCCTTAGCAACGGCATGGCAATGCAAAATTCCCGCATTTCAGGAGGTCAGGGGTCATCATGACATGCGCAGAAGAGGAGACAGAGAGGGAGCTGAGAGGGACTGAAGGCTTGTGTGGGTGTGGTGTGGCTGCTTTGGGAGAAAGGAGGGAGTTTAGAGCTTTAGAGCAAATAGGGAAACAAAAATTAGCTGCTACCAGCCACATATTTGCCCAAATTTGGCCTATAATGGAGGGAGAGGAGGAGACATCACAGCACACTGTGGAGACTGACGCTGGCAAGAGCAGTGAGGTGGGAGAGGAGCACATTGAAGGGCGCAAAAGAGCCAGGAGGTTCTCGGACGAGGTAAATGCCACCCTCCTGCAGGAGGTTGAGTTACGCTGGGGTGATTTGACACAGGAAAGGCGTGGGAAGCCCACCCCAAAGGCCTACCAGAGGATATGGGCTGAGAGAGCAGAGGTGGTCTCATTGGCGACCGACGAGGTGCATAAGGGCAACCAATGCCGCAAACGATGGAACGACCTTGTGGGATCCGCCAGAGTAAGTATTACATTTATTTACATGAACTTATGTATTTATATAATTTGATTTGTAACAGTCATGAGTGACTATCAGCAGATGTGAGGTCTTTCATTTTTACCGGGAATGTTGTAGTCAAAGCCTATGGTCACGGTGCACGTCGTTAGGTAAAGAATGATAATTATTATCATAATCATGATTACATCTGTCGGTTATGTGTTGTATCAGTCTCTGTGACAGTACCTAACAATGATATCACGCAATGATCTCATGCCATGTCATCCTGTCACCTTTTACAGAAGAAGCTATCGACGATGAGGTCCGTGCAGAGGTGAACGGGTGGGGGGCCACCAGTCACCAGCGACATCACTGAGATGGAGGAGCGGGTGCTCACACTCGTGGGGAAGCACACCCAGACAGCCACGGAAGCATCTGCAGACCCTGAAGTGATGCCACATGAATAAAGTTTACACCATTGCGTGATGTAAAGTCAAGTCGTGCCACACCCACTCATTTCCGAACAATCATATATGATAGATGATTTCTAAAATTGTCCTGGAAATAATGCTGGCCGAATCAAAATCATCGCAATGCAAATGTATTGATGGTCATGAAATGTGATGTCTGTGATGATTTTGATAGCAGTGGTGCTTTTGTCGTGAGTATGCTGTATGTAGCGCTGGACTCACCTTGTCACCCTAGCACCCCCTTCTCCTCTAATAACCTGCATCGCCACGCTCCAGAAGCCATTCCACCCCAAGGCCATCTAGTGGTCCTCCGGTCATTTCAACCTCCACTCTGGAGGTACCAGCCCCAAGCACCTCGCCACAGGGCACCCCATTTGTCCCCAGGATGGCGCCGACCCCGCGGAGGCCTCGTGGACGTGGCAGGTCTGGTCCACGAGCGCCTCATGAGAGCGGAGAGATGGTACAGTTGTCCAGGAGGACTGTAGACATTGGTGACCAGCTCATCGAAGCATTGGGGTGCATCTCCCGATAGCTGGCCACCATGACTGAGTACATTCCGCACATTGCGGAGGCCCTGGATGCGATAGCCAGGAACACTGCTGCCACAGGCCTCCCAGTGGTCCTAGAGCATGGCACTCCCCATAGGTTCCGCACCACCACGGTGAACAACAGATGAGAGGAAGGACCAAGATCCTGCTTCTGCATCACAGAATGTTGCCCCCCTCGCACCCCCCGCTCCCGTACCTGTGCAACCATCGCCTCTGCCTTCATCCCCCCCCAATGCGGCATCGCCTGAGAAGCTCTTCAGCCAGGCGCTGTGGAGCGAGGAGGGGAAGGGGTAGATGTGGGGAGAAGAAGGGAAGGGGGGAAGGAAAGTGAGGTGCATGTCCGCAGGTGATGGTTGTATTATATCTCCATCTGGGTGTATGCAATTTGTTGTAATGTATGGGGGGAGGGAAAAACCCCCCTTCAGCTTTGCATTTGTATTCTGTGTTGCTAGACATGTTGAACATTTGATTGATGCCAATGGTGGAAAAAGTGGGGTGTGGGTGGGGGTTGGGTGTTTTTGCTAGTGATAGAAACATAGAAACATAGAAAATAGGTGCAGGAGTAGGCCATTTGGCCCTTTGAGCCTGCACCGTCTTTCAATAAGATCATAGCTGATCATTCCCTCAGTACCCCTTTCCTGTTTTCTCTCCATATCCCTTGATCCCTTTAGCCCTAAGGGCCATATCTAACTCCCTCTTGAATATATCCAATGAACTGGCATCAACAACTCTCTGCGGTAGGGAATTCACAGGTTAACAACTCTCTGAATGAAGAAGTTTCTCCTCATCTCAGTTAAATAGCCTACCCCTTATCCTAAGACTATGTCCCCTGGTTCTGGACTTCCTCAAAATTGGGAACAATCTACCCGCATCTAACCTGTCCAGTCCCATCAGAATCTTATACGTTTCTATGATTTACTTATGATTTCAGACCAATGTTGTTATAAAAAAAATTTTATTGAACATAACCTTGATGCGCATTGTCTAAGATAGCTGGACCGTTACACACTGGTGATTCCTTAACATGAAAGGGTTAAATAAAACTTAACTTCAATCAATGTCAACTTTAACTGGCACCAAGGTGATGGGCACCATTGATATCTGAGCTGCACACTCACAGCAGTGTGTCAGCGTTGTCACTCATAGCAACGTTCTTTCAGACAATTTGTTCGGATATCAGCTCCTCACGTAAGAGTCTTGCAGCTATGTAGCCACCACAGGCCCTTTCCTGCAGTCTGGAGGGGGTCATGGTCATGATTGCATAGCCAACCTGATTGTCTGGCCTTAGCTCAGCGTCCAGCCCCTCGTCGTCCTCTTCCTCTCTCTCCTGAGGTGGAGCATCAGTCCCTTCTGGCAATTCTTGGCCCCTCCTGATAGCCAGGTTGTGCAGCATGGAGCACACGACCACAAATTTACCAACTTGCTCAGGGTTGTATTGTAGCTCCCCTCCTGAGTGGTCCAGACATCTGAAGCATTGTTTAAGCACAGTTGTTGTTTTGTGGACCACATTGCTTGCGTCTCTGTGGCTCTGGTTGTATCGCTTCTCGGCCTCGGTGCAGGGAGGTCATCAGCCAGGTGGCTAGGCCATATCAGTTATCACCAAGCATCCAGCATTGTCCTTGTGGCTGACTCTTAAAGATGTCAGAGACAGCGCTCTCATGCAGGACGTGAGCCTCATCGAAGCAGCCCGGACATTTGGCATTCACTGCCATTATGATCTGTTTGAGGTCGACAACTAGTTGCACCTTCAAGAAGTGAAATCCTTTTCTGTTATGTAAATGCTTCGGGTCCTGAGAAGGTGGCCGCATGACGATGTGAGTGCATTGTGTAGCTCCCTGCACCCTGGGGAACTTAGCAATGTGGTAAAATGCTCTAGCCTTGTCAGTCTGAGCCTCCGTGGTCATGGAGAAGCTGATAAAGTCCATCCTTAGGGCCACCGTGACCTGTTTAATGCAGCGATGGGTGGCATGGTGAGACAGAGGACAAATCTCGACTGCAGAGACCCGAAGGGAACCGGACACGTAGAAAGACAGTGCCGCAGTGACCTTGACCTCAACCAACACTGATGTCCTGATGGCAGGCTGCATATGTGGTCTGATGAGATCACATATTTCATTGATCACCACCTTGTGGAAGCGCAGTCTCCGAAGGCAGGTGTGGTCGGACACATTGAGGTAAGACCTTTTTTCCCGTACGTGCGGGGTGTGTATGGTCTGGCCCGCCTCCTCATTCTTGCACGTCTTAAATTGGGCACATAATGATATGCATCACACATTGAGCCATCTGCAATCTGCAGCATCTGCATATTCATCGATGCAGGCTGAGAATTGGCTGGTCCCATTGCAATGAAAGTATAGTAGCGATTGATCAGAAGCAATAATTTCCTCACTAAAATACACCTAGAGTAAACCCCCAATAGTCAAGAGTCGGAAAATATATCTGTTGAGATGGTCACATCACCTGAGAAGAACTCCGGAGTCAATGCAAACTCCGCCAAAGTTGAAGCAACCTTTTGAATGAAGCGACCTGCGATTTAAAAAATGGCACCCACACTGCTGGCTTTAGTTCAGAACAGTTTCATTTTTTCCGGGCAATTTTTTGGGTGAGCGATATTGTGGGCGATATGTGTGCGAGGTGGTGAAAGTGACGGTGAGCGATCTCCTGGGCATTAGTTTCGCCAAATGTGCTCTTTACGACAAAAAAAATCTGCGTTAATTCTATATGGGCGATGTTAAGGGCATTGATATCACCCATTCTGAGGATTCCTCCCAAAAAAAGTGGCCGGGTGGTATTATTTTTTCCTGGCGTTACTTACATGGGGAAAGTAACGCTCGGCGATAATTTTCCGAAAAATGCCCGCGAGTTTACATTTTGTGGCTAAATGGGTGCTATATGGGCGTTATACATCATTTCAGCGGTAAAATGGACGTTAAGTAGGCGTTAAGCATGCAAAAAACATGGAAAATCTAGCCCATTGAGTACATTCAAGGCTGAGATAGATAGATTTTTTGACACTAGGGAAATCAACAAATATGGAGATCAGGCAGAAAAGTGATGTTAAAACATAGAAACATAGAAAACATGGAAAATAGGTGCAGGATTAAGCCATTCGGCCCTTCGAGCCTGAACCACCACCATTCAATAGGGTCATGGCTGATCATTCACCTCAGTCACCTGCTTTCTCTCCATACCACTTGAGCCCTTTAGCCATAGGAGCCATATCTAACTCCCAATTGAATATATCTAACGAACTGGCATCAAAAACTCTCAGCAGCAGAGAATTCCACAGGTTCACAACTCTCTGAATGAAGAAGTTTCTCCTCATCGCGGTCCTAAATGGCTTACCCCTTATCCTTAGACTGTGACCCCTGGTTCTGGACTTCCCCAACATCAGGAACATTCTTCCTGCATCTAACCTGCCCATTTCAGTCAGAATTTTATATGTTTCTATGAGACCCCTCTCATCCTTCTAAATTCCAGTGAATACAGGCCCAGTCAATCCAGTCTCTCCTCATATGTCAGTCCTGCCATCCTGGGAATCAGTCTGGTGAAACTTCGCTGCACTCCCTCAATAGCAAGAACATCCTTCCTCAGATTAGGAGACCAAAACTGAACACAATATTCCAGATGAGGCCTCGCCAAGGCCTTGCACAACTGCAGTAAGACCTCCCTGCTCCTATACTCAAATCCCCTAGCTATGAAGGCCAACATGCCATTTGCCTTCTTCACCGCCTGCTGAACCTGCATGCCAACTTTCAATGACTGATGTACCATGACACCCAGGTCCCGTTGCACCTCCCCTTTTCATAATCTGCTGCCATTCAGATAATATTCTGCCTTCACGTTTTTGCCACCAAAGTGGATAACCTCAAATTTATCCACATTATACTGCATCTGCAGCCTCTTAGCATCCTCCTCACAGCTCACACCACCACCCAAGCTTAGTGTCATCTGCAAACTTGGAGATATTACATTCAATTCCTTCATCTAAATCATTGATGTATATTGTAAATAGCTGGGGTCCCAGCACTGAGTCCTGTGGCACCCCATTAGTCACTGCCTGCCATTCTGAAAAGGACCCGTTTATCTCGACTCTCTGCTTCCTGTCTGCCAACCAGTTCTCTATCCACATCACTACATTACCCCCAATACCATGTGCTTTAATTTTGCACAACAATCTCTTGTGTAGGACCTTGTCAAAAGCTTTTTGAAAGTCCAAATACACCACATCCACTGGTTCTCCCTTGTCCACTCTACTAGTTACATCCTCAAAAAATTTTAGAAGATTTGTCAAGCATGATTTCCCTTTCATAAATCCATGCTGACTTGGACCGATCCTGTCACTGCTTTCCAAATGCGCTGCTATTTCATCTTTAATAAATTGATTGCAACATTTTCCCCACTACCGATATCAGGCTAACCGGTCTATAATTCCCCGTTTTCTCTCTCCCTCCTTTTTTAAAAAGTGGTGTTATATTAGCTACTCTCCAGTCCATAGGAATTGATCCAGAGTCGATAGACTGTTGGAAAATGATCACCAATGCATCCACTATTTTTTGGGCAACTTCCTTAAGTACTCTGGGATGCAGACTATCAGGTCCTAGGGATTTATCGGCCTTCAATCCCATCAATTTCCCCAACACAATTTCCTGACTAATAAGGATTTCCTTCAGTTCTTCCTTCTCGCGAGATCCTCTGTCCTCTAATATTTCCGGAAGGTTATTCGTGTCTTCCTTCGTGAAGACAGAACCAAAGTATTTGTTCAATTGGTCTGCCATTTCTCTGTTCCCCATTATAAATTCACCTGATTCTGACTGCAAGGGACCTACGTTTGTCTTCACTAATCTCTTTCTCTTCACATATCTATAGAAGCTTTTGCAGTCAATTTTTATGTTCCCAGCAAGCTTCCTCTCATACTCTATTTTCCTCCTCCTAACTAAACACGTTGTCCTCCTCTGCTGCATTCTAAATTTCTCCCAGTCCTCAGGTTTGCCGCTTTTTCTGGCCAATTTATATGCCTCTTCCTTGGATTTAATGCTATGCTTAATTTCCCTTGTTAGCCACGGTTGAGCCACCTTCCCCAATTTATTTTTACAATTGTTGAAGTTCATCCATGTGATCTTTAAATGTCTGCCATTACCTATCCACCGTCAACCCTTTAAGTATCACTCGCCAGTCTATTCTAGCCAATTCACGTCTCATACCATCGAAGTTACCTTTCCTTAAGTTCAGGACCCTAGTCTCTAAATTAACTGTGTTGCTCTCCATCTTAATAAAGAATTCTACCATATTATGGTCACTCTTCCCCAAGGGGCCTCGCACAACAAGATTGCTAATTAGTCCTTTCTCATGACAAATCATCCAGTCTAGGATGGCCAACCCTCTAGTTGTTTCCTCGACATATTGGTCTAAAAAACCATCCCTAATACACTTCAGAAAATCCTCCTCCACCGCATTGCTACCAGTTTGGTTAGCCCAATCTATATGTAGATTAAAGTCGCCCATGATAACTGCTGTACCTTTAATACACACATCCCTAATTTCTTGTTTGATGCTGTCTCCAACCTCACTACTACTGTTTGGTGGTCTGTACACAACTCCCACTAGCGTTTTCTGCCCTTTGGTATTCCGCAGCTCTACCCATACAGATTCCACATCATCCAAGCTAATGTCCTTCCTTACTATAACATTAATTTCCTCTTTAACCAGCAACAGTACCCCACCTCCTTTTCCTTTCTGTCTATCCTTCCTGAATGTTGAATAACCCTGGATGTCGAGTTCCCAGCCTTGGTCACCCTGGAGCCATGTCTCCGTAATCCCAATTATATCATATTTGTTAAAGCTGCCTGCGCAGTTAATTCGTCCACCTTATTACGAATACTCCTCGCATTGAGGCACAGAGCTTTCAGGTTTGTCTTTTTAACACACTTTGTCTGTTTAGAATTTTGCTGTAATGTGGCCCTTTTTGACTTTTGCCTTGGGTTTCTCTGCCCTCCACTTTACTTTTCTTCTTTCTATCTTTTGCTTCTGCCCCCATTTTACTTCCCTCTGTCTCCCTGCATAGGTTCCCATCCCCCTGCCATATTAGTTTAACCCCTCCCCAACAGCACTAGCAAACACTCCCCTTAGGACATTGGTACCGGTCCTGCCCAGGTGAAGACCATCTGGTTTGTACTGGTCCCACCTCCCCCAGAACCGGTTCCAATGTCCCAGGAATTTGAATCCCTCCCTCCTGCACCACTCCTCAAGCCACGCATTCATCTTAGCTTTCCTGCTATTTATACTCTGACTAGCATGTGGCACTGGTAGCAATCCTGAGATTACTACCTTTGAGGTCCTGCTTTTTAATTTAACTCCTAGCTCCCTAAAGTCAGCTTGTAGGACCTCATCCCATTTTTTACCTATATCGTTGGTACCTATATGTGCCACGACAACTGGCTGTTCACCATCCCCTTCCAAAATGCCCTGCAGCCGCTCCGAGACATCCTTGACCCTTGCACCAGGGAGGCAACATACCATCCTGGAGTCTCGGTTGCGACCGCAGAAATGCCTATCTATTCCCCTTACAATAGAATCCCCTATCACTGTAGCTCTCCCACTGTTTTTCCTGCCCTCCTGTGCAGCAGATCCACCCATGGTGCCATGAACTTGGCTGCTGCTGCCCTCCCCTGAGGAGTTATCCCCTCCAACAGTACCCAAAACGGTGTATCTGTTTTGCAGGGGATGACCACAGGGGATCCCTGCACTACCTTCCTTCCACTACTCTTCCTACTGGCCACCCATTCCCTCTCTGCCTTTGTAATCTTTGCCTGCGGTGTAAACGTGCTATTCACGATATCCTCAGCATCGTGGATGCTCCAGAGTGAATCCATGCGCAGCTCCAGTGCCGCAATGCGGTCTGTCAGGAGCTGCAGCAGGATACACTTCCTGCACATGTAGTCGTCAGGGACACTGGAAGCGTCCCTGAGTTCCCACATGGCACAGGAGGAGCATGACACGTGTCTGAGCTCTCCTGCCATGACTTAACCCTTAAATTAACCTAATTTGGCAACAATGATAAAGGTTACTTACTGATAAAGGAAAAGAAAAAGAAGAAAAACTACTCACCAATCACCAGCCAATCACTTACCCCTTGGCTGTGACATCACCCTTCAATTTCTTTCTACTTTTTTGCCTTCTCTCCCTGCTGCAGCTGCACCAGCTAGCCTCCTCCTCCGGCGCTGCCGGTCCCTGACTGTTGCGCCTTTTATTGGCCTCCCTCCGATCTCCCGCGCCTCCTCTTCCGATGCTGCCGCTCCCCGGTCGAAGATCAGCCATGATCTTATTGAATGGTGGAGTAGGCTCGAAGGGCTGTATGGCCGTCTCCTGCTCCTAAATCTTATATGTTAGAAATCTTAGAAATCAGCGAGTAAGGAAAGACCTTATGCTGCTCAACTTATTTAATCTCTTGAGTGAAAGCTATAAGATGTTTCCCTGACATCCACAGATAATCAAACAAAATAGCAGACCATTTATGTCATCTTACAATCTATATTCAACCATGGCCAACTCCCCCCCCCCCCCACCACCCGCCCTCCCCCCCTCCCCCAACAGATGACATTTAAAACTCATTTAAACTCATTTAAACAACCTAACAATTCTCACTGATCACTCCAATCTATCCATCAGAAATACTGCATCCTCCATATCAGGCCATCCCAATGCACTCCCAAGTGCACAGAACGATGGCCGACTGTGCCGTCCCAACATCCAGTAATTTTATCTGCTTCAACATGTAATTCCAGAAAAGCAAACTGTTCATTTGTCCTCAATTATCTTATAGATATGAATCGTGGACTAAACAGTTAAATTGTTGGCCCCCTCACTGGGCACAAGATTTATTCAATGAATAAACGTCATGACAAACAAACATGCAACTTTTCGGTTCCTGTGCTATTTATGTTGTTTCCTTCACTGAATTATTACTCTATCCACTGGAACCCTATTGTATTCCCTGTGTAGTTCACCATTGGATAACTAACAAACAGTACATCGGTCAAACTGGTTGGGCCTGAATTTCCTCAGGGTTTTCACTGGTCACCTGCTGTAAGTCCAAACTGGTGGAACCCCTCATAAAATGGCAGAGACCCAGTTGTGCCAGATCTTTGTTATTCCCGGGAGTTTCTTGGATGTCTTGTAAGGGATGGATCCTCCATCCGCCACTCTAGCTCCAGTGGGACCAGACATGTCAGTAGATACCAGTACACCAAGTGAGTGGAGGCCTCTAAATCTTCACAATGGAACGTGTGGGTCCGCCCAGGATGGGCAAATGGCCTGGACCATGTGGATTTTTTTAATAGAAATTTTTATAGATCAGGGACGAATGGACCATGGCCAGGGTGAGAGGAGCGAGTCTGGGAACCCTCCCCTATGGTGGGCCAGCTACAGAGTTTCCAGCCGACATGGGTAGACAGGTACCAGAGATGCACTTGAAGTGGCACTTGTACTCACCTGTCCCATGAATTATTTAACTGCTTAGTCCACGATTCCTGAAAATGTGGTGTACTCCCATTGACCTTCACAAACTCTGCAACCTTCAGTATTGTGGATTTACCAGGTTCCAATCAAAAGCCAAAAGACTGCATTTTCGGCTTTTGAGATTTCGGGTGATAATGACGACGGGGCAGTCCTAATACTGCCTGGAAAAAGTTTGCGCCCTCGTCTGCAAAATTTGGCAAAAAATGAGGTTCCATAATCGAGGGCACAAAATCAGGTGTTACACAAGGAAGTTTTTGCGTTCCAATCGAAAATCGCAGCGTTAAAAATGTTTTGTTGATTTTAGGGACTTCATTGTTGTTCAGAGCCCTGCAACATAATGTTATCTATTGTTTGGTTTTGTTTTGGTGGGGGAAGCTTTTGTTACTTTGTTGCAGTACAATTTATGATTCAACCTTTGCCATTGGTGTATTGTGTATCATTCCAACGTTCACCGGAGATGTGCCTTTATGGGGCACATAGTGTGTCCAGTATTAGCTCTTTCCCTCAGTTCCTCCATTTAGGAAAACTGGTCCATTATGAGCTGGCAATGTATGACTCTTGATCTGGCAGCTTCTCCACTTGGCCTCCCCCGTGGATGGTGTGACTATCCAATGGAGGCCTCTCCAGGCTCCTCTTCATCGTCCTCCTCCTCCTGAGGTGGGCCTGCAATCTGCACTGCCATTGCCTGGCCCATGATGGCCAAGTTATGCAACATGCAGCACACCACAATCAATTCGGATTACTGTTGAGGGGGGTATTGAAAACTGCCTCCAGAGCAGTGCAGGCATGGGTCTGCCTGTAGGAGATGGCATATCTTTGACAGCAATTCATTTCAGAAGCGCAGCCTTCTCATACACTGCTGCTCAGAGAACTTGAGGTATGAGCATTGGTGCCTGTAAGCCCTCATCCCCATACGTCTTCGGCCTCTCCTGATCCGTGGGCCGACATGGCCAAGAGCCCTTCTTCTAGATTGATGCTGCATGGAGCGTGATACGTTGGCGAACTAGTAATGCCCCAATTCAGTTCTTGCATTGATGTTGTAAGGACACTGTAATGGCAGATAAAACTACTGCTTTCAAGTCAGAGCTTCACGCAGTGTGCTGTGCGCAACCATTGCAGTCAATGTGACCTACAATGTAGGAGCCTCATCCCTCCATTTAAATACACTGCCAATACTGCCTGCTGCACCCTTGGAACATCTGGTTTTTCAGACATTTCCAGGGCGGGCGTTAAATGAGGCATTGGGGCTGAATTTTGCATCCGGAGTGGTAGCGGAGTGCTTCACGATGATTGACGTCATGATCCACCTCCGAGGCGCTAACTGAGGCGCAAGTGAGCTGAAAGTCCAGCCCAAAGTCTCTTCTGTGGAATGTTGGAGATCGCGCCTCCAGCCTGCCATAAACATGGCCACTGACAAAAAGGCTGGTGCTGGAGGTGGGGATTTCAAACACCAGATTACCTGCAGCCTAGGACTTCATGAGACCAAATATAGTGAGACCCAGCGTACCTCCACATCAGGGACACAAGTAGAGCCTACTTTGGGTCCAGGCCAGCATCAAGGTCTTGAACTCCAAAGAAAGAAGCTGTTTTTAAAAATTACGGGTGCGAAATTTCCCCTTGCTCCGATTGTGGGCAGTAACGTTCCTGGGCCGGGATGTCCTGCGCCCGGCCCAGAAGTCCCGCCCCTTAGGCGGAATTGGGGGATGCGCCCCGCAAAGAAAGCGGAATCCAGCGGAGTCCAGCACCGCGCTGAGGATGCCAGTGCTACGCGGATGATCCACATAGCACTATCGCGCTACAACACCCTTCCCCTTCAATTAAAGGGGAGGGCCACTGCGCACTCTGCAGGCCCTTTGGTGGCCGCCACGGGGGCCACCAGGGATGCGATCCACCGAGCCAGCAGCCCGACACCCAAAACGGAGTGCCGGGCTGCATGATGGCGGCCCGGTCAATGTGAGGGCTGCCATTATCAGGCTAGCCTTGCGGCCCGCGGGGCAATTTCACCCACAGGATGCAAAGGGGTCGGCGTGAAGTGCTAAGTGGGGTCGGCGTGCACATCGATGACCTCATCACCGTTTTGTGCGGAGACCTGAGGCGCTAATCGCAGGGCACGCCGTTGCTGGAATAGCAACGCCCCCCCCGCCAAACCTCCGGGGCAATTTCCCCGGAGACGCTAGCCCTCCCTGGGCAAAAACGTTAATGTCCCCCGGAGGCGCTATAAAAAGGGGCAATTTCACCCCCTAGAAGTTTTAAAAAGTGACCTGAGGTGTCACTGGGGCAGTTCTGTGTCCTTGCCAGCAGGGTGAGCATTCCCTTCCCCCTTATATCCCACTTTCTGGTTTCTTTTATATGACAGGTGCCCTCGATGCCAGGGTGGTATGGGTGACCTCAGAAAGTTCAATGGGGTCAGCAGTGGAAGTTTCCAGTGAGCCTAATCCCAGCTCAACTACAGGAATCACTGGTCCGTGGATTTTCAAGACAATTTATTTTACAATATAAAGTGTATATTGTAATTTTGTGCTAATCAAGGCGAGGGCTGGAAAATGGAACAATCTCCCCATTTTCAGGCACCCAGAATCAGCATCAAGCACTTGCAGATAAGCTACATAGTAACGTTTCCTTTACTCTGCCCCAACAAAGTGCCTCAGCCTCAAATTCGGAAGAGTATTTTATATCGCATCAATGTAACATTTTATGGGCCGAAAATTCCGGCCACGCAAAAGCCAGTTTTCGGGTCGCGATGTGCATGCGCCGAAAACCAGATTTTCTGATCTGTCAAGATTTCTCTTGACAGATCCTCCGCATCCCCGGGAGAAGGACATCTGTGCGGGAGAGATTGGGCTATTTGCTCAATTCATGCCCAGCGAATGTCCTTCAAACTTTTACGCCTGGTAAAAGCAGGCACATAGCTTACTTTTACCAGTGTAAGAGTTTTAAAACATATAAAAATTTAATTTAAATACTCATTTTTATATTAAAAACCCTATCCATTAAGGTAAGTTTATTTTTAACACTATTAAAACACATTAAAAAAATTACAAAAAATAAATATTTTTACAAAAACATTTAATTACATTTAATTTTAAATACATGTGGTTTATTTATTATGCTGTGTTTTGGTGTTTTAGGGTTTTTTTTCATTGATAGTAATGGGAGTCTGTACAAACGGAGTTCCCATTTTTATCAATGAGAATACTGCATATTGATTGGTAGTCCAGGCCCACATGCCTCCAGCTGGTACATGTGTAACTGAAAGGCATCTTTCCATGCACGGTGCAGCGAATCTAGGCCTCCGACAGGGATCCTACGATCCTCCGGGACCACAAGGTACTTTCGTAGATTTTTTTGGGGTCAGAGGCTTTCGTAGGAAGCCTCAAACCGCAATTTTTCCCCCACTATTTCCCATTCCGGCCCCTCTGTGAGTAAGAGTGCCAACTTAGTAAAAAGCAAGTCGTTTTTATTCAGTTGTTGGTCGGTCTTTGAACCAGCAGCAGCTATCACTTCAAAATGCTGACTACCAATGCTCACAATGTCAGCATCATTCATAAGAACATAAGAACATAAGAATTAGGAACAGGAGTAGGCCATCTAGCCCCTCGAGCCTGCTCCACCACTCAACAAGATCATGGCTGATCTGCCCGTGGACTCAGCTCCACTTACCCACCCGCTCCCCATAACCCTTAATTCCCTTATTGGTTAAAAATCTATCTATCTGTGATTTGAATACATTCAATGAGCTAGCCTCAACTGCTTCCCTGGGCAGAGAATTCCACAGATTCACAACCCTCTGGGAGAAAAAATTCCTTCTCAACTCGGTTTTAAATTGACTCCCCCGTATTTTGAGGCTGTGCCCCCTAGTTCTAGTCTCCCCGACCAGTGGAAACAACCTCTCTGCCTCTATCTTGTCTATTCCTTTCATTATTTTAAATGTTTCTATAAGATCACTCCTCATCCTTCTGAACTCCAACGAGTAAAGACCCAGTCTACTCAATCTATCATCATAAGGTAACCCCCTCATCTCCGGAATCAGCCTAGTGAATCGACTCTGTACCCCCTCCAAAGGTATATATCCTTCCTTAAGTAAGGTGACCAAAACTGCACGCAGTACTCCAGGTGCGGCCTCACCAATACCCTATAGAGTTGCAGCAGGAACTCCCTGCTTTTGTACTCCATCCCTCTTGTAATGAAGGCCAACATTCCATTCGCCTTCCTGATTACCTGCTGCACCTGCAAACTAACTTTTTGGGATTCATGCACAAGGACCCCCAGGTCCCTCTGCACCGCAGCATGTTGTAATTTCTCCCCATTCAAATAATATTCCCTTTTACTGTCTTTTTTTCCAAGGTGGATGACCTCACATTTTCCGACATTGTATTCCATCTGCCAAACCTTAGCCCATTCGCTTAACCTATCTAAATCTCTTTGCAGCCTCTCTGTGTCCTCTACACAACCCGCTTTCCCACTAATCTTTGTGTCATCTGCAAATTTTGTTACACAACACTCTGTCCCCTCTTCCAGGTCATCTATGTATATTGTAAACAGTTGTGGTCCCAGCACCGATCCCTGTGGCACACCACTAATCACCGATTTCCAACCCGAAAAGGACCCATTTATCCCGACTCTTTGCTTTCTGTTAGTCAGCCAATTCTCGATCCATGCTAATACATTTCCTCTGACTCCGCGTACCTTTATCTTCTGCAGTAACCTTTTGTGTGGCACCTTATCGAATGCCTTTTGGAAATCTAAATACACCACATCCATCGGTACACCTCTATCCACCATGCTCGTTATATCCTCAAAGAATTCCAGTAAATTAGTTAAATATGATTTCCCCTTCATGGATCCATGTTGCGTCTGCTTGATTGCACTATTCCTATCTAGATGTCCCGCTATTTCGTCCTTAATGATAGCTTCAAGCATTTTCCCCACGACAGATGTTAAACTAACTGGCCTATAGTTACCTGCCTTTTGTCTGCCCCCTTTTTTAAACAGAGGCATTACATTAGCTGCTTTCCAATCTGATGGTACCTCCCCAGAGTCTAGAGAATTTTGATAGATTATAACGAATGCATCTGCTATAACTTCCGCCATCTCTTTTAATACCCTGGGATGCATTTCATCAGGACCGGGGACTTGTCTACCTTGAGATCCATTAGCCTGTCCAGCACTACCCCACTAATGATAGCGATTGTCTCAAGGTCCTCCCTTCCCACATTCCCGTGACCAGCAATTTTTGGCATGGTTTTTGTGTCTTCCATGTGAAGACCGAAGCAAAATAATTGTTTACGGTCTCAGCCATTTCCACCTTTCCCATTATTAAATCCCTCTTCTCATCTTCTAAGGGACCAACATTTACTTTAGTCACTCTTTTCCGTTTTATATATCGGTAAAAACTTTTACTATCTGTTTTTATGTTTTGCGCAAGTTTACTTTCGTAATCTATCTTTCCTTTCTTTATTGCTTTCTTAGTCATTCTTTGCTGTCGTTTAAAATTTTCCCAATCTTCTAGTTTCCTACTAACCTTGGCCACCTTATACGCATTGGTTTTTAATTTGATACTCTCCTTTATTTCCTTAGTTATCCATGGCTGGTTATCCCTTCTCTTACCGCCCTTCTTTTTCACTGGAATATATTTTTGTTGAGCACTATGAAAGAGCCCCTTAAAAGTCCTCCACTGTTCCTCAATTGCGCCACCGTTTAATCTGTGTTCCCAGTCTACTTTAGCCAACTCTGCCCTCATCCCACTGTAGTCCCCTTTGTTTAAGCATAGTACGCTCGTTTGAGACACCCTCAATCTGTATTACAAATTCAACCATACTGTGATCACTCATTCCGAGAGGATCTTTTACTAGGAGATCATTTACTATTCCTGTCTCATTACACAGGACCAGATCTAAGATAGCTTGCTCCCTTGTAGGTTCTGTAACATACTGTTCTAAGAAACAATCCCGTATGCATTCTATGAATTCCTCCTCAAGGCTACCCCGTGCGATTTGATTTGACCAATCGATATGTAGGTTAAAATCCCCCATGATTACTGCCGTTCCTTTTTCACATGCCTCCATCATTCCCTTGATTATTGTCCGCCCCACCGTGAAGTTATTCACGGTGGGGCGGACAATTCACACTAATAGATTCATGATAGTAATGTCATTACTGGAAAGTTTTTAAGAAAAAGAATTGCTGTTCATCACTAGGCACTTCTATTGCTGATATCTATTAACTCACGAGTACTAATTTTGGGGTTAAGATGTTAACAGTAGGGACATGAATTCCTGATGAGGTCAATATTGATAGAAAATAAATTGGTAGATAATTCCACTGAAATGCATTTTTTCTACCTGTAAAAGGAAAATGTGCAACAAATTTGAATTATCAAGAGACTTTTTTAGTGTTGTGCATTTTTAGGTTTTCAATAACAAGTTATTTTTTTATTCGTGCTTTGGATGTGGGTGACACTAACAAGGCTGTATTTATTGCCCATCCCTAGCTGCCCAACAATAGAGGCACTGTCTCTTTAATAATTGGGAAATATTTGTCGACATTGCAGCGTGAGTTCAAATACCAGGCCTGTACTGCTGCTTACAATTAAATCACTGAGCCAGCTCCTGCTGGATTAGAGGTTTAAGCATTTAGGTAACGAATAAATAGCAGATTACTAGGAGAATGAAATACAGTTGGTAGTGTTTTTTCTGCTGAAAGATTCAAGTAGCTGATATTCAACCAGTTTGTCTCCAAGTAGGAGAGACACATTTGACCCCACATCTATTACTAAGATAAGTAGCATGTTCATTTCTGATTATCTAGAAACTCTGCTAATCCCCAGAATGACCTACCAACAATACTCAATTACTGGCAGTGTACTGTCCCCTTAAATAGGCGCCTTTCAGTCCCTAAAATGGCTGATTGATAAATGCACTGTTTAGTGTAAAAATGAGCCATAGAGACTCAGAAGGTTCAAGACTCAATCCAGTGTGCACTGAAATCACACTCATCTTAGTCGGGCAAATGGTAGAGTTGCTACATTGAGCCAAATCATATTCAGATAGGGAGGGGGGATATTTCTGTTGCTGATCCAAGAGCCCCAGCCAAGGGACAGGCTCAGATAAGTTATGTGCTAACCCATGGGGAAATAATCTACCAATACTCACTAGCTAAAACATCTTACTGGACCTCTTCTGGCACTCGATCCAGCTCCTGGCAGGTTTGGCCTGGTGGGGAAGCCACCACTGCTCCTCCACTCAGGCCTCCAATAATCCAGATGAGCCCAATTAGCTGATTTAAAGGGGACCTGGCTGGCTTGGGGCCAGTGGTTTTGGCTCCTGCAATTTTAAATTGCAGATGGTCAGATTGTTGTGGGAAAGGAGTGGGTCAGCTTCCCATTCCATCACCAGTCCCCAGCCCAGCCTGGCTTCTGCTAGGCGGGGTGAAGTTAAAATCGGAGCCAGAGAGATCTTTCTCAACTGTTAGTCAGAAAGAAAAACATGCAGCCTGCAACCGAGAATGTGAGAAACGGTTAACTTGGGAATAGCAAGCTTCAAATGTTATGTATTATTTATTATTTTTATTATATGCACAAAGTGGTATAAAATAAGTGTACCTCACTGGAAAACGGCATTCTGTACATTCATATATTCTATGTAAAATAAATCAGTTTGTTCATTTACAATTGTTCCTCCTCTCACTAATGCGTTTCACTCTACTTTCAATAATGCCAGGAGCATGGAGGCACATACGAGAAGGACGAGCAGGAAATGACCAAATGGTCCATCACGTGTGCTCCATATTCATGAAGGCTGGAGCATCATAACTAGACATTTCCTACCCTCATCCCCACAGCCCACCCCAGACAGGTAATCTCTTGGGAAAGGTAAAAAAAAACAGAAAAACCCAGGGCCAATAAAGGAAAAAATACTCAAAAATTCTTCTCCAAACTCCTCAGGAGATCAAAGCCAGTCAGGATATCACATGGACCATGTGATCATTATCTCTTAATCCACTTATCATCATATGATGCTATCTCTACCCCAGTCCAGCTCTACCTGTCCAGCATCCTAATGAAAGCATGCAGAGTCAGCACCCACCACACCAACCAGCAACACGTTCCAGAGGCTCACTAGTCTCTGGGGAAAAAAGGACCACCTATCATCTATCTCTTTATCAGGATTCAAATTTACTTCAGTCAGGCAGGCATGTTGTCTGGCTCTATACGTGATTCAAATTATGTCATGCAAAGTTTTTCTTGTTTCAGCTTCGTCAAAGCACTTCTGCTCCAGGATGTTTCCAGCTGGTATCTTGAACCTTCATCAGCTTCAGTTAAACTTCACGCTTGCTTGGTTCAGCTGACAAAGGTTCAAGATCAGGGAGCAAAATGTCCTGAAATGTGTACAGTTCAGTGACACTGAAAATAAAACAAAACTGTGGCAGTATCGCTCTACATTGTGGAAAATAATGCTGTTGCTTGCATTTAGAAATTGTTCTGGTCCTGGCGGTTGTTTCACCACACGAGAGGTAAAAACTATTGGGTGAAGGAAAATGTACTGACTTCAAAGTACTCCATTGAATGTCTGTATAAAAATATATATTTAGAGAAAATAATCTTGGTGCTCTGTTCTGCTCTGTTCCAGCCCTATGAGAAACTTCACTCCAGAGCCCAGTGATACCCGTGGCCCTCGGAAATCATATCGATCGACTCTACATGAACAATGTGATTTCATTCCCACCTCACAACAACATTCCCCACCATCAATTTTCCATCTCCTGCATCACATATGCTTATAACCTCTCTGAGATTGCCAATTTGTGCAAAATAGTGAGTAATTTAGTGCTGTCTATTCATGGTCATTAGAAATAGTGCTCAAGCTGCCCAGATGTCTTTCAGTTAGGACCCTGCTTGACAGTTATCAGAGAAAGGACCCTTTAATCTTATCAGTATGGGCTGGAAACAAATCCAGGTCCCAGATTGAAAAGGTAGTTCGCTAATCCACTTGACCAGCCAAACTCGATTAAAGTAACTGTCTTAACAGGCTTTAGATTATTAAAACACAGAATCTTTTTGGCTAGTTTAAGACAAGTTAGCTAAACAATGATATAGACTGAATGTCTTATTAAACTTTCATGAGATAAAGCTGTCAGTATCATGAAAATTAAACTCCTTTTATGACGAACAACCACATATGGAGCATGCTGGCAAGCCACTGTGTGTGTGATGCTGGCAAAGGAATAGAATAACCACACACACGCATGAATCGCATAACAGCACCAGAGAGTGAGTGAAAAAGGATAAATACAAATTCTGGAAATGTGAAATAAATGAATCTGACAATTTACAGCCAGTAGATCTGCCTCTCAAAGAGAAAATAATCTGACTCTCTGGACGTCACTTTAAAGTAAACCTGCTTTTTCTTTTAGCTGCTGATTTCCAGTATTTTCTCTTTTTATACCAGGAAGTCAATTACCATGCTACAAGAAAGAGATCATTTGCATTTATATAGCGCCTTTCAGGACCTCCGGATGTCCCAAAGCACTTTACAGCCAATTAAGTACTTTTGAAGTGTAGTCATGGTTGTAATGTAAGAAATACAGCAACAAATTTACGCACAGCACGGTCCCACAAACAGCAATGTGGTAATGACCAGATAATCTGCTTTAGTGATGTTGGTTGAGGGATAAATAGTGGCCAGAACACCGGGGAGAACTCCGCTGCTCTTCTTTAAATAGTACCATGGGATCTTTTACATGCCCGAGAGGACAGACGGGCTATTGGTTTAATATTTCATCTGAAAGACGCCACCTCCAACAGTGGAAGAGTTCCCTCAATCCTGCAAGCTTCATTCTTGTAGATTATGACATCTCAATATAATCTTTGAATTGCCTACCCACACCAACATAGTGATATGTACCAATTCCTAGGTCACCAATGTATGAAAGTGAAAAGTGAAAATAGAAAGGTTAGCTCATGGGACAGTGATTCCCTATTTGATTTGTGTTATTTAGCTAAAGCATTGTTTAAATGATGTTTAAATAGGATACCACAAAGTAAACTGTTAATCAACAATTTAATTGCAAAGTAGTCCACAAAAATCTAATCTATAAGTTTGACCTTTGTCTCTGTTCGAGAATTTTTTGAGGGATACCTGCCATAAGTGCCTTTTAGACTCTACAACTTGTGCAAAATGGGTCTTGTGTTACTGTTCTTCTATCTATTCACCTTTGGATCTATGCTGTAGGCTCTAAACTAAGCAATTACTCAACTGTTTATCTTCGAGTTTAAACAGCACCAAAGCTTTAACGCAAGCAACCAGAAAGCCGGTTCCACATTACTGCAAGATTTGGTATTCGACTTGCCCCAGAGTTTATGCCAACTGTCTGTTAAACATTCCTTGTATGAGCACTGTTAGTTACCAGGTGCTAAGTTGTTTTAGCCTCAGCCTCTCTATGTTACAGTATATAGGGATAAATATTGCAACCTGCGCAACATATATTAAAGGTGCATTGTCTTCTACAAAATGTATTTGTCAAAGAGTTATTCTTTGTTTGGGAGGTAGAAGAGTTGCCCATCACTTTCAGCATGTTGGTATCACATGCAATGATGCAATAATGCAATTCAAAGCATTTTACATCACGTTTGTAAACAAATGAAAAAATATTTACCAAACACTTTTTCAGGAAAAAAGTGCATTTAAGGGTCTTAAGAAAAGTAGCGGCAGGGATAGTGGATGCATTGGTTGTAATTTATCAATTCTCCCTGGATTCTGGGGAGGTCCCAGCAGATTGAAAAGCTGCAAATGTAACGCCCCTATTTAAAAAAGGAGGCAGACAAAAAGCAGGAAACTATAGACCAGTTAACCTGACATCTGTGGTTGGGAAAATGTTGGAGTCCATTATTAAAGAAGCAGTAGCAGGACATTTGGAAAAGCATAATTCAGTCAGGCAGAGTCAGCATGGATTTGTGAAGGGGAAGTCATGTTTGACAAATTTGCTGGAATTCTTTGAGGATGTAACACAGGGTGGGTAAAGGGGAACCAGTGGATGTGGTGTATTTGGACTTCCAGAAGGCATTTGACAAGATGTCACATGAAAGGTTATTACACAAGATAAAAGTTCAAGTGGGGGTAATATATTAGCATGGATAGAGGATTGGCTAACTGACAGAAAACAGAGAGTCGGGATAAATGGTTCATTCTCGGGTTGGCAATCAGTAACTAGTGGGGTGCTGCAGGGATCAATGCTGTGATCCCAACGATTTACAATCTATATTAACGACATGGATGAAGGGACCGGTTGTAATATAACCAAGTTTGCTGATGATACAAAGATGGGTGGAAAAGCAATGTGTGAGGAGGACACAAAAAAACTGCAAAACAACATAGACAGGCTAAGTGAGTGGGCAAATATTTGGCAGATGGAGTATAGGCTCCAAGTTTCCACACGATAAAAGACGGGCGCCCCTCCGAGCTGGGCGCCCGTTTTTCGCGCCGAAAACGGTGCTGGAAAAAAAACGCGCGATTCTGGAGCGCCCTGCAGCTCCATGTCTGCTTGGCGCGACGCCCAGGGGGGGCGGAGCCTACCACTCGGCCGATTTTGTAAGTGGGAGGAGGCGGGTACCATTTAAATTAGTTTTTTTCCTGCCGGCAACCCTGCGCGTGCGCGTTGGAACGTTCGTGCACGCGCAGTGTGAAGGAAACATTGGCACTCGGCCATTTTTGTAGTTCTTTGTAGCTGTTTAATTTTTGAACATTTTTCAATAAAAGCACATTGCCATCAGCACATCAGCACTGAGGCTTCTTGCAGCAGTGAGAAGGCTGCAGGAAGCCTCAGAAAGTTGAGGCAGCCGTTTCCCGACGGTCTCCCCCCCTGCCGTCGGGAATGGCTGCTCAACTTGTGAGGCTTCCTGCAGCCTTCTCACTGTCTCCTTCCCCTCCCACCCGCCGTCAGGAACGGTTTCCTCCTCCCCCGCTGCGTTCGGTCGGTCGGGCCCGCACTCCCTCCCTCCCGCCGCCTGGAACGGCTTCCTCCCCCCCCGCTGCGTTTGGTCGGTCAGTCGGTCGGGCCCGCACTCCCTCCCTCCCCCGCCCGCTGTCGGGAACGGCTTCCTCCTCCCCCCCTGCCGTCGAACGAACGGCTGCCTCAACTTG
Organism: Pristiophorus japonicus; assembly: GCF_044704955.1. Lineage (NCBI taxonomy): Eukaryota > Metazoa > Chordata > Chondrichthyes > Pristiophoridae > Pristiophorus > Pristiophorus japonicus. The sequence continues at coordinate 86,771,678 of NC_091978.1, read as the reverse complement.
TGAGGCTTCCTGCAGCATTCTCCCTGGCTGAAGCACTTTCACACAGGTAGGAAGATGGTTTATTTAATCTTTACTTTGCTTATATATTTTTATTCAGGTTGGATTTATTTGTATAATATTTGTATAAGTATAAATAAGGATTTATTATAGAATTTAATGACTTCCCTTCCCCCCCCCCCCCCACCTCGTTCTGGACGCCTAATTTGTAACCTGCGCCTGATTTTTTAATGTGTAGACAAGGTTTTTTCAGTTCTGCAAAAATCTTCACTTGCTCCATTCTAAGTTAGTTTGGAGTACGTTTTCACTGTGGAAACTTTGAAATCAGGCGTCAGTGGCCGGACATGCCCCCTTTTGAAGAAATAATTCTGTTCCAAAGTGAAACTGTTCTAACTGACTAGAACTGCAGAAAAAAAAATGTGGAGAATTGCGATTTCTAAGATAGTCCGTTCTCCACCAGTTGCTCCTAAAAATCAGGCGCAAATCAAGTGGAAACTTGGGCCCATAATGTTGAAAAGTGTGAGATTATGCATTTGGCAGAAAAAATCGAAGAGCAAGTTATTATTTAAACGGAGAAAAATTGCAAAGTACTGCAGTACAGCGGGACCTGGGGGTACTTGTGCATGAAACACAAAAGGTACAGGTACAGCAAGTGATCAGGAAGGCCAATGGAATCTTGGCCTTTATTGCAAAGGGGATGGAGTATAAAAGCAGGGAAGTCTTTCTACAGCTATACAAGGTATTGGTGAGGCCACACCTGGAATACTGCGTACAGTTTTGGTTTCCATATTTAAGAAAGGATATACTTGTTTTGGAGGCAGTTCAGAGAAGGTTCACTAGGTTGATTCCGGGGATGAGGGGGTTGACTTATGAGGAAAGGTTGAGTAGGTTGGGCCTCTACTCATTGGAATTGAGAAGAATGAGAGGTGATCTTATCGAAACGTATAAGATTATGAGGGGGCTCGACAAGGTGGATGCAGAGAGGATGTTTCCACTGATAGGGGAGACTAGAACTAGGGGGCATAATCTTAGAATAGGGGCCGCCCATTTAAAACTGAGATGAGGAGGAATTTCTTCTCTCAGAGGGTTGTAAATCTGTGGAATTCGCTACCTTAGAGAGCTGTGGAGGCTGGATCATTGAATAAATTTAAGACAGAGATAGACACTCTGAACCGATAACGGAATAAGAGGTTATGGGGGGCAGGCAGGGAAGTGGACCTGAGTCCATGATCGGATCAGCCATGATCGTATTAAATGGTAGAGCAGGCTCGAAAGGCCGTATGGCCTACACCTGCTCCTATTTCTTATGTTCTTATGTTCTTATTATAATTACCGCTCCCAATTGAATGCTATTTTCCCCCTCTTTACATCCCATACATCAACATAGCTCCAGTTTCCAACAACAATAACAACTTGTATTTATATAGCATCTTTAATGTAGTAAAATGTCCCAAGGCGCTTCACAGGAGTATTATGAGACAAAACAATTGACACCGGCCACATAAGGAAAAATTAGGGCAGGTGACCAAAAACCTTGGTCAGAGGTAGGTTTTAACAACAACAACTTGTATTTATATAGTGCCTTTAACATAGTAAAATGTCCCAAGGAGCATCTTAAAGGAGGAAAGAGAGGTAGAGAGGCAAAGAGGTTTAGGCAGGGAATTCTAGGCAACAGAAGGCAAGGCCACCAATGGTTCAGTGATTCTAATCAGGGATGCTCAAGAGGGCAGAATTAGAGGAGCGCAGACATCTCGGGGAATTGTGAGGCTGAAGGAGATTACAGAGTTAGGGAGAGATGAGGCCATGGAGGGATTTCAAAACAAGGATGAGAATTTTGAAATTGAGGCGTTGCTTAACCGGGAGCCAATATAGGTCAGCGAACACAGGGGTGATGGATGAGTGGGACTTGGTGCGAGTTAGGACATGGGGAGTTTACGTAGGATAGAATGTTGGAGACCAGTCAGGAGTGCGTTGGAGTAGTCCAGTCTAGAGATAACAAAGGCATGGATGAGGGTTTCAGCAGCGGATGAGCTGAGGCAAGGGCGGAGACGGCGATGTTACGGAAGTGGAAATAAGCGATCTTAGTTATGCTACAGATATGTGATCGAAAGTTCATTTCGGGGCCAAATGTGACACAGTGCCAACAGTGTGTTTCAGCCTCAGATAGAAGTTGGGAATAGGGATGGAGTCAGTGGCTAAGGAATGGAGTTTGTGGCTGCGACTGAAAACAATGGCTTCGGTCTTCCTAATATTTAATTGGAGAAAGTTTCTGCTCATCCAGAACTGGATGTCGAACAAGTAATCTGACAATTGAGAGACCATAGAGGTCTTTGTCTTTGCCACTCTACCATAGCTGCTCGGAAGTGTGTAATCACTTGAAAATTGGTTATCTTTTCCTAGTGGTGCGTCCCTTGGTTAAGACTGGAAGCTCACTGTGGAGAATTCCATGGTGGAGACCTATTCCTACCATTCTGGCACCAAACATCAAAGTGTCAAGCCACTCAAACATAAATCAATTCAAATTGCAGAACAGAAATGAGCTACTTGACTTTTTTCTATATTATTTCTAGTGTACGAGAAATCGAGACCTCATGCTCAGAGTACTTATAAATGAGACGAACATTCTTTCTCTAATGTTAGCTCAACAAACCAAGAATACCAGAGCCCCAGAAGGAATGTCAGTATAATTTGTAAACAGTAGATCTCTGTGAAATCTTGAGCCCACATAAAAATACATCCCAAAATGGAATTGTAATACAAAATGCTATTTTTGGTTAAATTACATTTTTCACTGTAAAATACTAGCTTTAAGTATCCTCAATTACATAGAATATACAGCACAGAAACAGGCCATTTGGCCCAACCAGTCCATGCCAACGTTTATATTCCACTCAAGCCTCTTCCCATCCTTCCTCATCTAACTCTATCAGAATAACCCTCTATTCTTTTCTCCCTTATCGATAGCTTCCCCTTAAATGTATCTATACTATTCGCCTCAACTACTCCCTGTGATAGCGAGTTTCACATTCTCATCACTCTCTGAGTAAAGAAATTTCTTCTCAATTCCTTATTTGATTTCTTGGTGACTATCTTATATTGATGGCCTTTAGTTTTGCTCTTCCCCACAAGTGGAAACAATCTGTCTTAATTTTAAAGACCTCTATTAGGTCACCCCTCAGTCTTCACTTTTCAAAAACTTGTTCATCCTTTCCTGAAAGTGTATAACCTCGCAATTCTAGTACCATCCTTGTAAATCTTTTTAATACCCTCTCCAGTGCCTCTATACAACTTTTTATAATATGGTGACCAGAACTGTACAATGTCAAATAAAATTATTTATTTAATGTTCTGCTCTCAAGATAAAATACATAATGAAATAAATAAGCTTGCTTGAAGTGATATGTTTCTTCAGTGAAGAAGATCTTCTAATGAGGAATACCACAGTGCGACCTTTGCAAGAAGTTGGTGTTGGAACAAAGCTGCGACTAGATGGAAGAGATTACGGGACGGATTTTGCGAGGGCCGATGATGGTGTACGCACAAAGTGCTCAGAATGGCCCCGCAGGCACATGCGTGAAAACCAGGAACTTGCGATCTGTCAAGTTTTGCATTAACAGATCCTTTGCATCCACTGCAAAAACACTCGCTGGCACAGATTTATTTTGCCCAACTACTGCCCAGCAAATGCCCACAAAACCCTTATGCCTGGTAAAAGCAGAGTAAGAGTTAAAATAAATGTTAAAATAATTGTTTTTAAATGTTTATAAGATACACACACAATTAAAATTAGGTTAGGTAAATTTTGGCCCGTTTTGAAATGTTTACATTTTTTTCCCCAAAAATTAAATTTTTATTTAAATGCTTAATTAAAGGGTCTTAATTAATTTTAACCATATGATCATTTATTTTTATTTAAGTGGTGTGAATTCTTATTTATTTGGGAATTTCTAATATGCTTAAGGGCATTCCGTATGTAACTATAATCCCCTTAAGCATCATCGGAATCCCCCTTTTTTGATTGGTTGGCCTGGCAGCTTGCAAATTGCTTGCACCCCTGGGCTCCGTGGGCCTTTACGCAGGCAAACGTCTGGAGGCCCGAGACCTGAAGAGCCCGAAGCTCCGGAGACATCAAGTATGTTCGGATTTTTTTTCCGGTTCGGAGGCACGTTCTTCTGGTACGGTTCCGACCACAAATTCAGGCCCCATGTTTTGTAAACTTGACTTGAGTGGAAGATTTATATGGAACAACTATAATTTGTACCTTGTTAATTAAACCTGACTGAATTTCATTTCATGATTTTGTCACCAGGGACAGTTTAGGGAAGGGGCGGGGTAGCTTGAACTTCAGTAGGAATCCCACAAATCTGAGTCCCAGTATTTTCAATCAGCAGCTGCACACAATAATCTAGAATTCTGGCTCTACCAAAGCTGCCAACCCAGAGAACAAAATAAATGTTCTGTAACTAGTTACTGTGAGTCTCAGGTGCCCTCCAACTGTGTACATAAGGCAGCTGTCCTCTTTAGAACTGGACAGTCTGTTTTTTGAGTCCAGATATTTCTATACTGCTAACTGGGTACAAGAAGTCTGATTTTTTTTTAAAACTAGCAGTCCATTTTCCACTTATTTGTATCTTGTGGAGATATTGCACTTAATGTTCATAGGGATTTCAGTGACTTTACATCAGCAGCAAAGCAAACACCAGAACTAAAGGTATGATATCACCCCACACCCCTACCCAGTCCAGGTCCCGCCTAGTTTTGTGCTTAATAAATACTTCCAACCATTTGCTTATAACATTATAATAACTTACTCATAGTAGAATCAATTGTGAAATATAATCCCTCACATTCATTCATAACGGTGATGACTTCCCTTCACTGGGGAGATATCTTTAACTTTTAGCGACATTCCCACAATGACAGTAAATCTGGACACAACATAAGCTGATTGTGTCTCTTTTTTACCATCTGAACAAAATTACTCACTTTATAATTAGGGCCTGGCGGTACACAAGAACTTAAGAAGCTTACTTGTCACTCATCCCTGGCAGAGCGAGCACGAACACTCAGAAATCTGGCAGCTGCTGTGGGTCTCCAAAAGTCTGAGGACTAACTAAAATCAAAATTGAAAATATCTTACAAACCACCTATAAAATCTTTCTCTAAACTCTGCCTATCTCAGCCTTTGATCAGAGATATGTGCCAAGTAGGCTGCAGGTGTTCTGGTATCCTACCCGAGTGCAGTGCAAACAAAGCCCCAGGAGGGGGGTCACATGCCTGCAACTCTTGCATTTGTATAGTGCCTCAGGACATCGCAAAGCACTTTACAGTAAAGGAAGTACTTTTGAAGTGTAGTCACTTTTGTAATGTAGGCAAGAGGGAGAGAAGACTAAGAAATTAGTAGAGGGAAGGTAGATAAAATGAGTTCTGCAGATGAGGTTTAGGAAATAACAAAGATTAATTTAATTTATGTGCACAAAATTGGTGTAATTGGTGTAGTAAGTACAGAGTGCCACTGGTGTAGTAAGCACAGAGCACCCACTGGTGTAGTAAGCACAGAGCACCCACTGGTGTAGTAAGCACAGAGCACCACTGGTGTAGTAAGTACAGAGCACCCACTGGTGTAGTAAGCACAGAGCACCCACTGGTGTAGTAAGTACAGAGCCCCCACTGGTGTTGTTAGTACAGAGCCCCCACTGGTGTAGTAAGTACAGAGCACCCATTGGTGTAGTAAGTACAGAGCACCCATTGGTGTAGTAAGTACAGAGCACCCACTGGTGTAGTAAGTACAGAGCACCCATTGGTGTAGTAAGCACAGAGCACCACTGGTGTAGTAAGTACAGAGCACCCACTGGTGTAGTAAGTACAGAGCACCCACTGGTGTAGTAAGTACAGAGCACCATTGGTGTAGTAAGCACAGAGTACCATTGGTGTAGCAAGTACAGAGCACCATTGGTGTAGTAAGTACAGAGTACCATTGGTGTAGTAAGTACAGAGTACCATTGGTGTAGTAAGTACAGAGCACCCACTGGTGTCGTAAGCACAGAGCACCCATTGGTGGAGTAAGCACAGAGCACCACTGGTGTAGTAAGCACAGAGCACCCACTGGTGGAGTAAGCACAGAGCACCACTGGTGTAGTAAGCACAGAGCACCACTGGTGTAGTAAGCACAGAGCCCCACTCGTGTAGTAAGCACAGAGCACCCACTCGTGTAGTAAGCACAGAGCACCACTGGTGTAGTAAGTACAGAGCCCCCACTGGTGTAGTAAGTACAGAGCCCCACTGGTTTAGCGTCAGTTGTGGCTCAGTGGGTAGCAACTTGCCTCTGCGTCAGAAGGTTGTGGGTTCATAGTCCCACTCCAGGGATTTGAGCACATAAATTTAGACTGACACTCCAGTGCAGTGCTGAGGGAATGCTGCACTGTCGGAGGTGCCGTCTTCCAGATGAGACGTTAAACTGAGGTCCTGTCTACTTTTTCAGGTGGACGTAAAAGATCACATGGCATTATTTTGAAGAAGAGCAGGGGAGTTATCTCCGGTGTCATGGCCAATATTTATTCCTCAATCAACATAGCAAAAACAGATTATCTGGTCATTATCACATTGCTGTTTGTGGAAGCTTGCTGTGCACAAATTGGCTGCCGGGTTTCCCACATTACAATAGTGACTACGCTCCAAAAGTACTTAATTGGCTACAAAGTGCTTTGAGACGATCGGTGGTGGTGAAAGGCATGATATAAGTGCAAACATAGAAACATAGAAAATAGGTGCAGGAGTAGGCCATTCGGCCCTTCGAGCCTGCACCACCATTCAATAAGATCATGGCTAATCATTCACCTCAGTATCCCTTTCCTGCTTTCTCTCCATACCCCCTGATCCCTTTAGTCGTAAGGGCCATATCTAACTCCCTCTTGAATATATCCAATGAACTGGCATCAACAACTCTCTATGGTAGGGAATTCCACAGGTTAACAACTCTCTGAGTGAAGAAGTTTCTCCTCATCTCAGTCCTACATGGCCTACCCCTTATCCTAAGACTGTGTTCCCTGGTTCTGGACTTTTCCAACATCGGGAACATTCTCCCCACATCTAACCTGTCCAGTCCCGTCAGAATCTTATACGTTTCTATGAGATCCCCTCTCATCCTTCTAAACTCCACTGTATAAAGGCCCAGTTGATCCAGTCTCTCCTCATATGTCAGTCCAGCCATCCTTGGAATCAGTCTTGTGAACTTTCGCTGCACTTCCTCAATAGCAAGAACATCCTTCCTCAGATTAGGAGACCAAAACTGAACACAATATTCCAGGTGAGGTCTCACAGGCCCTGTACAATTGCAGTAAGACCTCCCTGCTCCTGTACTCAATTCTTCTCGCTATGAAGGCCAACATGCCATTTGCCTTCTTCACTGCCTGCTGTACCTGCACACCAACTTTCAATGACTGATGAACCATGACACCCAGGTCTCGTTGCACCTCCCCTTTTCCTAATCTGCCGCCATTCAGATAATATTCTGCCTTCGTGTTTTTGCCCCCAAAGTGGATAACCTCACATTTATCCACATTATACTGCATCTGCCATGCATTTGCCCGCTCACCTAATCTGTCCAAGTCAACCTGCAGCCTATTAGCATCCTCCTCACGGCTCACACTGCCACCCAGTTTAGTGTCATCTGCAAACTTGGAGATATACACTCAGTTCCTTCATCTAAATCATTAATGTATATTGTAAAGAGCTGGGGCCCCAGCACTGAGCCCTGCGACACTCCACTAGTCACTGTCTGCCATTCTGAAAAGGACCCATTTATCCCGACTCTATGCTTCCTGTCTGCCAACCAGTTCTCTATCCACGTCAGTACATTACCCCCAGTACCATGTGCTTTGATTTTGCACACCAATCTCTTGTGTAGGACCTTGTCAAAAGCCTTTTGAAAGTCCAAATACACCACATTCACTGGTTCTCCCTTGTCCACTCTGCTAGTTACATCCTCAAAAAATACCAGAAGATTCGTCAAGCATGATTTCCCTTTCATAAATCCATGCTGACTTGGACTGATCCTGTCACTGCTTTCCAAATGCACTGCTATTTCATCCTTAATGATTGATTCTAACATTTTCCCCACTACTGATGTCAATCTAATCGGTCTATAATTACCCATTTTCTCTCTCCCTTTTTTAAGAAGTGGTGTTACATTAGCTACCCTCCAGTCCATGGGAACTGATCCAGTCGATAGACTTTTGGAAAATGATCACCAATGCATCCACTATTTCTAGGGCCACTTCTTTAACTACTCTGGGATGCAGACTGTTAAGCCCCGGGGATTTATCGGCCTTCAATCCCATCAATTTCCCCAACACAATTTCCCACCTAATATGGATGTCCTTCAGTTCCTTCTTCTCACTAGACCCTCGGTCCCCTAGTACATCCGGAAGGTTATTTGTGTCTTCCTTTGTGAAGACCGAACCAAAGTATTTGTTCAATTGGTCTGCCATTTCTTTGTTCCCCATTATAAATTCACCTGAATCCAACTGTAAGGGACCTACATTTGTCTTCACTAATCTTTTTCTCTTCACATATCTACAGAAGCTTTTGCAGTCAGTTTTTATGTCCCCGGCAAGCTTCCTCTCGTACTCTATTTTCCCCCTCTTAATTAAACCCTTAGTCCTCCTCTGCTGAATTCTAAATTTCTCCCAGTCCTCAGGTTTGCTGCTTTTTCTGGCCAATTTATATGCCTCTTTCTTATGCTTAACACTATCCTTAATTTCCTTTGTTAGCCACAGTTGAGTCACCTTCCCCATTTTATTTTTACTCCAGACAGGGATGTACAATTGTTGAAGTTCATCCATATGATCTTTAAATGTTTGCCATTGCCTATCCACCGTCAACCCTTTAACTATCATTTGCCAGTATATTCTAGCCAATTCACGCCTCATACCGTCGAAGTTACCTTTCCTTAAGTTCAGGACCCTAGTTTCTGAATTAACTGTGTCACTCTCCATCTTAATAAAGAATTCTACCATGTTATGGTCACTCTTCCCCAAGGGGCCTCGCACAACAAGATTGCCAATTAGTCCCTTCTCATTACATATCACCCAGTCTAGGATGGCCAGCTCTCTAGTTGGTTCCTCGACATATTGGTCTAGAAAACCATCCCCAATACACTCCAGGAAATCCTCCTCCACCGCATTGCTACCAGTTTGGTTAACCCAATCAATATGTAGATTAAAGTCGCCCATGATAACTGCTGTACCTTTATTGCACACATCCCTTATTTCTTGTTTGATGCTGTCCCCAACCTCATTACTACTGTTTGGTGGTCTGTACACAACTCCCACTAGCGTTTCCTGCCCTTTGGTATTCCGTAGCTCCACCCATACCGATTCCACATCATCCAAGCTAATGTCCCTCCTTACTATTGCATTAATTTCCTCTTTAACCAGCAATGCCACCCCGCCTCTTTTCCTTTCTGTCTATCCTTCCTAAATGTTGAATACCCCTGGATGTTGAAAACCCAGCCTTGATCACCCTGGAGCCATGTCTCCGTGATGCCAACTACATCATATCCGTTAACTGCTTTCTTTTTTCTAGTAAGTACAGAGTCTCACTGGTGTAGCAAGCAGAGAGCACCACTGGTGTACTAAGCACAGATTCTTACTGATTTTGTAAGTAGAGCGCCATTGATTACCAATAAAGAGATTTAAAATGTCTAAGTTTTCTCAGGTCAGTAGTATACAGACTTCTGTTATTTCATACTCTCTAGCTACCAAAGCAAAAAGCTGCCATGATCTCCTACCACCATGAAAATTTGGAACTGTTTCTCTCTGAGCTCAGCAACTTTGGCTGAATGAAACAGCAATATCAGACAATGAGATACTGGAACCAGAACTGGGAAACGCTTACTGAATATTTGATAGAAAAGGTAGACAGATGTCATTTGTCCTTTTTGTTTAATTGTGTTTGTTATTTCTTTACATAGGACTGATGCCCAATAGTCTGCTATCTGTGACAATGTTAAAAGAATAAAGTTAGCCTGAAGGGTTCATAAAGGGGGAAAGATTCTGAACCTATCTCTGCTCTCCTCCCGAATTCAGGCCACTTGCGCATCCCAGATTTTAATCGCTCCACCATTGGCGGCCGTGCCTTTAGCTGCCAAGGTCCAAAACTCTGGAATTCCCTCCCTAAACCACTCCACCTCTCTTTCCTCCTTTAAGACGCTCCTTAAGACGTTTCCTACATTGCAACAGTGACTACACTCCAAAAGTACTTCATTGGCTGTAAAGCGCTTTGAGACATTCAGTGGTCATGCAAGGCGCTATATAAATCCAAGACTTTCCCTTAAAACCTACCTCTATGACCAAGCTTTTGGACACCTGTCCTAATATATCTTTATGTGGATCGGTATCAAATGTTGTTGGTAACGCTACTGTGAAGCACCTTGGGTTGTTTTACTACGTTAAAGGCGCTATATAAATACAAATTTTTGTTGAACCAAAACTGACCTAAATCAAGTGCCACTCTCGAGCAATGTACTGCGGATAAGATTAGTTTACAAGGTGCATCCAGTAGTGGGTCATAGCAATCTCAAACTCGACTATGATTTTGCGGGAGGAAGTCAAACCCAACATTTCTGCTCGAGTTTGTTGTCAGCAGATAAGCAACAAAACGCCGGTCAAACAGCATCCGCAACAACAGAGATAAATACATGCACGGGAATCGTACACTCAGTGATGAAACGAAGTTGCCCAAGAATCACTCACCTCAATCACTTGTCTCTCCTTTCTGTTATTCAGGTCCGATCATGTTTTCCTCAAACACTTGGCATTTTCTTGGTTTTAAAGAAGAGACCCACTCTTACACATTTCTTAGTTATTTTCACCCCAATTAATATTATTTCATCAAGAGTGGTAATTGCAGGTTGGGTGGGTGCGGGCAACACGCTGCTGAACTTTGCGCCGACCGCGGCTCCTCAATGAGCAGACCTTGTTTGCGACCCCCTCGATCGCTCGCAAACTCCTTGTCCTTGCTTTGCTTGTACGTGTACCGAGCACTGACCCTTTCCCCTCCTGGCCCCGGCCCTCCACCACAAGCCAAGGAAACCTGCTACGGGATTGACAGCGCGCTGTATCCAATCAGCTGCTCGGGCTCCGCCGTATTGTCCAATGGCGAGGTGTGGGGCGGGGCCCCGGAGACCAAGGTTTGGGGTTGTGTGGTCGGAGTGATGACTGTGATGTTCAATGTTGAGGAGGTGGTGTGTCTAATCGTGATGTGTCTGGGCCGTGAGAATCTGCCACAGCTTATCCCCCCCCTCCACTCTGTGGATTGTCACCAATTGAATCATTCTTAGTAAGTATAGGTCAGTTGTATACCCACAAACAGGCCATAATTTATTGTAACACATCATTTTATCTCGGAAAACTAAAACGTTTTAATGTTTCGGCGTCTCGTTTAAATGTGTTATTAAGTAAGAATTATTGACGACCAGAAACTAGACAAAGATTAAGTTTATTTTTACACATCTGTAATTAGTGGGGTAAGCTTCAGTGGACACTCAGGAAGGATCAGCAGGAGCTATGAAGTAAGCGACAGATACGTAATCTCCAGGCGGTAAATTACAAAGTCTGTTACTTCACTAAATAACATGAAACAACTTGCTGTGTTAGCTTAAAACTGCATTTTTATTTACCAATAAATTTAATGTCAGCTGTGGCTCAGTTGGTAGCACTCTCACCTCCCCGTCAGAAGGTTCTGGGTTCAGGTGGGTTCGCAGTCCCACTCCAGAGACTTGAGCACAAAAATCTCGAGTACCGAGGGAGTGCTACACTGTTGCTGGTGCCCTGTCTTTTGGAGGAGACATTAAACTGACCCTGTCAAGGCTAAAAGGCTGCAGGGTGACTCGGACAGATTAGGTGAGTTAGCCAATGCATGGAAGATGCAGTATAACGTGGATAAATGTGAGGTTATCCACTTTGGGGGTAAAAACACGAAGGCAGAATATTATCTGAATGGTGGCAGAGTAGGAAAGGGGGAGGTGCAATGAGACCTGGGTGTCATGGTTCATTAGTCATTGAAAGTTGGCATGCAGGTATAGCAGGCGGTGAAGAAGGCAAATGGCATGTTGGCCTTCATAGCTAGAGGATTTGAGTATAGGAGCAGGGAGGTCTTACTGCAGTTGTACAGTGCCTTGGTGAGACCTCACCTGGAATATTGTGTTCAGTTTTGGTCTCCTAATCTGAGGAAGGATGTTCTTGCTATTGAGGGAGTGCAGCGAACGTTCACCAGACTGATTCCCGGGATGGCGGGATTGACATATCAGGAGAGACTGGATCAACTGGGCCTTTATACACTGGAGTTTAGAAGGATGAGAGGGGATCTCATAGAAACTTATAAGATTCTGACGGGACTGGACAGGTTAGATGCGGGAAGAATGTTTGCGATGTTGGGGAAGTCCAGAACCAGGGGACACAGTCTTAGGATAAGGGGTAGGCCATTTAGGACTGAGATGAGGAGAAACTTCTTCACTCAGAGAGTTGTTAACCTGTGGAATTCCCTACCGCAGAGAGTTGTTGATGCCAGTTCATTGGATATATTCAAGAGGGAGTTAGATATGGCCCTTATGGCTGAAGAAATCAAGGGGTATGGAGGGAAAGCAGGAAAGGGGTACTGAGGGAATGATGAGCCATGATCTTATTGACTGGTGGTGCAGGCTCGAAGGGCCAAATGGCTACTCCAGCACCTATTTTCTATGTTTCTATATTTCTATGTTTCTATATTTCTATGTTTCTATCGCATTGCTGTTTGTGGGAGCTTGCTGTGCACAAATTGGCTACCACGTTGCCTACATTACTAACATGACTACACTTCAAAAGTACTTCATTGGCTTTAAAGCGCTTTGAGACGTCCTGAGGTCGTGAAAGGTGCTTTCTAAAGACCTACATTTATATAGTGCCTTTCACGACCACCGGACATCTCAATGCGCTTTACAGCCAATTAAGTACGTTAGGAGTGTAGTCACTATTGTAATACATGACTCAGAGATGTGGACCATATACAGTAGACACCTCAAATCGCTGGAGAAATACCACCAACGATGTCGCCACAAGATCCTGCAAATCCCCTGGGAGGATAGACACACCAACATCAGTGTTCTCAACTGGCCAACATCCCCAGCATCAAAGCACTGACCACACTCGACCAGCTCCGTTGGGTGGGCCACATTGTTTGCATGCCCGGCACAACACGCCCAAAACAAGCGCTCTACTCGGAACTCCTACATGGCAACGAGCCCCAGGTGGGCAGAGGAAACATTTCAAGGACACCCTCAAAGCCTCCTTGATAAAGTGCAACATTCCCACTGACACCTGGGAATCCCTGGCGAAAGACCACCCTAAGTGGAGGAAGAGCATCTGGGAGGGCGCTGAGCACCTCGAGTCTTGTCACCGAGAGCATGCAGAAAACAAGCGCAGGCAGCGGAAGGAGCGTGCGGCAACGACTGTCTGCCCCACCTGTGGCAGAGACTGTAATTCCCATATTGGACCTGAGAACTCACTTTTAGAGTGGAAGCAAGTTTTCCCTCGATTTCGAGGGACTGCCTTTGATGACATGCAAATGTAAATATAAATGCAAATCTTTTTAATATGAGTTGGGTTTCAGTTACAGACCTAGCTAGAGGATACAATTATGCAACAGTTTTAGAAATTGTAGGACAGCGTTTTTAGTGGATGTAAACTTCATAGAATGTGTCACTGTATAACAAACCTATTTATTTAGCAGTCAAAGCTCTTTGCAGATACAGAAGATCCTGCAAGGATCATAGATGAGGGCTTGAAGTAACGGAGAGTCGTGCTGTTACCGTCGGAACAATCGGAGGATTGCTGGAAGATATTTAGTGCAGAATATCTCCAGAGACACAATGCTTTTTTTAGCAGGTTAACATCAGCAGCAAGGAATGATAACAAAATGCAGTATAAACTGCCAGGATAAGGGAAAACAGAAACTCCACTTTGGAATTTCACTGCAAAATAAATAGATTCAACACAGTGACACATTTAACAATGTAGATTCACTAGAAATATTGCCCTTCATTTTTAAAAGGTTGGTTCTTAAAATCAAATAGAAACATAGAAAATAGGTGCAGGAGTAGGCCATTCGGCCCTTCGAGCCTGCATCGCCATTCAATAAGATCATGGCTAATCAATAAGATCATGTCACCACAACCTATGTACCACAGTATAAAAAAGTCCCACAACCAATACTTAGTCACAAGAGGTATCAATCACTATATTACTGGCCTGGATGTTCAACTCCTGCAAACAGGGCACTTTCTTTTACATAAGACGCATGTTGACTTCCCTGTGACGCTGGTACCCATTGAGCAGCTGGATAGACTGGAGTTTACTGAATATGTCTTTTACTCAACGAATACTTTGGTGGTGAAGAGAATTTAACTTCCAAGATCTATCTACTGCAACACAGCAGTCTCCTAGCTGTAGCAGTCTTTACAGTACTTACAATTCTGATTTATTTTATAGCCATGAATTAAATTAATTGATCGCAGAACTCTATTTCACATATGAAAATCTGAAACATTATTCCATATGTGTGGAATAATACATGTGGTTCGTTGCAGAATTCAGCCTCCCTTTCATCATTTAATTATCCTGGCTTCAAAGTGAGCTCCAGTAATTTGCCTTATGCAGTATGCAGTATTTGTTAATAGTTTTTAGTAACATCATCCTCTATCATGAGGAGAAATAAATATTTTAGTCCTTATTGTAAACGTCAGAATTCCAATTTAAAAATCAAACTATTACAATAAATTTTTTTAACTGAGCACTTTTTTGACTCATAGGGCTAAAAATTCAGTATCGACCATTTTGAGGCGCTAACTTCGACTGGTCGCTAAGTTTAGCACCTGCCGATAATTAGCGGCGATGACCGCAAACTTCAGTATTAGCGCCCCAAGAGGGAAGTGGAGCGCTAAATCAAGCGGTGCACACTTCTCTTAGGGCAATATAGTCAACAAGCAGGGCGCTAATGTCAGAGCGCTAATCAAGTTCCGGCGCGCTAATTTAGAGACCCGTCAGGTAAACTGGCACCTTCTGGTTCTTAAAGGGGAGGTTCGATGATGCTGCACAGCCTCAATCCCATCATTGCAGCCTGTGCACTGGGCCTTGGAGGAGCATCATGGCAGCACAGAGGCCTCGCCAGAGAGCTCACCACTTCAGCGATGATGCCCAGGAGGCTCTGGTGGCAGCAGTGGAGAGGTGATGGGCCTCCATATATCCGGACACTGGCAGGAGGCCGGTGCCAAATGTTTTTCGATAGCTTTGGAGAGAGGTGGCACAGTACGTCTCTGCAAGAAGCGTGGTGGACAGAACTGCCACCCAGTGTAGGAAGAAGTTCAACGATCTCACTCGGTTGGTCAGGGTGAGTACATTCTTCAAAAACCTCTACATGCCACAATGTCATCCTTACTGTTTGCACCCACTGTATAAACTGCCAGACTCCAGCACTCAGCCATCAACTGTACCCACCAAATGAACACCTTACATACATTACAGTCATTCAACTATGGTAGGCACATCTGACAAACTCACTCACGCACTTTCTTTTTTCTTGCAGCCCAAGCTTGCTCATAACAGGCGTGAGCAGCCATGCACAGGAGGAGGTCAGGCAGACCTCAGGCTCCTTACCAACCTGGAGGAGCGAGTGGTCCAAATCATTGGGGCACAACTCGTGGGCACTGTAGCAGTTGGAGATGCTGACCCCCCTGGGGCCAATAACAGTATTTTCGGCACCTCTCCCAAACCATTTCCCACACCACAAGCCTTTCCCACTTTCCATCTAAGTATACTGTCTCCATTGCTTGCTCCTTTCCTGCCCGCCTCCCCTGAACTTAAGCACACTCTTGTGCCTTTATGCTTTCAGATAATCAGCCACCACCATAGGAGCCTGTCCCTCAGCTTCCCAGTGGCAGCGACGCGGGACTGGAGGAGGAAGGAGATGAGACAGCATCGCTGCCTGTGTCTGCAGAGCAAGCTGGCTCGGACACTGGGGCGACAACAACGCTGGAGGAGGCCATGTTCGAGGGCTTTGATGTGGGAGCATGCAGCAACGCCACGGGAAAAGTGAAGCTTGGGGGCAATCTCCCTGGAGAGCGAGTTCTGCTCAATAAGACTCCGATGAGGACCTCAAGATGGAGGCTTTGGCTAGGCGGTCAATGGGGATGCACAGTGAGCTTCTGCCTGCAATGGCAAGGGTGCTCGAGAGCACTGATGCACTTGTTACGAGCTTGGAGGAGTGCGCCTTAAGCATTGCACTTGTCTCACAGCACACCTTCGAGCACATCCTTGACACATAAATACTGTGACAGCAGGTCAGAGGCTGGGTATCCTGTGCCGAGTGTCTCATCTCCTGACTCCCAAAAGCCTTTCCACAAGGCACAAGTCAGGAGTGTAATGGAATACTCTCCACCTGCTGGATGAGTGCAGCTTCAACAACAGTACTCAAGAAGCTTGACACCATCCAGAACAAAGCAGCCCGCTTGATTGGCACCCCATCCACCATCTTAAACATTCACTCCCTCCACCACCGGCGTACTGTGGTCACAGTGTGTACCATCTACAGGATGCACTGCAACAACTCGCCAAGGCTTCTTCAACAGCACCTCCAAAACCTGTGACCTCTTTCACCTAGAAGAACAAGGGCAGCAGGCGCATCGGTACACCATGACCTCCAAGTTCCTCTCCAAGTCACACACCATCCTGGCATGGAAATATATCGCCCTTCCTTCATCATTGCTGGGTCAAAATCCTGGAACTCTCTCCCTAATAGTACTGTGAGAGTACCTTTACCACACGGACTGCAACGGTTCAAGAAGGCGGTTCACCACCATTGTCTCAAGGGCAATTAGGGATGGGCAATAACTACTGGCCTTGCACCCCTGACTGATTTTTCCATTTCCAGGGCTGCTGAAGCCAATTGTAGCACCTCAATTACTACCCTAACAACAACAATTTGCATTTATAAAGTACATTTAACATAGAAAAACATCCCACAGCACTTCACAGAGGCATCCAAAAGCTTGGTTAAACGAGCAGTGTAACTATTTGTACTGCATTTTTTTTGACAGACATGCATCTGTCAAGCCCCGCCCTCCCATGCCATGTCTGTCAAGCCCCACTCCCCTGTCAAGCTCCGTCGCCCTCACCCACCACCCCCAGCCACGAATCATTCCCTCCACGCGGTGCTGAGAAGCAGGACCAGAGAGCGGCGGTGTGGGGGCCGAGAGTGGTGGCCGGGGGGCTGAGAGCGGCGGCCTGGGGGCCGACGGGGCCAGTGAGCAGCAGTGGGGGCCGAGAGTGGCAGTGGTGGGCAGACAAGTGGCGGGGGACCGACAGGGGGTGGAAGAGAGAGAGAGAGACTGGGGGAGAGACTGCGAGAGAGAGGCTGGAGGGGGAAAGAGACACGGGGGGGGGGGGGAGGGGTGATCGGAGGGGAGAGAGGAAACTTAGGGAAGATGGATCACGTTCTTCCAACCCCCTTACAAGGGACATCGTTGGAGTGGATGATATCCAGAAGTCACGACACTGTCACTATTCACTTCATACCCAATAAACCTGTTAACAATCCATACACAATGCCGGCCCCATCTATGGTTGGGGGGGGGGGGGCTGGGGGAGAATGCACTTGTGCTGGAGTAAGGCACTTTGGCTGGGGGAGGGGTGTACTTGGACTATGGTAAGACACTTCAGCTGGCCCTTGCTGTCTTCTGGCGACCTCTGTCCTCTGTCGCTTCAGGAAGTCAAAGTGGATCGAGTTACAATTTGCAAAGTCAGTGAGACCTTGGGATGGGCGGTTCCAGTTACACATTCCTGTGAAACTTCAGGGTGTGGCTTATCCTCCAAGGCGACCAATCATAGACAAAGGATGGAGCATGGTGGCCATTTTTGCCGTACAAATAAACGCATCCTTAAAGAAGTGGATTTTAAGGGAGGAGACTGAGGGAGATGGAGATTAGTTAATTAATCAGATTCAAACCTGGGACTTGTGGTTTGTATGGCTTCATACTGAATTGGGCAGCGTATTTATCCTCTAGGCCACCTTAAAAACAACATGTAAATAAACATTGTTTTATTTACTTAATGCTGGTGGGTATGTCTCAAATAATAATGTTTATGTATCTTTTAATGTTTTCCAGGCAAAACACTGTGAATTTAAAATGGATCTCGGATTTTTTTTTAATAAGAAAGCCCTTGTCTGATATATGAAGTAAACAATGTTTCTTATATTCTTGTGTTCTTAATGTACCCAGACATATGGAAACGTCTATATGTTCATCACTTGGTGGTGGAGGAGGGGGCGGGGATCGCATCTGGCCTAGCTGGTTTAACTCATCTCCATGAAATGTTAATACATGCAAGGTTGCCAGCTTGGAGAAATGACAACATTCATTATCTTTGATTGATGAGCTATTAAAGGAGTTTCACACCATTCAAAATTCAAATATGAATTATTTTAGGTTCTGTGCAGGTGTCATGAAGACAATGACCAAGAGACAAGAGGAGACTGCTGTTCACCCCCTATCTACTTGAATCGTAAAATTAATTAATAACAGAATTGCCAACCTTTCTACTTGAATGGTAAAACTGATTAATATCAGGATTACCACAACCTTCAAAAAATAACTTCTTTGATCTGGTGTGTCAAAGCCTGCCTTTGGAATGACATACATGCTGCTGGTTTCCTTGTATTTTCTGATAACTGTTCACTTGTCTATTTTCACTCCATGGTTGTAGGAGGGACTCTGTATAGTCAAACACTTATGTTAGCTTCATCAGAAATTCAGCTAGATGTTAGACTGGATTGTTAAAAAATGTCACCTCTAGTTTCAAAGCAGTTTCAATATTGTGTAAATCAAATATTGTAATACTGGATACTTGTAGTCTTTTCTTCGATGGAGTCTTCCATCAAGTCGACAAATGAGTCCCAGTTGTGGGTCCGTGATGAGAGAAGAGCCCAATGCTAAACTCACATACACGGCGACAATACCGCATTGCAAGCCGATAAGGAGGATCACATTTTTTCTTTATAGATTAATATAGCCCATGTAAATAAATTTCACTGCTAATTTTAGTTTAAATGTTATGATCTAGAAGTCCAATGTGTTCCGCCTTTCAGAGTGGACAGGAGCACATACTGGCACCCCACTTGTGTCTCCAGTGTTTAACGCTGCAGTAAAAGGGTAATTGTTAGCCCTGTAATATGCTATTTCATTCACAGAATTTGTAGAAGGAGATATGTGTCTGCTTCTGAAAACTGCCTTTTGCAGTGAACCTGTGTTTGCATGTATGTGTGTGTGTCTCCCTTCTCCTGCTTCTTGTTCTGCTCCTTTCTAAATGTTGTTTACTGGTAATATCTTCCAGTCTGTTGAAGCGCTCACACTTGAAAAGGGAACTTATTGGTTCTCTCCACAGATGCTACCTGACCTGCTAAGTGTTTCCAGCATTTGCTGTTATTGTTACAGAGAGGTTTTATGGTAGGTTGCCAGAATTTTAAGACCAGAAATATCTGCTTCATTTAAACAGTTTAATCATTTAGAATATTGTTGTGGAAAAATGTGTTATTAATGTAAAATGTTTTGCTTAGTGCAGTAAGCATGCCTGGATGACAACCTTTCGTATCCATTATATGATAACATAAGAATTTTTAGGAGCCTGAAAAGGCCAATAAGCTCAACAAGATTATTTCATTTTGACACATCAATTCTATCTACCTCCCTTCTCAGCATATGCCTCACTCACTTCTTCCTCCAGAAACACCTCTTTTCCTTTGAAGCCCATTTATACTCTCCACTTTAATAGCCTTTCCTAGTAACTTATTCCACGACTCTATTACTGACTGACTTGCCTTCTTCGTCCTAACTTGCTAATTATTAACTTTTGTTCCCTGATAAATGAATTCTTTACCATATATGTGTTTTGCTAAGTTTTAGAGTTTATTTCTGCTCGATAGTTCCGAGTCTATTAACTAGAGGCATGGTAGGGCAGCTCAGTCCCATGGAGTGCACATCCTGTGGCATGTGGGAAGTGTTGTGTCCTTACACACTACAGCAAATCAACACGAGGCACATACTGGAGACAAGGTCACTCTGTGACCTGTACCTTTATTCAAAGGACCAAGAAGTGATGACCCTGCGAGGGACCTCCCTTTATATACCTGAATGACTAGGTGAGGAATGTCTCCCACAAGGTCACCTCCTATGGTCAAGGTGTGCATTTCTCAGGTGTATACAGTGTTGTTACATAAAGGTTCCAGTTATGTGAAGGTTACAAACATGACATCACCTCCCCCCCAACGACTTTGAGACAAAGATTGAGTCTTTCAGGCGGTCGACGCTCTCTCGTGGAGCGCCACAGTTGGGGCTCTGGTTTTTGAGCCTTGGCATGCGTCTTTGTCACCTGTGGTGATTCCGGCTTGTCCGGGCTGACTGCAGGGACTGTGCATGCTGCTGACGGTTCTTGTTGCTCGTTCACTGGCAGTGGTGTGGGCAGCATCTCATGATCTTCTTCAGGTTCCTCAGTGTCCATGCTGAACCTTTTTTTTACTTGGTCCAGATGCTTGCGGCATATCTGCCATTGTTGAGTCTGACCACTATGACCCTATTCCCCTCTTTACCAATTACAGTACCCTCAAGCCACTTGGGCCCCACAGTGTGATTAAGAACAAATACAGGGTCATCGGTTTCTATCCATCTACCCTTTGAGTTACGGTCGTGGCACTCATTTTGGGACTGGCGCTTGCCCTCAACAATGTTTGATAAGACTGGATGAATGAGGAACAGCCGAGTTTTTAGTCTATGTTTCATGAGTAGTTCCGCTGGCGGGACCCCTGTGAGCGAGTGCGGTCGGGATCTGTAGGCCAGCAGGAGGCGCGATAAACGGTATTGAAGGGAGGGTCCTTGAATCCGGAGCATGCCTTGCTTTATGATTTGGACCGCACGTTCCGCCTGGCCATTGGAAGCCGCTTGAATGGCGCTGTCCTGACATGTTTGATGCCATTACCCGACATGAACTCCCGGAATTCATAGCTAGTGAAACACAGGCCGTTGTCGCTAACTAGGATGTCCAGCAAGCCGTGGGTCACAAAGACCGCACGCAGACTCTCCACCGTGGTGGATGTCGTGCACGAATTCAATATGATGCACTCGATCCATTTCGAGTACGCACCAACAACAATGAGGAACATTTTTCCCATGAACGGGCCCGCGTAGTCTACGTGAATACGTGACCATGGCTTGATGGGCCAGGGCCACGGGCTGAGTGGGGCCTCCCTGAAGGCATTGCCCAGCTGGGCACACGTTGTGCACCTGCGAACAGAGTGTTCCAGGTCTGCATCAATTCCCGGCCACCATACATGTGACCGTACAAAGGCCTTCATAAGCACGATGCCTGGGTGCTCGCTGTGGAGTTCCCTGATGAATGCTTCCCTACCCTTCTGGGGCATGACGACCCGGCTGCCCCATAGTAGGCAGTCGGCTTGGATGCAGAGCTAATCCATCCGTCTGTGAAACGGTCTAACCTCTTCAGGGCATGCTCCGTGTGCGGGCGCCCAATCCCCAGTCAGGACACATTTCTTAATCAGAGATAGGAGGGGATCTCTGTTTATCCAGGTTTTGATCTGGTGGGCTGTGATGGGGGAGCCTGCGCTGTCAAAGGCATCGACAGCCATGACCATCTCGGCGCTTTGCTCCGCTGCCCCCCAGTGGTGGCCAGTGGGAGCCTGCTGAGCACGTCAGCGCAATTTTCGGTGCCTGGCCGGTGCCGTAGAGTGTAGTCGTACGCAGCCAGCGTGAGAGCCCATCGCTGTATGCGAACTGACGCATTGGCATTGACAGCTTTGCTGTCGGACAACAGGGATGTTAACAGCTTGTGGTCTGTTTCTAACTCGAACCTTCTCCCAAAAAGGTACTGGTGCATCTTTTTCACCCCGTAGACACATGCGAGTGCTTCCTTTTCAACCATCCCATATCCCCTTTCTGCCTGGGAGAACGACCTGGAGGCATAAGCCACAGGTTGGAGTTGGCCCTCATCATTACTCTGCTGCAACACGTACCCAACCCGATAGGATGATGCATCGCATGTCAAAAGCAATTTCTTACAGGGGCTGTACAGGGTCAATAACTTATTAGAACAAAGCAGGTTCCACGTCCGATTGAAAGCCCGTTCCTGACAGTTCCCCCAAAACCAATCGCAACCCTTACGCAGGAGCACATGTAGCGGCTCCAGCAATGTACTTCAGTTCGGTAGAAAGTTCCCGAAATAGTTCAATAGTCCCAGAAATGAACGCAACTCTGATGTGTTGCCGGGCCTGGGCACGCGATGGATCACCTCAGTTTTGGATTCAGTGGGCCGGATCCCTTCTGCGGCAACCCTCCTGCCCAAAAACTCGACCTCTGGGACCAAAAACACACACTTGGACTTCTTTGGTCGCAGGCCTACCCGGTCCAGTCGGCGTAGCACCTCCTCCAGGTTGTGGAGGTGTTCCTCGGTGTCTCGACCCGTGGTAAGGATGTCGTCCTGAAATACGATTGTTCCGGGGATGGATTTGAGCAGGCTTTCCATGTTCCTCTGAAAGATAGCGGCTGCTGAACGAATGCCAAACGGACACACTGTTGTAGATAAACAGCCCCTTGTGCGTGGTGATGGTGATCAGTAGCTTGGCTTCTTCGGCCAGTTCCTGGGTCATGTAGGTCGAAGTGAGGTCCAACTTGGGAACAGCTTACCGCCTGCCAGCGTGGCAAAAAGATCCTCCGCTCTCGGAAGCAGGTATTGATCCTGAAGGGTCACTCGGCTGATGGTGGCCTTGTAGTCGCCACAGATCCTGACCGAGCCATCCGTTTTTAGAACAGGGACGATGGGGCTTGCCCAGTCGCTGAATTCAACAGACGAAATTATGCCCTCTCTTAGCAACCTGTCCAACTCACTCTCAATTTTCTCCCGCATCACATAAGGCACAGCTCTGGCTTTGTGGTGCACTGGTGTGGCATCCGGGGTGATGCGTATCCTTACTTTGGTGCCTTTGAAGGTCCCGACGCCAGGTTGAAATAATGACTCGAACTTTTGTAGGACCTGTGAGCATGAACTTCGCTCCACAGATGAAATGGCGTGCACATCCCCCCATTTCCAGTTCATCTCGGCTAGCCAGCTCCTCCCCAAAAGCGCGGGACCATTTCCCGGGACAATCCAGAGTGGCAGCCGGTTCTGAGATCCATTATGTGTGACCTCCAAGTTTGCACTGCCTAGCACTGGGATGATCTCTTTGGTGTACGTCCGTAGTTGCGAGTCAATGCATTCTAGTTTGTGTCTGCTAGCTCTGAGTGGCCACAGTTTCTCGAATTGTTGGACACTCATAAGTGACTGGCTGGCTCCTGTGTCCAGCTCCATGTGTACCGGGATGCCGTTTAACAGTACTCTCATCATCATAGGTGGCTTTTTTGTGTATGAGCTGTGGATGTTTGCCACCTGGCCCCGTTGAATTTCAGCATCCATTGCTGTGTCCCAGGCATACCCCTGCCTTGCAAACCCCTCTTGTGGTTCATCCACTTCATAAACCAGCCTCGCTGCAGGCTTCCTGCACATCCTGGATAAATGTCCACTCAAGTTACAATTTCTGCAGATGAATTGTTGAAACCGGCAGGTCGTCACAGCATGTTTGCCCCTGCACCTCCAGCATGAGCTGAGATTGTTGTGAACAAAAGAGCTGTTACCAGGCATTCCTCTCTGATTGTCTCTTTGATTACTCTTGAGCACTCTGTTTGTGGGTGTCAATGGTCCCATCCCGGGACATATTGTCCCTTGTGATGGTGTAAATGTCCATTCAGCCTGCCATTGTATGTGTTGAGGACCCACCCTATAGTCTGTTACTGCCTGGTTGGTGTCGAATTGCCCTTGCCTGCCTGCGAGGTTCTGAGTCACGTTTACCATGTTAACTCCCTGTTCCATCGCCACGTTGGGAGCAGAGTTGCGTGCGTATATGATCTTGGTTTCCTCCTCGCTCACCATGAAGGTTTGAGCCATCAACACCGCTGCTTCCAAGGTCAAGTCCTTGGTCTCAATTAGCTTCCTAAAAATCCTGGCATGACCAATGCCCTCAATGAAGAAATCCCATAACATCTCCCCACTGCAGGCGTCTGTGAACTTAGAGGCTGGCCAAGCGCCGAAGGTCCGCAACGAAGTCCGGTATGCTCTGCCCTTCCCTACATCGGTGTGTATACAATCGGTGTTGGGCTATGTGTATACTACTCGCCGGTTTGAGGTGCTCACTGATCAGTTTGCTGAGCTCTTTGAAGGTCTTGTCCGCCAGCTTCTCGGGTGCGAGCAGGTCTTTCATCAGCGCGTACGTCTTAGCTGGTCAGTAGATGCGCCCTTCGCTTGTCAGCCGCTGCCGCTCCCAGCCAGTCCTTTGTGACAAAGCTCTGCTGGAGCCTCTCAACGAAATCATCCCAGTCCTCACCAACACAGTACCGTTCCTCCGTGTTACCGGTGGCCATTCTCTTGAGTCGTTGATTCCCGTTTTTCGTCGCCAAATGTTGTGTCCTTACACACTACAGCAAATCAACATGAGGCATATACTGGAGACAAGGCTCTGTGACCTGAACCTTTATTCACAGGACCAAGAAGTGATGACCCTGCGTGGGACCTCCCTTTATATACCCGGATGACCAGGTGAGAAGTGTCTCCCACAAGGTCACCCCCTATGGTCAAGGTGTGCATTTCTCAGGTGTATACAGTGTACAGTGTTGTTACATAAAGGTTATAGTTATGTGAAGGTTACAAACATGACAGGAAGTCCTGGACATTTTGTGCAGCCTGGACAACCCCGTGTGCAGGAGGTGTCTCCAGAAGCAGCAACTTGAACTCCGCATTTCATAGCTTGAGCGGCGGCTGGATCGCTGCAATGCATCTGCGAGATTGAGAATTTTGTGGATAGCAAGTTTCAGGAGGTGGTCACCGTGCAGCTTAAGAGTGGGCAGGCAGAGAGGAAGTGGGTGACCACCAGACAGAGGAGGAGTACTAGGCAGGTAGTGCAGGAATCCCCTGAGTCCATCTCGCTCTCCAACCAATATTCTGTTCTGAGTACTGGTGAGGGCGATGGTGCCTCTGGGGAGTTTTAGATTTCCCCATAAGCGGAAACATCCTCTCTACATCTACCTTCTTGAGCCCCATCAGTATCTTATATGTTTCGATAAGATCATCTCTCATTCTTTTAAACTCCAATGAGTATAGGCCCAACCTACTCAACCTTTCCTCATAAGTGAATCCCTTCATCTCAGGAATCAACCTAGTGAACCTTCTCTGAACAGCCTCCAATGCAAGTATATCCTTCCTTAAATAAGGAGACCAAAACTGTACGCAGTACTCTAGGTGTGGCTTCACTAATACCCTGTACAGTTGGAGCAGGGCTTATCTGCTTTTATACTCCACCCCCTTGCAATGAAGGCCAACATTCCATTAGCCTTCCTGATTACCTACTGTAACTGCATACTAACCTTTTGTGTTTCACGCACAAGGACCCCCAGGTTCCGCTGTACTGCAGTCTTTTGTAATTTATCTCTATTTAAATAATAATTTGCTTTTTTATTTTTCCTACCAAAGTGGATAACCTCACACTTTCCTACATTATACTCCATCTGCCAAATGTTTGTCCACTCAATTAGCCTGTCTATATCCCTTTGAAGATTATTTGTGTCCTCCTCACAACTTGCTTTCCCACCCATCGTATCATCAGCAAACTTGGTTACATTACACTCCCTTCATCCAAGTCATTAATATAAATTGTAAATAGTTGAGACCCCAGCACCGATCCCTGTGCTACCCCACTAGTTACCGTTTGCCAACCGGAAAATTACCCATTTCTGATACTCTATACTCTGATTTCTGTTAGTTAGCCAATCCGCTAGCCAAGCTATTATATTATCCCCAACCACGTGAGCTTTTATCTTGTGCAGTAAATTTTTATGTGGCACCTTATCGAATGCCTTCTGAAAATCCAAATACACCACATCCATTGGTTCCCCTTTATCCACATTGCTTGTTACATCCTCAAAGAACTCCAGCAAATTTGTCAAACATGATTTCCCTTTCAAAAAACCATGCTGACTCTGCTTGACTGTATTATGTTTTTCCAAATGTCCTGCTACTGCTTCCTTAATAATGGACCCCAGCATTTTCCCAATGACAGATATTAGGCTAATTGGTCTATAGTGCCCTGCTTTCTGTCTGCCTCCTTTTTTAAATAGGGGCGTTACATTTGCGGTTTTCTAATCTGCTGGGACCTCCCCAGAGTCTAGGGAATTTTGTTTGATTACAACCAATGCATCCACTATCTCTGCAGCCACTTCTTTTAAAACCCTGGGATGCGAGCCATCAGGTCCACGGGACTTGTCCACCTTTAGTCCCATTATTTTACCAAGTACTTCTTCTTTAGTGATAGTGATTGTTCTAAGTTCCTCCATCCCTATAGCCTTTGATTATCCATTATTGGAATGTTTTTAGTGTCTTTTACCGTGAAGACCTTTACCGTGAAGACCAATACAAAATATTTGTTCAAAGTCTCTGCCATTTCCCGGTTCCCCATTATTAATTCCCCAGTCTCATCCTCTAAGGGACCAACATTTACTTTAGCCACTCTCTTCCTTTTCATATACCTGTAGAAACTCTTACGATCTGTTTTTAGATTTCTTGCTAGTTTACTTTCATAATCTATCTTCCCTCTCTTTAGTATTTTTTTAGTCGTCTTTTGCTGTTTTTTAAGTTTCCCAATCCTCTGGCCTCCCACTAATCTTGGCCACTTAGTGTGCCATTATTTTCAATTTGATACCATCCTTTATTTCCTTAATTAGTCACAGATGGTTATCGCTTCTCTTAAAGTCTTTCCTTCTCACTGGAATATATTTTTGTTCAGAGTTATGAAATATCTTCTTAAATATCCACCACTGCTCATCAACCATCTTACACTTTAATCCCAATTTCCCAGTCCACTTTAGCCAATTCTGCCTTTGTCCTTTGTCGTCTCCTTTATTTAAGCTTAGGAAACTGGTTTGAGATCCAACTTTCTCACCTGCCAACTGAATTTGA
This sequence comes from Pristiophorus japonicus, assembly GCF_044704955.1. Classification (NCBI taxonomy): domain Eukaryota; kingdom Metazoa; phylum Chordata; class Chondrichthyes; family Pristiophoridae; genus Pristiophorus; species Pristiophorus japonicus. The sequence continues at coordinate 86,744,547 of NC_091978.1, read as the reverse complement.
AATTCAACCATGCTATGATCACTCTTTCCTAGAGGATCCTTTACTAGGAGATCATTTATTAATCCTGTCTCATTACACAGTACCAGATCTAAGATAGCCTGCTCCCTGGTTGGTTCTGCAATGTAATGTTCAAGGAAACTATGCCAGATACACTCTATGAACTCTTCCTCAAGACTACCTTGGCCAATTTGCTTTGTCCAATCAATATGAAGGTTAAAATCATCCATGATTATTGCCGTTCCTTTATTACAAGCCTCCATTATTTCTTGATTTATACTCCGTCCAACAGTGTAGCTACTGTTTGGGGGCCTATAGACTATGCCCACCAGTGACTTCTTCCCCTTATTATTCCTGATCTCCACCCAAACTGATTCTACATCTTGATCTTCTGAGCCATTTCTCACTACTGCACTGATCTCATCCTTTATTAACAGAGCTACCCCACCTCCTTTTCCTTTCTGTCTGTCCTTCCAAATTGTCAAATACCCCTGAATATTTAGTTCCCAGCCTTGGTCACCTTGCAACCACGTCTCTGTAATGGCTATCAGATCATACGCATTTATATCTATTTGTGCCGTCAGTTCATCTATTTTGTTACAAATGCTGCTTGCATTCAGGTAAAGAGATTTTAATTTTAATTTTTGTATCATTTTTCCCTGCTTTGACCCCACTTTCTGATACACTTTTATGTTTATGCATTCTGTCCCTTCCTAACACACATTGGCTATCATTTCCCCCAATGCTGCCCTGCTCTATTCCCTTCTCCTTGTTCTTTGACTTTTTAAATTTCCATTCACCTGAACCCTCCTCCCCCACCATTTAGTTTATAGTCCTCTCTACATCCTAGTTATTTGATTAGCCAGGACATTAGTCCCAACATGGTTCAAGTGAAGCCCGTCCCAACGGAACAGCTCCCTCTTACCCAGTACTGGTGCCAGTGCCCCATGAACCAAAACCAATTTCTCCCACACCAGTCTTTCAGCCACATGTTTATCTCTCTGACCTTATTTACCCTATGCAAATTTGCTCGTGGCTCAGGTGGTAATCCAGAGATTATTACCTTTGTGGTTCTGCTTTTTAATTTGGCCCCTAGCTGCTCATACTCCCTGAGCAGAACCTCTTTCTTTGTCCTACCTGTTGTGTATGGAGAAAGAGTCAGACAGAACACTGTGAGCTCAAAGTAAAGTGTGACCTTAGTCTTCTATTGCAGGTCTCCAGAGTTCCTCTCGAACCTGTGGAGCCTCCTTAAATACCTGTGCTCCCAAAGGATTATAGGATCCTTTGGAACGCCAAGGGATGAGCCCTCAGGTGGCTGTACAGAGTAAATACAAGTCCACATATATAACAACATTTCGCGCCCCCCCCCCCCCTCCAAAGTCAATAGTGTAACTATTTACAATGTGAGTCGATCTGGGGCCCTTCTTGTCCTGGTTGATCGTCTTGGTGTGAAAGCTGGTGTTGTTGAATCATTTGTTGGGCCCTTGCTGGGCTGCTGTGCAGCTGGCCTTGTTGGGCTGCCTGGTGTGTTGAGCCCTGCAGAGCTGCTGTGGATGATGGGTTCTGCTTCATGGTCAACCGTGGTGTCGGTTGCCACTGGTGTGTATGTTGGGGGATCAAAAAAGGTAGAGTCCAAGATGGGTTGCTCAGGGTAGTCCGTGAATCTGAGTTTGATTTGGTCCAAGTGTTTCTGGTCAATGAGTCCATTTGAAAGTTTGGCCCAAAACACCCTGCTTCCCTCTTTGGCCACGACAGTGCCGGGAAGTCACTTGGGACCTTGTCCATAATTTAATACAAATACAAGATCATTGATTTCAATCTCGCGTGACACATTTGTGCTATCATGGTACACACTTTGTTGAAGCCACCTGTTTTCTGCCTGTTCATGTAGATCAGGGTGAATTAACGAGAGCCTTGTCTTAAGTGCTCTCATGAGCAGTTCAACAGGTGGGATCCCAGTGAATGAGTGGGGTCTCGTGCGGTAGCTAAGCAGGACTCTGGATAGGCGAGTCTGCAGTTAGCCTTCAGTTACCCTCTTCAAGCCTTGCTTGATGGTTTGCACTGCTCTCTCTGCCTGACCATTGGGCGCTAGTTTAAACGGGACCGATGTGACATATTTGATCCCGTTACGGGTCATGAATTCTTTGAACTCAGCACTGGTAAAACATGGCCCGTTGTCGCTCACTAGGACATTGGGTAGGAAGTGTGTGGCAAACATGGCCCGCAGGCTTTCAGTAGTGGCAGCGGACGTGCTAGCCGACATTAGCTCACATTCAATCCAGCTAGAGTACTCGTCTACAACCACAAGTAACATTTTACCCAAGAATGGGCCTGCATAGTCGACGCAGTGTACCATAGACCACGGTTTGGAGGCCAAGACCATAAACTTAGCGGCGCCTCCCTGGGTACATTGCTTAACTGCGAGCATGTGTTACATCTGTGAACACAGAAAACTAAATCCGCATCAATACCGGACCACCACACGTGGGATCTGGCTATCACTTTCATCATTACGATGCCTGGGTGGATACTGTGGAGGTCATTTATGAAGGTTTCTCTGTCCTTCTTGGGGACCACTACTCGATTGCCCCACAGAAGGCAGTCTGCCTGTATAGACATTTCATCTTTGCACCACTGGAACGACTTTATCTCTTCCTGCATTTCCATTGGGACACTGGACCAGCTCTCTTGAAGCACATAGCTTTTGACTAGAGATAATAAGGGGTCCTGGCTTGTCCAGGTTTTGATCTGCCGGGCAGTGACGGGTGATTGCTCACTCTCAAATGCTTCCATGGCTAGATCTGCGGGCTGCGCCATTTCCACCCCGTGGTGGGCAATGGCAGCCTACTGAGAGCATCGGCGCAGTTTTCTGTGCCTGGCCTGTGGCGGATGGCATAGTTGTATGCGGACAACGTGAGCGCCTATCTCTGGATGCGGATGAATGCGTTAGTATTTATCCCTTTACTCTCGGAGAACAGGGATATAAGTGGCTTATGGTCAGTTTACAATTCGAATTTTAGCCCAAACAGGTATTGATGCATTTTCTTTACCCCATAGACACATGCTAACACTTCTTTCTCAATCATGATATAGGCTCTCTAGGCCTTAGACAGACTCCTGGATGCATAAGCAACCAGTTGCAATTTCCTGAAATCATTAGCTTGTTGCAATACACAACCAACGCCATATGATGACACATCACATGCTAGTACCAAACACTTACATGGATCATACAGCACAAGCAATTTGTTTGAGCATAACAATTTTCTCGCTTTTACAAAGGCATTTTCTTGGCTTTTACCCCAAACCCATTCGTCCCCTTTTCATAGTAAGACATGTAGCGGTTCTAACAGTCTGCTGAGACCTGGTAAGAAGTTACCAAAGTAGTTCAAGTGTCCCAGAAACGACCTGAGCTCCATCACGTTCTGTGGCCTCGGTGCGTTCTCGATTGCCTCCGTCTTTGCGTTGGTGGGCCTGATGCCGTCCACCGCAATCCTCCTTCCCAGGAACTCCACTTCAAGCGCCAGGAAAATGCACTTTCAACATTTTAACCTGAGCCCCACGCGGTTGAGTCGACTAAGAACCTCCTCCAAGTTCTGCAGATTCTCGACTGTGTTCCAACCTGTGAACAAGATGTCGTCCTGGAAGACCACGGTGTGCGGGACCGACTTCACTAAGCTTTCCATGTTTCTCTGGAATATCGCCGCCGCTGATCGGATTCCAAACGGGCATTTATTATAAACAAAAAGACCTTTGTGCGTGTTGGTGCAGGTGAAGCCTTCGATGATTCCTCCAGTTCCTGCGTCATGTAGGCTGAAGTCAGATCCAGCTTCGTGAACGTCTTTCCTCCCGCCAGCGTTGCAAAGAGGTCGTCGGTCTTTGGTAGTGGGTATTGGTCCTGCAGGGAGAAACGATTGATAGTTACTTTGTAATCGCCACAGATTCGGACGGTGCCGTCTCCCTTGAGGACTGGGACAATAGGACTGGCCCACTCATTGGAACTCAATCCTGGAAATGATGCCCTCTCTTTGCAGCCGGTCTAGCTCGATCTCTACTCTTTCTCTCATCATGTACGGTACTGCTCTCACCTTGTGATGGATGGGTCGGACCCCCGGAATTAAGTGGATGTGCATTTTTGCTCCTTGGAATTTGCCAATGCCTGGTTCGAACAGCGAAGGAAACTTGTTTAAGATCTGGGCACAAGAAGTGTCGTCAGCGGGCGATAGTGCTCGGACGTCGTCCCACTTCCAGCGTATCTTTCCCAGCCAGCTCCTGCCAAGCAGCGTGGGACCATCGCCCGGTACCACCCAGAGTGGTAGCTTGTGCACTGCTCCATCATAGGAGACCTTTACAGTAACACTGCCGATTACAGGAATTAGTTCTTTCGTGTAAGTTCTTAGATTCGTGCGAACTGGAGTTAAGACTGGCCTTGAGGCCTTGTTGCACCACAACCTTTCAAAAATCTTTTTGCCCACGATGGACTGGCTCGCGCCCATGTCCAGCTCTATTGACACCGAGAGTCCATTTAGTTCAACATTCAGCATTATCGGGGGACTTTTCGTGGTGAATGTGTGCACCCCATGTACCTCTGCTTCCTCGATCTAAGGCTCTGGTTCGTCGTGATCCTCCATCGATCTGTCATCCTCTGCAACATGGTGGTTTGCAGGTTTAACAGGCTTTGCAGCTCGCCTGCACACTCGTTGGAGGTGTTACATTGTTCCACAGCCTTTGCAAATGTACTCTTTGAATCGGCATGAATGGAAACGATGATCACATCTGCAGCTCCAACAAGCTGTTAGTGGCCTTGCATTCATCACCCTTCATGGTGGACTCTGTGAGACATCTGTGGACGTGTAGCTGCAGGTATGTAGGCCTGCCCTGTACGTTACAATTCGGAAACAACATCACTTTGTTCACAGTATTTGTAGCATCACTTGTGTGCTGAGAGATTTGCTTCGTATTGTCACTGGTGGCATTGAATGCTTGGGCTACCGTTATCGCCTTACTCAAGGTTGGGTCTCTACAGTCAAAAGTTTGCGAAGTAAGGTTTCGTGGCCAATGCCAAGTACGAAAAAGTCTCTGAACATGTGCTCCAAATGTCCTTCCTGGCCTTCAGACCTTTTGTAGAACCGATATCTCGCCATCAGAACGCTTTCCTTCGGGTTCAAATGCTCTCGGACCAGTGTGCACAAATTGTCGTATGATTTCTCCGTGGGTTTCGCTGGAGTGAGCAGATTCTTCATGAGGCCATACGTTGGTGCCCCACAGATGGTGAGGAGGATCGCCCTTTGTTTGGCAGCGCTCTCTTCCCCATCTAGCTCGTTGGCCACGAAGTATTGGTCGAGTCGCTCCACAAAAGTTTCCCAATCATTTCCCTCCGAGAATTTCTCCAGGATGCCCACTGTTCTCTGCATCTTTGGGTTCGCTATCTGTATCTCATCGCCAGCTGTGTATGGAGAAAGAGTCAGACTGAACACTGTGAGCTCAAAGTAAAATGTGACCTTAGTCTTTTATTGCCAGTCTCCAGAGTGCCTCTCCAACCTGTGAAGCCGCCTTAAATATCTGTGCTCCCATGGGATTATGGGACCCTTGGGACTCCAGGGGATGAGCCCTCTGGTGGCTGTACATACAAGTTTACATATATAACACTACCTATTTCGTTAGTGCCCACGTGGACCACGACAACTGGATCTTCCCCCTCGCACTCCAAGTTCCTCTCCAGCCCTGAGACGATGTCCTTAACCCTGGCACCGGGCAGGCAACACAGCCTTTGGGACTCACGCTCTCGGCTGCAGAGAACTGTATCTATCCCCCTAAAAATACTGTCCTCTACCACTACGATGTTTCTTTTTATTCACCCACTGTACCACGGTGCAGTAGTCAGTTTTCTCATCCTCCCTGCAGTCCCTGCTCTCATCCACACAGGGAGTAAGAATCTCGTACCTGTTAGACAATTTCAAAGGCTGAGGGTCCTCCAATGCTATTTCCTGGGTCCCCATACTTGCCTCACTCATAGTCACACCCTCCTGTCCCTGACCACGGGCCAAATTTGAATTAATTAATCTAATGGGTATGACTGCCTCCTGGAACGCAGCGTCCAGGTAACTCTCCCCCTCCCTGATGTATCACACTGTCCGCAGCTCGGACTCCAGCTCATCAACGTGGAGCCGAAGTTTCTCGAGCTGCAGACACTTGCTGCAGACGTGGTCATGGTGGACCTCAATGGTGTCCACCAGCACCCATGTGTTTCAGCAGTAACACATCACCTGCCCTGCCATCTATACTGTAATTAATTAGGTTTAGTTTTTAATCCCGGCAGGATTAGATGAGTGGGCAAATGCATGGCAGATGCAGTATAATGTAGATAAATGTGAGGTTGTCCACTTTGGTGGCAAAAACAGGAAGGCAGAATATTATCTGAATGGTGACAGATTAGGAAAAGGGAAGGTGCAACGAGACCTGGGTGTCATGGTACATCAGTCATTGAAAGTTGGCATGCAGGTACAGCAGGCGGTGAAGAAGGCAAATGGCATTTTGGCCTTCATAGCGAGAGGATTTGAGTATAAGAGCAGGGAGGTCTTACTGCATTTGTACAGGGCCTTGGTGAGGCCACACCTTGAATATCGTGTACAGTTTTGGTCTCCTAATCTGAGGAAGGGCATTCTTGCTATTGAGTGTGAGTGCAGCGAAGATTCACCAGACTGATTCCCAGGATGACAGGACTGACATATGAAGAAAGACTGCATCAACTAGGCTTATATTCACTGGAATTTAGAAGAATGAGAGGGGATCTCATAGAAACATATAAAATTCTGATGGGATTAGACAGGTTAGATGCAGGAAGAATGTTCCCGATTTTGGGAACCAGAACCAAGGGTCACAGTCTAAAGATATGGGGTAAGCTATTTAGGACTGAGATGAGGAGAAACTTCTTCACTCAGAGAATTGTGAACCTGTGGAATTCTCTACCACAGAAAGTTGTTGAGGCCAATTCATTAGATATATTCAAAAGAGAGTTAGATGTGGCCCTTACGGCTAAAGAGATCAAGGGCTATGGAGAGAAAGCAGGAATGGGGTACTGAAGTTGCATGATCAGCCATGATCATATTGAATGGTGGAGCAGGCTCGAAGGGTGGAATGGCCTACTCCTGCACCTATTTTCTATGTTTCTATGTTTCTCTTCATTTAAGCAATGCCCAAGTAAAGAGAGAGAAACTCACCAACCAATCACTTCCCTACTTTCCTGTGAAATCACATGTTGATTCTTTTTACTACTTATCTTAGCTGGTCAGTTGATGTTGGTTGGGCTGACTGCTTTGCCCTCTCGCAACCTTTCCGGACTCCCGCTGCTCGGCTCTCTCGCGACCTTTCCAAATTCCTGCTGCTCGGCTCTGTCACGGCCTTTCCGCTTCATGGCACCCCACCAATCCGCTCTCTGGGCTCCAGTGACGTCAAATGTAGTCCCCCTCTTTGCCTTTGTTGCCCTCTCTGAGCTGGCTGTGTGCTGGGGCTGGGCTGGTTGCTGCTCCTTATCCTCCCCATTGCCGGTGTTGGTGTTCCCTCCTAGGTCGGGGAACTCACTGTCCCCTTTCTCCTTTGGGCAACATGTGCCCCAACACACTGTTGACCCTTTATACTTGGAGAAAATGTCCTCTTTCACACTGCACTGCCCTGACTCCTAGCTCTTCATTTTGCAATATGTGTTGTCATCTCTTGCATGTAGCTGCTTAAAAAAATCTGTAACAGCAGTTGTGTGCTGCCACCTGGGAGATATCCTTCACATGCCTAGTCTTTACCTACTGTTGTTAATACTGTTCCAGGAAAAAAACTGGCACGCAATGCTCAGACGAGGCAGGCCATCAGATATACCTGAGCTGACCCAGTTCAAGGAGCAGGTCATAGATCTGTTGAGAAAACTCCCAGCTCAGCTGAGGTTAATGAGTTCACACCTAGATATTCTTCATGGCATCCCTATAAATCAGCAAGCCACTAGAATAATCCTCAAGTTTCACTGTCTCCTCAATCTCTGGGGGGGATCTGGTCACCCGTTCTTAGCTCATGGTTTCTTTTGCTGCAGCAAAATATTGCGCTATCTGTCCTATTCCTTCACTATCACTGCCTGCATCACTCTCTCACTCCCACACACTAGCTCAGATACATTCACCTGGGAGAAAATAGATAATGTACGTGAGGAAGTGGCACTGGGTGATTAACAGAGGAAAATGGGATCGGAGGAGTTTGGAGTGGCTAAGAATGTGCTAACTTCCCAGCGAACGCTGCAGAGATGGCTGCCCTTGGCTAAGGAGTTGGTGCTTTCTCCGCCAAGAATCACAGACTGGAGGCAGTAGGAGCCTAGTTAGTTAGAATCCTACATTATAGTTTTCAGATATTTGTGGACAGGATACAGGCCACTGTCTCTTAAGGCTTTCCAGATCTATTAACAACAATGAGACCTGATTATGGACCCAGTAGAATGGCGAAGGCTGGAGTTGACCTGTGAGAGGCTGCCATTTCTCAGGACAGTGCCAGGCATCCAGCCTATCTCCTCAGAGCTCCACACAATGAGGCAGGACTAAGCTGTTGAGGTAGACACTCAAGATGAATCCCCAGCTAGTCTTTCTCTAAACCAAGCTGTCATAACAGGAATGCCACCTCAGTTCCAAGAGCCTCTTGTACCACACAAGTAGTCAAGGACCTCTCATGATACTGGATCTCAAGTCACACCCGAGAATCAGAAAAGTGCATTTAGACACCCAGGGGAAGCATTGTGTGAAGAAGGAGTAGCTGGTCTAAAAGAGTGTTGGAATAAAAGGAAAGGGTATATTTATTTCATGCTCAGTTATATGGAACAGGAGGCAGCAGATACTGTCTTGCAGGGTCTGGTAGGTGCAAAGAGGTTTGGCATCCTGCGAGGTGCTAAACTATGTTCTGCCATTGAAGGGGAGTAAAAGGATATGGGAACAGTGCCCGCACATGGGATTAAGATTACTGCTTATGTGGAGGAAAACACCAGCATGGACTGATTGGGATACACAGCCGGTTTCTGTGTTGTAATTTCTGTGTGAGGCCATCCACTTTAGATTCAAGAAAAATAAAGCAGAGTATTTAGGAACTATGGGGTACCAAATACATTTGGGTATCCATGTACACAAATTAAGAAAAGCTAGTGCACAGGTACAAAAAGCATTCAAAAATGCTAATGGATTTTTGGCCTTTATCTCACGCTGGAATGCAATGAAACATAGAAACATAGAAAATTATAGCGCAGAAGGAGGCCATTTCGGCCCACCGTGTCCACGCCGGCCGACAAAGAGCCGCACGGCCCTTGGTCAGCAGCCCTAAAGGTTATGAGGAGGAACTAATGTTACAGTTGTATAGAACAGTTGACACGCTCCCCGCTGGAGTGGAACTAAACTACGGAACCAGTGGGAAGCTGTTCAACCTTCGACGTCTTCAGGCCAGGTCCAAGACCACACTAACCTCTGTCATCGAGCTACAGTATGTGGGCGATGCCTGCGTCTGCGCACATACAGAGGCTGAACTCCAAGTCATGGTCGACGTTTTCACTGAGGCGTATGAAAGCATGGGCCTTATGCTAAACATCCGTAAGACAAAGGTCCTCCACCAGCCTGTCCCCGCCGCACAGCACTGCCCCCCAGGCATCAAGATCCACGGCACAGCCGTGGACAACGTGGACCACTTCCCATATCTCGGGAGCCTACTATCAACAAGAGCAGGCATTGAAGGCGAGATCCAACACCGCCTTGAGTGCAGCCTTTGGCCACCTGAGGAAAAGAGTGTTTGAAGACCAGGCCCTCAAAACTGCCACCAAGCTCATGGTCTAAAGGGCTGTAGTATTACCCGCCCTCCGGTATGGCTCAGAAACATCGACCATGTACAGTATACACCTCAAAAAGCTGGAGAAATACCACCAACGATGTCTCCGCAAGATCCTACAAATCCCCTGGGAGGACGGACGCACCAACATTAGTGTCCTCGACTAGGCCAACATCTCCAACATCGAAGCACTGACCACATTTGATCAGCTCCGCTGGGCAGGCCACATAGTTCGCATGCCAGACACGAGACTCCTAAAGCAAGTGTTCTTCTCGGAACTCCTTCACGGCAAAGGAGCCAAAGGTGGGTAGCGGAAACATTACAAGGACACCCTCAAAGCCTCCCTGATAAAGTGCAACATGCCCACTGACACCTGGAAGACCCTGACCAAAGACCACCCTAAATGGAGGAATCGCATCCAGGGGGGCGCTGAGCACCTCGAGTCTCATCGCCGAGAGCATGCAAAAATCAAGCGCAGGCAGCGGAAAAAGCGTGCGGCAAATCTGTCCCACCCACCCCTTCCCTCAACCACTATCTGCCCCACCTGTGAGAGACTGTGGTGCTTGTATTGGACTGTTCAGCCGCCTAAGGACTCATGTTAAGAGTGGAAGCAAGTCTTCCTCGATTCCGAGGGACTGCCTATGATGATGAGAATGATGTATAGAGCATTAGTCGGACCTTTCTGGAATGCTGTGTTCAGTTCTGGTCACCGCTCCTCAGGAAAATCAGCCTGGCCTTGGAGGTGGTACAGCACAGATTCACTAGAATGATACCAGGGCTTAAAGGGTTAAATTATGTGGGCAGGCTGCATAAACCTGCAGGGTAAACCTGGCTTGCATTCCCTTAATTATAGAAGATTGAGGGGTGATCTAATCGAGGTGTTTAAAAAGATAAAAGGATTTGATAGGGTATATACAGAGGAACTATTTCCTCTGGTGGGGGAATCGAGAACAAAGGCGCACAATCTTATAATTAGAGCCAAGCTATTCAGGAGTGAAATCAGGAAGTACTTCTTCACACAAAGGGTAGTGGAAATCTGGAACTCTCTTCCCCAAAAATCTGTGGACTCTGGGTTAATTGTGTAAAGTCTTTACTCTACAGCATGAAACCACACGAGGCACATTCTGGGAACAAGGTCACTCTCTGACCTTAACTCTTTATTCACAGGACTCCAAAGACGATGACCCTGTGTAGGACCTCTCTTTTTATACCTGTGTGATCAGGTAAGGAGTGTCTCCCACAAGTTCACCCCTTGTGGTCAAGGTGTGCATCTAGGTTGAGTGTATACAGTAATACAGTGGTGTTACATTGTGGTTACATACATGACATCACCTTCCCCCCCAAAGTCTTATTGGGATCATAGGTTTAGTCTTTCAGGTAGTCTACGCTCCCTCGTGGAGCGCCACAGTTGGAGCTCTGGTTGTTGGACACCGACGTGAGTGTCTGTCACCTGTGGTGATTCCGGCCTGTCCGGGCTGACCGCAGGGGCTGTGCATTCTTAGAAACATAGGTGCAGGAGTAGGCCATTCGGCCCTTCGAGCCTGCACCGCCATTCAATGAGTTCATGGCTGAACATGCAACTTCAGTTCCACATTCCTGCTTTCTCGCCATATCCCTTGATCCCCCTACTGATAAGGACTACATCTAACTCCTTTTTGAATATATTTAGTGAATTGGCCTCAACAACTTTCTGTGGTAGAGAATTCCACAGGTTCATCACTCTGTGGGTGAAGAAGTTTCTCCTCATCTCGGTCCTAAATGGCTTACCCCTTATCCTTAGACGGTGACCCCTGGTTCTGGACTTCCCCAACATTGGGAACTTTCTTCCTGCATCTAACCTGTCTAAACCCGTCAGAATTTTAAACGTTTCTATGAGATCCCCTCTCATTCTTCTGAACTCCAGTGAATACAAGCCCAGTTGATCAATTCTTTCTTGATATGTCAATCCGGCCATCCCGGGAATCAGTCTGGTGAAGCTTCGCTGCACTCCCTCAATAGCAAGAATGTCCTTCCTCAGGTTAGGAGACCAAAACTGTACACAGTACTCCAGGTGTGGCCTCACCAAGGCCCTGTACAACTGAAAGTAACAGCTCCCTGCCCCTGTACTCAAATCCCCTCGCTAAGAAGGCCAACATGCCATTTTCTTTCCTAACCGCCTGCTATACCTGCATGCCAACCTTCAATGACTGCTCTTGTTGCTCATTCACTGGCGGTGTTGTGAGCTCCATCTCATGGTCTTCTTCAGGTTCCTCCGTGTCGATGCTGAACCTTTTTTTTCACTTGGTCCAGATGCTTACGGCATATTTGACTATTGTTGAGTTTTACCACGATGACCCTATTCCCCTCTTTGTCAATTACAGTACCCTCAAGCCATTTGGGCCCCATGGCGTGATTGAGGACGAATACACGATCATTTATTTCTATACATCTCCCCCTCGCTTACGGTCATGGTACTCGTTTTGTGACTTGCGCTTGCCCTCAACTATGTTAGTCAGGACTGGGTGAATGAGGGACAACCGAGTTTTGAGTGTCCGTTTCATTAGTAGCTCTGCGGGCGGGACCCCCGTGAGCAAGTGCGGTCAGGATCCATAGGCCAGCAGGAGACGCGATAGGCGGTATTGTAGGGAGGGTCCTTGAATCCTGAGCATACCTTGCTTGATGATTTGGACCGCACGTTCCGCCTAGCCGTTGGAGGCCGGCTTGAATGGCGCAGTCCTGACGTGGTTGATGCCATTGCCCGACATAAACTCTCGGAATTCGTAGCTTGTGAAACACGGGCCATTGTCACTAACCAGGATGTCCGGAAAGCCATGGGTTGCAAAGATCACACGTAGGCTTTCCACGGTGGTGGATGTCGTGCATGAATTCAGAACAATGCACTCGATCCATTTCGAATACGCACCTACCACAATAAGAAACATCTTACCCATAGTCAACATGAATGCGTGACCATGGCCTGGTGGGCTAGGGCCACTGACTGAGCGGGGCCTCCCTGGGTGCATTGCTCAGCTGGGCACATGTCGTGCACCTGCGAACACAGTGCTCCAGGTCTGAATCAATTCCAAGCCACCAAACGTGTGACCGGGCAATGGCCTTCATCAGCACAATGCCTGGGTGCTCGCTGTGGAGTTACCTGATGAATGCCTCTCTGCCCTTCTGGGGCATAACTACCCGGCTGCCCCATAGTAAGCAGTCGGCTTGGATGGAGAGCTCATCCATCCGTCTGTGGAACGGTCTGACCTCCTCAGGGCATGCTCCATGTGCAGGCGCCCAATCCCCAGTCAGGACACATTTCTTAATCAGGGATAGGAGGGGATCTCTGTTTGTCCAGACTTTGATCTGGCGTGCTGTGATGGGGGTGTCTGCGCTGTCAAAGGCATCGACAGCCATGACCATCTCGGTGCTTTGCTCCACTGCCCCCTCAGTGGTGGCCAGTGGAAGCCTGCTGAGCGTGTCCGCGCAATTTTCAGTGCCGGGCCGGTGCCGGATGGAGTAGTCATAAGCAGCTAGCGTGAGGGCCCATCGCTGTATGTGAGCTGATGCGTTGGCATTGATAGCCTTGCTGTCAGATTAAAGGGATGTTAATGGCTTGTAGTCCGTCACTAACTCAAATTTCCTACCAAAGAGGTACTGATGCATTTCTTTTACACCATAGACACATGAAAGCGCTTCCTTCTCGACCATGTCATATCCCCGTTCTGCTTGAGAGAGCGACCTGGAGGCATAAGCCACAGGTTGTAGTTGACCCTCAGCATTGCCCTGCTGCAACACGCACCCAATCCCATAGGACGATGCATCACATGTCAGAACCAATTTTTTACAAGGGTCGTACAGGGTCAACAATTTGTTTGAACAAAGTAGGTTTCGCGCCCGATCAAAAGCTCGTTCCTGATAGTCCCCCCAAAACCAATCGCAACCCTTACGCAGGAGCATGTGTAGCGGCTCCAACAACGTGCTCAAGTTCAGCAGAAAGTTCCCAAAATAGTTCAACAGTCCCAGGAATGAACGCAACTCCGATGTGTTGCAGGGCCTGGATGCTCATTGAAACGCCTCTGTTTTGGATTCGGTGGGCCGAATCCCATCTGCAGCAACCCTCCTGCCCAGAAACTCAACCTCAGGAGCTAAAAACACACATTTAGACTTCTTGAGTCACAGGCCTACCCGGTCCAGTCGGCGTAGCACCTCCTCCAGGTTGTGGAGGTGTTCCTCGGTGTCTCGAGCTGTGATGAGGATGTCGTCCTGGAATACGATCGTTCCAGAAATGGATTTAAGCAGGCCTTCCATGTTTCATTGAAAAATCGCGGCCACTGATCGAATGCCAAACGGGCACCTGTTATAAGCGAACAGTCCCTTGTGCATGGTGATGGTGGTCAGTAGTTTGGATTCGTCGGCCAGTTCCTGGGTCATATAGGCTGAAGTGAGGTCCAACTTGGTGAATAGCTTGCCGCCTGCCAGCGTGGTGAAAAGGTCCTCCGCTCTCGGGAGCGGGTATTGATCTTATAGGGACACCCGATTGATGGTGGCCTTGTAGTCACCACAGATCCTGACAGAGTTATCCGTTTTTAGGACGGGAACGCTGGGGCTCGCCCAGTCGCTGAATTCAACAGGTGAGATGATGCCCTCTCTCAACAGCCGGTCCAATTCGCTCTCGATCTTTTCCCGCATTACACACGGCACCGCTCTGGCTTTGTGGTGCACTGGCCTGGCATCCGGGATGATGTGTATCACTACTTTAGTGCCTTTGAAAGTCCCGACGCCAGGTTGGAATAGTGAATCGAATTGTTGCAGAACTTGTGAACACAAACTTCACTCCACAGATGACATTGCGTGAACATCCCCCCATTTCCAGTTCATCTCGGCTAACCAGCTCCTCCCCAACAGTGCGGGACCATTGCCCAGGACAGTCCAGAGCGGAAGCCGATTCACTAACCCATTGTGTGTGACAGCCAACATTGCACTGCCTAGCACCGGAATGATTTCTTTTGTGTAAGTCCCTAATTGTGTCTCAACAAATTCTAATTTTGGTCTACTGGCTTTAAATGGCCATAGCTTCTCAAATTGCTGAACACCCATGAGTGACTGGCTGGCTCCAGTGTCCAGCTCCATGCGTACAGGGATACCATTTAACAAAACCTTCATCATCATGGGTGGCGTTTTGGTGTATGAACTGTGAATATTCGCCACATGGACCCGCTGAACCTCAGCGTCCATCGATTTGCCCCAAAAGTCATCCTGCCTCAGAGGACCCTCTTCTGGTCCATCTGCCTCATATATTAGTCTGATTGCAGACTCCCTGCACATTCGAGCTAAATGGCCACTGAGATTGCAGTTCCTGCAGACAAACTGTTGAAATCTGCAGGATCTAGCTGAGTGTTTTCCCCCACACCTCCAGCATGAGTTAAAGTTTCCATTGTTGGGAACAAAGGGACTATGGCCAGGCATTCCGCGCTGACTGTCCCTTTGACTGCTCTTAAGTACCCTATTAGTGGGTGTCAATGGCCCCATCCCGGACTGCATTGTCCGCTGTGATGACGTGAATGTCCGTTCAGCCTGCCATTGTCTCTGTTGAAGTCCTACTCTGGGGTCTATTGCTGTCTGGGGAGTGTCGAACTGCCCCTGCCTGCCTGCGGGGCTCTGAGCCGCATTATGATGTTGACTCCATGACCCCTCGCGTTAGAGGCAGAATTGCACGCGTATATTATTTTCGTCTCTTCCTCCCCCGCCATGAAAGTTTGAGCCATCAACGCCGCCGCTTCCAAGGTCAAATCCTTGGTCTCAATTAATTTGCAGAAAATTCCCGCATGACCTTGATAAAGAAGTCCCTTAGCATCTCCCCCCTGCAGGTGTCTGTGAACTTACAGAGGCTGGCTAAACGCCGGAGGTCCGCTACGAAGTCCGGTATGCTCTGTCCTTCCTGACGTCGGTGGGTGTAGAATCTGTGTCGGGCCATATGTATGCTACTCGCCGGTTTGAGGTGCTCCCCGATTAATTTGCTAAGTTTTCAAAGGTTTTGTCCGCCGGCTTTTCGGGTGCTAGTAAATCCTTCATGAGCGCGTAAGTCTTTGGTCCACAGCTCGTCAAAAGATGAGACCTTTGCTTGTCGGCCGCTGCATCCCCCAGCCATTCTTTCATAACGAAGCTTTGCTGAAGCCTCTCGACAAAATCGTCCCAGTCTTCCCCAACACAGTACCGTTCCTCTGTGCTACCGGTGGCCATTCTCGTGGGTCGTGAATTCCCGTTTCTCGTCGCCAATGTAAATTCCTTACTCTATAGCATGAAGCCACACTAGGCACATTCTGGGAACAAGGTCATTCTCTGACCTTAACTCTTTATTCACAGGACTCCAAGTGATGACCCTGCGTGGGACCTCCCTTTTTATACCTGTGTTATCAGGTAAGGAGTGTCTCCCACAAGTTCACCCCTTGTGGTCAAGGTGTGCATCTTGGTTCAGTGTATACAGTAATACAGTAGTGTTACATTGTGGTTACATACATGACAAATTGAAACTTCCTAGAATGAAATAGATAGATTTTTGTTAAGTAAGCATTTCAAGGAATATGGAGCAAAGGAGGGCAAATGGAGTTGATCAACCATGATGGCCCAGAATACACCAGTGTCACTCTATGCATGTGAAATTGATGAACTACTGTACCCAGCATACACCAATGTTTATGTGCATGTTAATCTGATGGACTGTAATTCACAGAATGAAATTAAAACAGCTTTTTCTCCACTGTCTATGCTGGAGAGTACCATACTGGACAGGTTTGGTGGGGCTTACAAATAGACCATCATGGTTTCTGTGAATGGTTAATCTCTCTGTCAATCAATACAAAAATTATAGTAAATTAAAGGTATATCTGAATTTTCAGAATCGACATAAAATCTTTTCAATTGAATGTCAAATCCAGCAAAATAAATCTTCAGGTAAGCTCCAACTTCTCATTTTTCTAACTCTGTTTGCAGAAAAAGACAGCCCATAACAATTGAGAGAACACTTGTGGGAAAAGGAATCTCTAACCTTAGATGCCATATGAAGAAAATGTGCTCAAAAAGCCAGGAAGGGTGTTCTTAATAATTGCTGGACATGGGAAAATGGAAGGCTTACTGCCTGCTCTGGTTCATTATAAACTTCTGCTGCTCCTCTTTCTTAGCCTATCTAATTCACTTACAGCCAGCCAAACATATGCTGAAGCTCCTTAAAATACAGAGTGATTATTTCCACCCCATTTTGATTCTCTCTGAGCCTGCTCGGTACCGTGCATGCACACTTGATCGAGTCACACATGAGCAGTACCCAATGGTGCAGCGGCTGTATCCTGCACCACCAAGCTTTCCTTGACTCCGTGTGGAGAGTTCGGGGATCGGATATGCGGGGGGGGGCATGGGAGGGGGTGTGGAGAGAGAGGAGAGATGATCAAAGTGGGGGAGAGAAGGGAAGGGATTGAAGGGGTAACCTTGCTCAAAATTGATTCTAATTCCCAATGCCGATGGCACAATGAGCGGGTGGGAGTTCCGGGCCAAGGATGGTGATGGGTCCAAACACTAGAGGAAAATCATATTGGGAGGTGAAAACCTTGACCGCTGAACAGGGGAGAGGAGAGGGGATCGAAGGAGAGAGGAGAGAGGAGAGGGGATCGCAGGGGGAAAGGAAGTCATCGGAGCTGGAAAAGCAGAGGGGATTGAAGGGGGGATCGGAGAGTGGAGCGGAGGGGGGAAAGGTAGGGATAGGAAGGGGGAAGGAGAGGGGATCGAAGGGGAGTGGAGGGGAAGGAGTGGGGAGAAACAATTGTACATCCCTGTCTGGAGTAAAAATAAAATGGGGAAGGTGGCTCAACCGTGGCTAACAAGGGAAATTAAGGATAGTGTTAAATCCAAGGAAGAGGCATATAAATTGCCCAGAAAAAGCAGCAAACCTGAGGACTGGGAGATATTTAGAATTCAGCAGAGGAGGACAAAGGGTTTAATTAGGAGGGGTAAAATAGAGTATGAGAGAAAGCTTGCTGGGAACATAAAAATTGACTGCAAAAGCTTCTATAGATATGTGAAGAGAAAAAGATTAGTGAAGACAAACATAGGTCCCTTGCAGTCAGATTCAGGTGAATTTATAATGGGGAACAAAGAAATGACAGACCAGTTAAACAAATACTTTGGTTCTGTCTTCATGAAGGAAGACACAAATAACCTTCTGGAAATACTAAGGGACCGAGGTCTAGTGAGAAAGAGGAACTGAAGAAAATCCTTATTAGGTGGAAAATTATGTTAGGGAAATTGATGGGATTGAAGGCCGATAAATCCCTGGGCCTGATAGTCTGCATCCCAGAGTACTTAAGGAAGTAGCCCTAGAAATAGTGGATGCATTGGTGATCATTTTTCAACAGTCAATCAACTCTGGATCGGTTCCTATGGACTTGAGGGTTGCTAATGTAACACCATTTTTTTAGAAGGGAGGGAGAGAGAAGGCGGGTAATTATAGACCGGTTAGCCTGACATCAGTAGTGGGGAAAATGCTGGAATCAATTATTAAAGATTTGGAAAGCAGTGACGGGATCGGTCCAAGTCAGCATGGATTTATGAAAGGGAAATCCTGCTTGACAAATCTTCTGGAATTTTTTGAGGATGTAACTGGTAGAGTGGACAAGGAAGAACTGGTGGATGTGGTGTATTTGGACTTTCAAAAGGCTTTTGACAAGTTCCCACACAAGAGATTGGTATGCAAAATTAAAGCACTTGGTATTGGGGGTAATGTACTGACGTGGATAGAAAATTGGTTGGCAGATAGGAAGCAGAGACTCGGGATAAACGGATCCTTTTCAGAATGGCAGGCAGTGACTAGTGGGGTGCCGCAGGGCTCAGTGCTGGGAGCACAGCTATTTACAATATACATTAATGATTTGAATGAAGGAATTGAGTGTAATATCTCCAAGTTTGAAGACGACACTAAGCTGGGTGGTGGTGTGAGCTGTGAGGAGGACGCTAAAAGGCTGCAGGGTGACTTGGACAGGTTAGGTGAGAGGGCAAACGAGTGGCAGATGTAGTATAATGTGGATAAATGTGAGGTTATCCACTTTGGTGGCAAAAACACGAAGGCAGAATATTATCTAAATGGCA
The DNA here is from genome assembly GCF_044704955.1 of Pristiophorus japonicus. Lineage (NCBI taxonomy): Eukaryota > Metazoa > Chordata > Chondrichthyes > Pristiophoridae > Pristiophorus > Pristiophorus japonicus. Next base: position 86,725,602 of record NC_091978.1, on the reverse strand, counting down.
ACAGATTAGGAAAAGGGGAGGTGCAACGAGACCTGGGTGTCATGGTACATCAGTCATTGAAAGTTGGCATGCAGGTACAGCAGGCGGTAAAGAAGGCAAATGGTATGTTGGCCTTCATAGCTAGGGGGTTTGAGTATAGGAGCAGGGAGTTCTTACTGCAGTTATACAGGGCCTTAGTGAGGCTTCACCTGGAATATTGTGTTCAGTTTTGGTCTCCTAATCTGAGGAAGGACGTTCTTGCTATTGAGGGAGTGCAGCGAAGGTTCACCAGACTGATTCCCGGGATGGCAGAACTGACATATGAGGAGAGACTGGATCGACTGGGCCTGTATTCACTGGAGTTTAGAAGGATGAGAGGGGATCTCATAGAAACATATTAAATTCTGACGGGACTGGACAGATTAGATGCAGGAAGAATGTTCCCGATGTTGGGGAAGTCCAAAACCAGGGGACATAGTCTAAGGATAAGGGGCAAGCCATTTAGGACTGAGATGAGGAGAAACTTCTTCACTCAGAGAATTGTTAACCTGTGTAATTCTCTACTGCAGAGAGTTGTTGATGCCAGTTCATTGGATATATTCAAGAGGGAGTTAGATATGGCCCTTACAGCTAAAGGGATCAAGGGGTATGGAGAGAAAGCAGGAAAGGGGTACTGAGGGAATGATCAGCCATGATCTTATTGAATGGTGGTGCAGGCTCGATGGGCCGAATGGCCTACTCCTGCACCTATTTTCTATGTTTATGTTTCTATGTTTCTATGAAAAGAGAGGGTATTGGAGAGGCGATCAGAGGGGGGAGAGGAGAGGGTATCGGAGGGGGGAGAAGAGAGGGGATTGGAGGGGGAAAGGATGGGGGATCGGAGAGGTTGAATGGAGGGGATCAGAGCGGGAGAGGAGGCGGGAGGGAATCAGAGGTGGAGAGGAGAGGAGCTCAGAGTGGAGAGGTCAGGAACTCAGGGGGAGGTAGACGGTCCGGAACTCGAATGGGGAGGGAGGTCAGAAATTTGGGCGGGGTGGGGGGAGAGCACAGAGAGAACAGTGGGGATGGGGAAGAACTTGATCCAAGTCTAAAGGGGGGCATGAGAGCATGAACGTGATCCAGATGGGAAGATGGATCACATAGTCCGCACCTAATAGAGGGGGGCAATGTTCTCCCTTTCCTTCCCCCTGGACCTGGTTGATCTCTTGGAAAGCTCGGCGCATGTACGGCAAGTGACATTATTGGACTGGATGAAATCCAGAAGGCATAACACTGTCACTATTCATTTCACACCCAATAAACCTGTTAACAATCTGTGACCCACACACAATGCCCCATCTATGGTGGGGGGAGAGAAGGTCAGGAACTTGTTGGGGCAGAGAAGGTCAGGAACTTGTTGGGTAGGGGGATAAGGTCCTAACCCAGAAGGGTGAGCTCTGTCTGTTCTCTGAATGCAATAGTGTTAGCACTGTGAGCTCTGCCTGGAGCCTGGCTGTCACAATGAATGGATCAAATTACATATTGCACAGATCTTGATTACTCAGACAGACAGGATCTAATTACACATTTCAGACAAATTGCTCAGTGTGTCTTGTCCTCCAAGGGGACCAATCAGAAATCTGTTCTTTTCATCCAAAGGGACCAATCAGAACTTTGGTGTTGCAAATACATGCTGCCTTTAAAATATCACTCCTACTGAAAGCTGTATATGATGTTTGCTTATTAGGACACCATTGTAACCTGTCAACCTCCTCTCCTTTGCTATTGTACCACAAAAAGGCAAGCCAGATCCCAGTACTGCTGGCTTATATTAGCGTCTCACACTCAACTGCCTCTTACTCTCACCACCCCTCCATCTTGGCAGAATTAGAGAGTGAGCTAGAGGTGAATGCACTGGGTGAGACACAGCACAAGTGAGGAGGAGCAGGTTCATAGTTTTAGTTGTATGCCTTTGTCTAATGACATGCTAGTTTCTGTCTTTTGGGAGAAGCAGGAGGGTGGAAGGGGCATCTCACATGATTTCCAGTGTCATTGAAATACACAAATAGAAGCATTAGTGACACATTCATCACCTCTCCTGCAGGTGTCAATCGATAGTAATTAATAGTTTCAAAAGCAAAGGCAGCCCTCTGGTATTTCATTCAAGTGCCCATTCTTCACTTATGGGCCTAGATAGTGAGTGTCAGCAGGCTATTTAGCTGAGTCAAATTGTATTTTCGCATGGCATTCAAACACATTTACACACACACACACTTTCCAGCAGTGGTCACTGGATAGCAATCAAGAGTATGGACTCACTTTTTTCCTTTTTAGCCACAGACACTGAAATCAATTTTTGCATCTTTTTTGCTGCCCTGACTAAGACCAACTTAGCACAAACTGGGGATTACACCCGAGACCGTTCTGGTCTGTATAATGCAATTTTCAGGTGGGTACACTTAATCAAACATAACTTTTATAACAATGCATACAAGTTACATAGAAACATAGAAAATAGGTGCAGGAGTAGGCCATTCGGCTCTTCGAGCCTGCACCACCATTCAATAAGATCATGGTTGATCATTCCCTCAGTACCCCACTTCTGCCTTCTCTCCATACCCCATAATCCCTTTAGCCGTAAGGGCCATATCTAACTCCCTCTTGAATATGTCCAATGAATTAACATGATGTAAAACTCAGGAGTGATAGGCAATGGTGTTCACTAGATATTAGGCCTAACATCATATTGTTTAGTTCCCTGTAAAGTACTACTCAACAAACATACTAGTTGATACATGGTTATCTTTTGTGTTGGGTGAGATACTTGGGTGAGAAATAAGATACTTCTGAGAAAGATACTTTTAAAGTTGACATTTTTGGATAGTTCAAAATAGCATCATTGTCTGTGAGGGAAAATAAGGTGATTGAAAATGTAAAATGTCAAATAACTTTAATAACCAGAGAATATCAATTATAACAAGGCTAGAGAAGCATTGTAAAATGCCATCCACTGCCCCAGCAGTAGTGGACATCATTTAACAGTTGAATTGTTTCATATACAGAAAATATTTCTTGCTTAAAAGTGCTTTAGATATTATCAAATTTTATGTTTTATCCCTCAGCCTCAAACCCTCCTCTATCACACCATATTCGCAACATATTGTTGGCCATAGGACATTTACATTATTTAACATATTTTGCTCATAATCCACATCTGTTCTTTGACCCATCATTTACACATTAATGCCAGTGGCTTACTTTTGTTGAACTTCTTCCTGACTTCATTGTGGCTCAGGGGTTAGATATATAGGGGTTGAATTTTCACAAAGACACTCGCCACTGACTTCGAAGAAAGCTGCCCACAGAGATCTCGCAATCTCTATGGCGAAACCTTGAAGTTTCTCGAGGTATAATTGATTGTAATGCTATGAATCGGGGATTTCTAGGGCGATATAGCAGTGACGTCATCAAGCTGTCTTAGCAGCCAGTTACATTGAAGAATTCTCACAGACAGCAAGCCAGGAATTAATTTACTTCAAGATGTAGCAATGAGAACAGAGATACACAGAGACGATGCTGTACAGAGCCCTCACCTCAAATCATTGTACACTGCAGCGTGGTTTCAGTTTCCCAGCAACTGTCCAGTCTAAAACCTGTATGCTGATAGGGGTATGTGGGCAGCTGGTAGATCTAGGCAGGGATACACAATAAGTAAAGTTTGGGAGCCTTGGATCTAGGTTGACACTACAGTGCAAATTCTCATTCTCATGTTCAAATCCCTCCATGGCCTGACCCTTACCTCCCTCTGTAATCTCCTCCAGCCCTATAATCCTCTGAGAACTCTGCAATCGTCTAACTCTGATATTTTGTGCATCCTCACTTCCTTCACACCACATTTGGCAGCTATCCCTTCGGGTGTCTAGGCCCTAAGATCTGGAATTCACTCCCTAAAACTCTCCTTTATCCTTTAGGATACTCCTTAAAACCTAACTCTTTGACCAATCTTTAGGTCACCTGGCCTAATGTCTTCTTCTTTGGTTTGGTGTCACTTTTTGCCTGATTATGATCCTGTGAAGCGCCTTGGGACATTTTACTACGTTAAAGCTATTATGTAGATACAAGTTGTTGTTGTTGCAGTAAGTAGTAGTAAGTAGTAATACAACCCAACGCGGGAGCAGCAAAGCAGCATTACAGATAGTTCAAGGCTGAGGTCCAACAAAAAACTCGGGACCTAAAGAACAGGTGGTAGATGGAGAAAGCACAGGAGATACAGCAGCTGGCCGACAACCATGATGTGCGAGGATTCTTCATCGTAGTCAAAGCCACCTATGGTCCAAACTCCCAAGGCCCCACCCCACTGCTGGCCAAGAACAGGGAAACACTCATCAAGGACACTGAGGCAGTCAGGGCTCGCTGGAAGGAGCACTTCGAAGATCTCCTCAATCGAGACTCTGCCTTGGACTCGAGTGTTCTCGACTCCATCCCGCAGCATGCTACCCGCCACCACCTCAGTGAGACCCCAACGCTGCACGAGAAAAAGCCATAAGACAGCTTAAAAACAAGGCTACGGGTGCGGACGGAATCCCTGCTGAGACATTGAAGTATGGCAGAGAGGCACTGCTGGTGCGAATACACAACCTCATCTCTCTCATCTGGAGGGAGGAGAGCATGCTGGGGGATCTCAGAGATGCAGTAATCGTGACCATCTTTAAAAAAGGGGACAAGTCTGACTGCGGCAACTACAGAGGAATCTCCATGCTATCAGCCATTGGGAAAGTCGTCGCTAGAGTCCTCCTCAACCGTCCTCTCCCAGTGGCCGAGGAATTCCTCCCGGAGTCACAGTGCGGATTTCGTCCCCTACGGGGCACCACGGACATGATTTTTGCAGCGCGACAGCTACAGGAAAAATGCAGGGAACAGTGTCAGCCCTTATACATGGACTTCTTCAACCTTACAAAGGCCTTTGACACTGTCAACCGCGAGGGTCTATGGAGCGTCCTCCTCTGTTTCGGATGCCCCAAAAGTTCGTCACCATCCTCTGCCTGCTCCATGAAGACATGCAGGCCGTGATCCTTACCAACGGATCCATCACAGACCCAATCCACGTCTGGACCGGAGTCAAACAGGGCTGCGTCATTGTCAATCTTTCTCGCCGACATGCTCCACCTCACAGTCAACAAGCTGGAGTGGATCTAAACTACAGAACCAATGGGAACCTGTTCAACCTGCGCCGTCTCCAGGCCAGATCCAAGACCGTCCCATCCTCTGTCGTTGAGCTACAGTACACGGACGACGCCTGCATCTGCGCACGTACAGAGGCTGCACTCCAGGACATAGTCGACGTATTTACTGAGGCATACGAAAGCATGGGCCTTACGTTAAACATCCGTAAGACAAAGGTCCTCCACCAGCCTGTCCTCACTGCACAGCACTGCCCCCAAGTCATCAAGATTCACGGTGTGGCCCTGGACACCATGGACCACTTCCCATATCTCGGGAGCCTCTTATCAACAAGAGCTGGCATCGACAACGAGATCCAACACCGCCTCCAGTACGCCAGTGTAGCCTTCGGCCGCCTGAGGAAAAGAATGTTTGAAGACCAGGCCCTCAAAACTGCCAGCAAGCACGTGGTCTACAGGACTGTAGTAATACCTGCCCTCCTATATGGCTCAGAGACATGGACCATGTACAGAAGACTCCTCAAGTTGCTGGAGAAATATCACCAACGATGTCTCCGCAAGATCCTACAATCCCGAGAGGACAGACGCACCAACATTAGCATCCTCGACCAGGCCAACATCCCTAGCATTGAAGCGCTGACCATGCTCGATCAACTCCATTGAGCAGGCCACATAGTCCACATGCCAGACACAAGACTCCCAAAGCAAGTGCTCTACTCAGAGCTCCCTCACGGCAAACGAGCCAAAGGTGGGCAGCAGAAATGCCACAAGGACACCCTCAAAGCCTCCCTGATAAAGTGCGACATTCCCACTGACACCTGGGAAACTCAGATGCACTTCCGCTCTTGTGCAAAATTAAAGGACATAAGATTGGGGTAATGTACTGGCATGGTTTGAAAATTGGTTAACTGACAGGAAACAGAGAGTAGGAGAGCAGTGACTAGTGGGGGTACCACAGGGATCAGTGCTTGGACACCAGCTGTTCACAATATATTTAAATGATTTGGATGAGGGAACCAAATGTAATATTTCCAAGTTTGCTGACGACACAAAACTAGGTGGGATTGTGAGTTGTGAGGAGGATGCAAAGACGCTGCAAGGCGATTTAGATAGGTTGAGTGAGTGGGCAAACACATGCAGACGCAGTATAACGTGAATAAATATGAAATTATCCACTTTGATAGGAAAAACATAAAGACAAAGTATTATTTAAATGGTGATGGCTTGGGAAGTGTCGATGTACAGAGGGACCTCGTTGTCCTTGTACACCAGTCATTGAAAGCAAACATGCAGGTGCAGCAAGCAGTTAGGAAGGCAAATGGTATGCTGGCTTTCATTGCAAGAGGATTTGAGTACAGGGGCAAGGATGTCTTATTACAGTTATACAAGGCCTTGGTGAGACCGCACCTGGAGTATTGTGTGCAGTTTTGGTCTCCTTACCTAAGAAAGGATATACTTGTCATAAAGGGAGTGTAGCAAAGGTTCACCTGACTGATTCCTGGGATGGCAGAACTGTCATATGAGAAGAGATTGGGTCGACTAGGCCTGTATTCACTAGAGTTTAGAAGAATGAGAGATGATCTAATTGAAACGTATAAAATTCTGACTGGGTTGGAGAGACTGGATGCGGGGAGGATGTTTCCCCTGGCTGGGAAGTCTAGAACAAGGGGTCACAGTCTCAGGATACGGGGTAGGAAATTTAGGACTGAGATGAGGAGAAATGTTTTCACTCAGAAGGTGGTGAACCTGTGGAATTCTCTACCACAGAAGGCTGAATATATTTAAGAAGGAGATAGATAGATTTCTAGACACAAAAGGCATCAAGGGGTATGGGGAGAAAGCAGGAATATGGTGTTGAGATAGAGGATCAGCCATGATCATATTGAATGGCGGTGCAGACTCGAAAGGCCGAATGGCCTGCTACTGCTCCTATTTTCTATGTTTCTATGTTATCCAGTTTCTTCTAAACCACCTAATATTGTTTTTGCAGGCTTTGAGAGGTTGGACGCTACTAGAGCCACACTTAATGTGGTGTGGCATTAGGTTTATCAGCCATTTGAAATAAACTACACTGCAAATTTTATGTCACATTAAATTGGAATTTCACTTGAGGCAGTATCTGCTTCTGTGATGACAGCACTAAGATCACATAAGATAGTAAGATAGCTCTGAATAGACATACAATACATGAAGAAAATGAAATCAGTAATTGGATGTCATGCTTATGTACATTGCTATTTAAGATAAAATTTTATTACAACTGTAGTAAAGCCAAAGCAAATTCACAAACACTCAAGATTATTATCTATTGCCATCTTTTATTGTCCATACAAAGCAGTCAGACACTCTTACGGCAATAACAACTTACATTTATGCAGTGCCTTTAATGTAGAAAAACATCCCAAGGCGATTCATAGAGGTTTAAGGAATAATAAACACAAAGTAAAAGCAGGGCGATATTAGGAGGGGTGACTGAAAGCTTGATTAAAGAGGCAAGTTTAAAGGAGAGTTTTGAATGAGAGGAGAGAGAGAGGTGGAGTGGGAGCACGGTTTAGGAAAGAAATTTCAGAGTGTTAGGTGTAGGCAGAAGAAGGCATGGCTGCCAATGGTGGGCAAATAGAGGGGTGGGATGCACAAGAGGCCAGATTCAGAGGAAGGAAGGTCGGGGTGGAGTGGGGGTGGGGGAGGAGGGGGGTGTTGGGTTTGAGAAGATTACAGAGATAGGGAAAAGTAAGGCCATGAAGGGATCTAAAGGGATCATTAAGGAAGGGTACACCCTCACAGTCATTATCGATGGTTCCAAGGTATTGTTCAATTAGGTATATAAATGTATTATTTCACTGGGGTACAGATGAAAAAGATATTATGAGTGAGACCCGAGGGATTTGTGTCTCAGAACAAAGGCTAAAATTTTGCACACACCGGTGGCGGGTCATGGCTCCATGACTAGCTCCATCCCGCTGCCTAAAATGAACTTATCTCAATGGGGCTTGTTAAGCCTGCCCAGCATGTTTCCCGCCCAATTAGATTGAGCGGGTCTTGTGACGGCATTCTTGACGTGTCTTTAAGTCGGTTTCCTTACAGGGACCGTGTCCACCTTACTTTTGACATTTGTGCTGCCAGTGTTCTACAGCATTGAAGTGCTGCAAACATTGGCAATCACTGCACAGAGGTGCAGGGCTGCACCCAGGTTCCCCCATGACTCAATCAATATGTTTATGGAGGGTGATCCTTATGGATGGGTCGAAGAGATTCCCCAGGAGACCAAGACAGCCTGGTTGCACATGACAGAGATCACAAGCAGGGATGTCATCAGGAAGACTGGCAGAGTGGCGCAAACCTTTCAATGATCTCAGTAGATCAGGAAACGTGAGCACAAAGTCACACTCAACCTCATCCTGTGATGCCTCTCATCACATCCACATCACTCTGCCTTCCCTACCCTACTCCTGCACATCCTTACTCACACCAACATACCGTTTACGTCCAACCATCACTCTCTCTCTATCTACTTAATCACATCCCTAACTCACTAGCCACTTCTCTCACTCACCTTCATCCTAGTGCAATCATACCAACTAACAACACACAAGGGTAGCCACTTGGGTGTTTTAACAAATGTTAATGTAAAGTTTCTGTTAATGTGCTGTCAAACATTGAAACCATTATTTTCAACACTTTGCGTTCTTGGATAAATTTGTGTGCACCTTTGGAAGTGGCTTAGTGAGTTGCAGTGAATGGTGAGACATAACGGTACCCCTCACAATGCTGATGAGTGTGAAAGGAATGGCTTGGACATTGTAGAGATGCTTTATGTTGTTGGTGTGGAGCCAACCTGGTGCATCATGTCACAGCCAGATTGTACAGCGTCAAGTGAAGTAAATCTGGCTTCCCAGGCAGAATGTGCGCTGGTACTGATGTCCCCTGTCCTGTGTAGCACCAAGTGATTGCGGAGAAGGTTGGTGTTGTTGTTGGTGCTGTTAGTGCGCCTGGTGCTACTGGTGTTGGGGCTGATTGTGGTCAGGTTCTGAGGACCAAGGTGAAACAGTCTAAACAGTACCCATGCTGGTGGAATAGATGGCAGGTGACGTTGAGATGACAGAGCAATCTGTCAATTTTGTTCCAATCAGGTGAAAGTGGATACAGAATTTGCTCCAAACACTTGCAGCCTGTATAAAGCTCAATCTGCTCAATGTAGTAAGCAACAGCTTTTGAGCTTGGAAAGTGAATAGTTGTGAGGTGGGAGCTTTTGTAGCACATTTCAAGCTGTCAACGAATCAGCTAATTCAATGGCCATTCAACTCCTGCCTTAAGTTAATAGACGTGATCCCTGAGCAGCATGGATCCCGTTGGCGAGCAGGTAAAGTTAAATGGTAAGGTTAAAACGATTTTGTTCCGATCACAGATGAGGCTGCACACGGAGGTTAAAGTAACAGTGACATCAGTCTTTAATAAGACACTCCAGAGTGAGGAACAGGCCTTAGGGGCTGGCTTATATACAGTGCTCCCAAGGCATGCCAGGATCCCTTGGGACTTCAGGGTATGAGCTCCCTGGTGGTGGAACATGGGAGTGCATGCTTTACAGATACACAACATCACTCCCCGCCAAAGTCAAAGTGAGAACTATTTACAAGGTGAGGCGGTCGGGAGCCTTTCTTTCCCTGGTGGACCGCCTCGGTACAAATGTCTGTTCTGGTGTGTTGGCTGTGCCCTCACTGGGCTGGCGTGTTGTTGGTCCTGCAGGGCTGCTAGGTGAGCCTGGCCTTGCTGGGCTGTTGGGCGTGATGGGTTCGATTTCCTGGTCCGACGTGGTGTCGTTGATCCTTTGGGAGTGTGCTGTGGGCTCGATAAAGGTGGTGTCTGCTGTGGGTTGTTCAGGGCAGTCTTTGAACCGCAGCCTCGTTTGGTCCAGGTGCTTTCTGCAAATTTGTCCATTGTCTAGTTTGACTACAAACACCCTACTCCCTTCTTTAGCTATCACCATGCCCACAATCCACGTGGGACCATGTCCATAGTTTAGCACATACACAGGGTCATTCAGATCAATTTCCCGCAACACAGTAGCGCAACCATCGTTTACATTTTGTTGCTGCCACCTGCTCTCTACCTGATCATGCAGGTTGGGGTGAACCAGCGAGGGTCTGGTTTTAAGTGTCCTTTTCATGAGTAGCTCAGTTGGGGGCACCCCTGTGAGCGAGTGGGGTCTCATGCGGTAGCTGAGCAGTACTCTGGACAGGCGGGTTTGGAGTGAGCCTTCTGTGACTCGTTTAAGGCTCTGTTTGATGGTTTGTACTGCCCGCTCTGCCTGCCCATTGGAAGCTCGTTTAAACGGGGCCGAGGTGACATGTTTTATCCCATTGCGGGTCATTTAGAGACCGCATGGATGAACTACAACAATTGTACATTCCTGTCTGGCATAGAAATAAAAAAGGGAAGGTGGCTCAACCGTGGCTATCAAGGGAAATCAGGGATAGTATTAAAGCCAAGGAAGTGGCATACAAATTGGCCAGAAATAGCAACGAACCTGGGGACTGGGAGAAATTTAGAACTCAGCAGAGGAGGACAAAGGGTTTGATTAGGGCAGGGAAAATGGAGTATGAGAAGAAGCTTGCAGGGAACATTAAGACGGATTGCAAAAGTTTCTATAGATATGTAAAGAGAAAAAGGTTAGTAAAGACAAATGTAGGTCCCCTGCAGTCAGAATCAGGGGAAGTCATAACGGGGAACAAAGAAATGGCGGACCAATTGAACAAGTACTTTGGTTCGGTATTCACGAAGGAGGACACGAACAACCTTCCGGTTATAAAAGGGGTCGGGGGGTCTAGTAAGGAGGAGGAACTGAGGGAAATCCTTATTAGCCGGGAAATTGTGTTGGGGAAATTGATGGGATTGAAGGCCGATAAATCCCCAGGGCCTGATGGACTGCATCCCAGAGTACTTAAGGAGGTGGCCTTGGGAATAGTGGATGCGTTGACAGTCATTTTCCAACATTCCATTGACTCTGGATCAGTTCCTATGGAGTGGAGGGTAGCCAATGTAACCCCACTTTTTAAAAAAGGAGGGAGAGAGAAAACAGGGAATTATAGACCGGTCAGCCTGACATCGGTAGTGGGTAAAATGATGGAATCAATTATTAAGGATGTCATAGCAGTGCATTTGGAAAGAGGTGACATGATAGGTCCAAGTCAGCATGGATTTGTGAAAGGGAAATCATGCTTGACAAATCTTCTGGAATTTTTTGAGGATGTTTCCAGTAGAGTGGATAAGGGAGAACCAGTTGATGTGGTATATTTGGACTTTCAGAAGGCGTTCGACAAGGTCCCACACAAGAGATTGATGTGCAAAGTTAGAGCACATGGGATTGGGGGTAGTGTACTGACATGGATTGAGAACTGGTTGTCAGACAGGAAGCAAAGAGTAGGAGTAAATGGGTACTTTTCAGAATGGCAGGCAGTGACTAGTGGGGTACCGCAAGGTTCTGTGCTGGGGCCCCAGCTGTTTACACTGTACATTAATGATTTAGATGAGGGGATTAAATGTAGTATCTCCAAATTTGCGGATGACACTAAGTTGGGTGGCAGTGTGAGCTGCGAGGAGGATGCTGTGAGGCTGCAGAGCGACTTGGATAGGTTAGGTGAGTGGGCAAATGCATGGCAGATGAAGTATAATGTGGATAAATGTGAGGTTATCCACTTTGGTGGTAAAAACAGAGAGACAGACTATTATCTGAATGGTGACAGATTAGGAAAAGGGGAGGTGCAAAGAGACCTGGGTGTCATGGTACATCAGTCATTGAAGGTTGGCATGCAGGTGCAGCAGGCGGTTAAGAAAGCAAATGGCATGTTGGCTTTCATAGCAAGGGGATTTGAGTACAGGGGCAGGGAGGTGTTGCTACAGTTGTACAGGGCATTGGTGAGGCCACACCTGGAGTATTGTGTACAGTTTTGGTCTCCTAACCTGAGGAAGGACATTCTTGCTATTGAGGGAGTGCAGCGAAGGTTCACCAGACTGATTCCCGGGATGGCGGGACTGACCTATCAAGAAAGACTGGATCAACTGGGCTTGTATTCACTGGAGTTCAGAAGAATGAGAGGGGACCTCATAGAAACATATAAAATTCTGACGGGGTTAGACAGGTTAGATGCAGGAAGAATGTTCCCAATGTTGGGGAAGTCCAGAACCAGGGGTCACAGTCTAAGGATAAGGGGTAAGCCATTTAGGACCGAGATGCGGAGGAACTTCTTCACCCAGAGAGTGGTGAACCTGTGGAATTCTCTACCACAGAAAGTTGTTGAGGCCAATTCACTAAATATATTCAAAAAGGAGTTAGATGAGGTCCTTACTGCTAGGGGGATCAAGGGGTATGGCGAGAAAGCAGGAATGGGGTACTGAAGTTGAATGTTCAGCCATGAACTCATTGAATGGCGGTGCAGGCTAGAAGGGCCGAATGGCCTACTCCTGCACCTATTTTCTATGTTTCTATGTTTCTATGTTTCTATGAATTCTTTAAATTCGGCACTGATGAAACATGGCCAGTTGTCACTGACCAGTATGTCAGGCAGGCCGTGGGTGGCAAACATGGCCCTCAGGCTCTCAATGGTGGCGGTGGCGGTGCTTCCTGACATTATTTCACATTCAATCCATTTTGAAAAAGCATCCAGCACCACCAGGAACATTTTACCGAGAGACGGGCCTGCATAGTCGACATGGATCCTTGACCATGGTCTGGAGGGCCAGGACCACAAACTTAGTGGTGCATCTCCGGGCGCATTGCCCAACTGAGCACACATGCTGCATTGCCTTACACAGAACTCTAAGTTAGAGTCAATACTCGGCCACCACACGTGGGATCTGACTATCGCTTTCATCATTACTATACCCGGGTGTGTGCTGTGGAGATCCGAAATGAACGTCTCCCTGCCCTTTCTGGGTAGCACTGCGCGGTTATCCCACAACAGGCAGTCTGCCTGAATGGACAGCTCATCCTTTCGCCGCTGAAATGGCTTGATTAGATCTTGCATTTCAACGGGGATGCTGGCCCAGCTCCCATGCAGTACACAGTTTTTTACTAGGGACAGCAGAGGATCTTGGTTGGTCCAAGTCCTAATCTGGCGGGCCGTGACAGGTGATTTATCATTTTCAAATGCTTACATGACCATCAACAAGTCTGCGGGCTGCGCCACCATCAACAAGTTTGCAGGCTGTGCCAATTCCACCCCCGTGGTGGGCAATGGTAGCCAACTGAGAGCATCCGCACAGTTCTCGGTGCCTGGCCTGTGGCGGATGGTATAGTTATATGCTGATAGCGCGAGTGCCCACCTTTGTATGCGGGCTGAGGCATTAATATTTATCCCCTTGTTTTCAGCGAACAGGGATGTGAGGGGCTTGTGATCGATTTCCAGCTCAAATTTGAGGCCAAACAAGTACTGATGCATTTTCTTTACCCCGAACACACACGCTAATGCCTCTTTCTCAATCATGCTGGAGGCCCTCTCGGCCTTTGACAAGCTCCTGGAAGCATAGGCGACAGGTTGCAACTTTCCCGCAACGTTAGCTTGTTGTAATACACACCCGACTCCGTACGACGACACGTCACATGCTAGCACAAGTCTTTTACACGGGTTATAAAATACAAGCAGCTTGTTGGAGCATAAAATGTTTCTGGCTTTCTCAAAAGCAATTACTTGGTTTTTTCCCCATACCCAGTTATCACCTTTGTGCAATAACACATGTAGGGGCTCTAAGAGGGTGCTTAACCCCGGTAGGAAGTTACCAAAATAGTTGAGGAGTCCCAGGAACGACCGCAGCTCTGTGACGTTCTGTGGCCTGGGCGCGTTCCTGATAGCCTCTGTCTTGGCGTCTGTGGACTGAATACCATCCGCCGCGATCTTTCTCCCCAAAAACTCCACTTCTGTTGCCATGAAGACGCATTTCGACCTCTTCAGCCGCAGCCCTATGCGATCCAGTCGCTGGAGGACCTCCTCCAGGTTTTTTAGGTGCTCGGCGGTGTCCCGACCCGTGACCAATATGTCGTCTTGAAAGGCCACTGTGTGTGGTACCGACTTGAGTAGGCTCTCCATGTTTCTCTGGAAGATCGCTGCAGCCAACCGAATTCCAAACGGGCATCTGTTGTAGATGAACAGTCTCTTGTGCGTGTTGATGCAGGTGAGGCCCTTCGAAGACTCCTCCAGCTCCTGCATCATGTAGGTCGAAGTCAGGTCGAACTTGGTGAACGTCTTGCCTCCTGCCAGCGTCGCAAATAGGTCGTCTGCCTTAGTTAGCGGATATTTGTCCTGTAGGGAGAAACGATTAATAGTTACTTTATAATCGCTGCAAATCCTGGCCGTGCCATCACTTTTGAGTATTGGAACAATCGGGCTGGCCCACTCGCTGAATTCCACTGGGGAGATGATGCCCTCGCGTTGCAGCCTGTCCAGCTCGATTTCCACTCTCTCCCTCATCATGTGAGGTACCGCTCGCACTTTGTGGTAAATGGGTCGTGCCTCTGGGACCAAGTGGATCTGCATCTTCGCCCCAGAAAAGTTTCCAATGCCTGGCTCAAAAAGGGAAGGAAATTTGTTAAGAACCTGGGTACATGAGGCCTCATCGACATGTGATAGCGCTCGGATGTCATCCCAGTTCCAGCGGATTTTGCCCAGCCAGCTCTTTCCAAGCAGTGTGGGTCCATGACCCGGGACAATCCAGAGTGGCAATTTGTGCACCGTGCCCTCGTAGGTGACCTTGACCATGGCGCTGCCCAGGACAGTGATAAGTTCTTTGGTGTACATTCTCAGTTTCGTGTGGATGTGGCTCAGGGCTGGTCTGAATGCCTTGTTGCACCACAGTCTCTCAAACATCTTTTTACTCATGATGGATTGGATAGCGCCAATGTCCAGTTCCATGGCTATGGGTAAACCATTCAATTTTACGTTTAGCATTATAGGTGGACATTTCGTCGAAAACATGTGCAACCCATGTACTTCAGCATCTGCCTCCTCTCTCTCAGGCTCGAAATTGCTTTGATCCACCATGGACCAATCTTCCTCTGCCACGTGGTGGTTAGCAGGTTTTGCAGAGATTGCAGCTTGTTTGCAAGCTCGTTGGAGGTGCCCCATTGTTCCACAGCTCTTGCAAACATACCCTTTGAAGCGGCATGAATAGGCTGAATGGAAGCCTCCACAATGCCAACAAGGTGTGAATTGCCTTGCATTCATCCTTTGTTGGGGACTCTGAGTCATCTCGGTCACCTGAGGCCTGCTGGCAGTTGCAGACTTGTGTTTTCTGTCCTGTACATGTCTGCTCACAAACACTGTAGCAGTTAATTTATGAACATTGCTAGCACTTGTGTGCTGAGAGATTTGTTTGGTGCTATCGCAATGGCCTTACTGAGGGTCGGTGTCTCTACAGTAAAAAGTTTTTGTCGGATGGTCTCGTGGCCAATGCCCAATACAAAAAAGTCTCTGAGCATTTGCTCCAGGTAGCCATCAAACTCACATTGTCCTGCAAGTCGCCTTAGCTCGGCGACGTAGCTCACCACTTCCTGACCTTCAGATCGCTGGCATGTGTAGAACCGATACCTCGCCATCAGCACGCTCTCCCTCGGGTTAAGTTGCTCCAGAACCAGTGTACACAGCTCCTCATACGAATTATCACTGGGTTTCACCAGAGCCAGAAGATTCTTCATGAGGCTGTAGGTCGGTGCCTCACAGACTGTGAGGAGGACCGCTCTCCTTTTTGCAGCGCTTCCTTCTCCGTCTAGCTCGTTGGCTACAAAGTACTGGTCTAGCCGTTCAACATAGGCTTATAAGAACATAAGAACATAAGAATTAGGAACAGTAGTAGGCCATCTAGCCCCTCGAGCCTGCTCCGCCATTCAACAAGATCATGGCTGATCTGGCCGTGGACTCAGCTCCACTTACCCGCCCGCTCCCCATAACCTTTAATTCCCTTATTGGTTAAAAATCTATCTATCTGTGATTTGAATACATTCAATGAGCTAGCCTCAACTGCTTCCTTGGGCAGAGAATTCCACAGATTCACAACCCTCTGGGAGAAGAAATTCCTTCTCAACTCGGTTTTAAATTGGCTCCCCGTATTTTGAGGCTGTGCCCCCTCGTTCTAGTCTCCCCGACCAGTGGAAACAACTTCCCTGCCTCTATCTTGTCTATCCCTTTCATTATTTTAAATGTTTCTATAAGATCACCCCTCATCCTTCTGAATTCCAACGAGTAAAGACCCAGTCTATTCAATCTATCATCATAAGGTAACCCCCTCATCTCCGGAATCAGCCTAGTGAATCGTCTCTGTACCCCCTCCAAAGCCAGTATATCCTTCCTTAAGTAAGGTGACCAAAACGGCATGCAGTACTCCAGGTGCGGTCTCACCAATACCCTGTACAGTTGCAGCAGGACCTCCCTACTTTTGTACTCCATCCCTCTTGCAATGAAGGCCAACATTCCATTCGCCTTCCTGATTACCTGCTGCACCTGCAAACTGAGTTTCATGCACAAGGACCCCCAGGTCCCTCTGCACCGCAGCATGTTGTAATTTCTCCCCATAATTTCTTCCCAGTCATCACCCTCCGAGAACTTCTCCAGGATGCCCTCAGTTTGCTGCATCTTTGCGTTGGATTCATATTTTCGTCGCCAGTTATTGTGTTCCTAACACAGATGAGGCTGCACACAGTGAGGTTAGAGTAACAGTGACTTCAGTCTTTAATAAGACACTCCAGAGTGAGGAACAGGCCTTAGGGGTCGGCTTATATACAGTGCTCCCAAGGGATGCTGGGATCTCTTGGGACTTCAGGGGATGCACTCCGTGGTGGCGGAACATGGGAGTGCATGCTTTACAGATGCACAACAAAAACCACCATTAAGGGTCTGTCAACAAGCCAATAATTGCTTTAATTGGGTTGCCCGCCATTGCTGGTCGGGTCCAATCCAGGATCACAGACGCACCATTGGGAAAGGCGTGTTGCGGCGGGATAGCGTGTTCTGGACTCACTGTAAAAAAAAAAAAATCTAATTTTTCACCCGACCCGCCACCAATCCTGCCCACTGACCTCCCGGAAAATTCCAGCCTTAGATTCTAAAATTGAGATGATAACTGACCATGTCTTTCTGTGCCAGTAGCTGGAATTTTAACTGAATTGACACGTGAGAGGTTGCGTGAACAGTGAAGAGAACCAATCCAAACACTTGGAATACCTGGTTACACTTGGAATATCTGGTTATTCTCTAAACAAACTTTATTTCCTGGTAACAATATTTTCTTTTGGTGGTGGAACCCCTTTGATAATCTCAGTTTGTATGATAGGAAGTTAACCACACTTGTTGCCAAGAAGAGTATATGAGATTTGTAAGTTGCAAGCTCTAATATAATTTTTCATGCCAAGCATCTTTATTTAGGTCTCAATGAGGGTCTCAATTACACTGACAGTTTTCCCAACAATCAATGCTGTACAATTTGTAGCAAGTGGCAGACTTTGTCCTTAAGATCTATCTCTTGATGTTCTCAGCACAAGGTCTCTGCAATCAGGATGCAGGCTGATAGTTTTCATTTTTGAGTCAGATCTCAGTAACATTACCAGAATACTAACAGCAGTTAAACATGAACAGAGACATCAGATGCCCCACACAAGAGCGCTATACCAGTATCCACCGGTAGTCACCTCCACACACCAAATCTTCTGGAGTAACAGTTTCCTTCTCTCCATCTCATAAGAAATATATGCCCTCCAGGCTGTGTTCAGGGGTTAAACTGCTCCTTCTCTTTCTGGTACCTGTTTAAACGTAGCCTGGGAATAAAATTAAAACCGCGCTGATTTTGCATTACTCAATAAAAATGCTCAAAGGCTGGTTCTCTCAAGTGGACGTAAAAGATCCCATGGCACTACACGTTGTACCTTTCCAGTCCGGGATTCTCTCATCCGGAAACATCCATGGTTCGGCAATAGTTGGACCTGAGGGAATGGAGGGTTTATTTTTTTTGACGTTTTCATCGGCTGCAATGGCTGCCAGCAGTGTGTTTGGCGAATGGCTAGGAATGGCTGTCAGTCAGTGAATGTGTGTGCGTGGGTGCTGAGGAAGCCACTCACAGGCTGCCAACACGCACTCACGGGGGCGCGGCGCTGTCCACTGGTACCAGTAAGCAAGACCTCCCGTCGTTCGGGAAATTCTCTGTTCCGGCACCGGTCAGGTCCCAAGGGTGCCAGAGTGGAAAGGTATAACTGTATTTCGAAGAAGAGCAGTGGAGTTATCCCCGGTGTCTTGGCCCCTAAATCAACATAACAAAAGCAGATTATCTGGTCACTATCACATTGCTGTTTGTGGGAACTTGCTGTGCGCAAATTGGCTGCCACGTTTCCCACATTACAATAGTGACTACACTTCAAAAGTACTTCATTGGCTGTAAAGCGTTTGAGACATCCGGTGGTCATAAGTATTGTGTGCAGTTTTGGTCTCCTTACTTGCCATAGAGGGAGTGCAGCGAAGTTTCGCCAGACTGATTCCTGGGATGGCAGGACTGTCATATGAGGAGAGATTGGGTCGATTAGGCCTGTATTCACTAGAGTTTAGAAGAATGAGAGGGGATTTAATTGAAACATATAAAATTCTGACTGGGTTGAATAGACTGGATGCGGGGAGGATGTTTCCCCCGGGAAATCTAGAACAAGGGGTCACAGTCTCAGGATACGGGGTAGAAAATTTAGGATCGAGATGAGGAGAAATTTTTTTCACTCAGAGGGTGGTATACCTGTGGAATTCTCTACCACAGAAGGCTGTGGAGGCCAAGTCACTGAATATATTTAAGAGGGAGATTTCTTGAAACAAAAGACATCAAGGGGTATGGGGAAAAAGCAGGAATATGGTGTTGAGATAGAGGATCAGCCATGATCATATTGAATGGCGGTGCAGACTTGAAGTGCCGAATGGCCTACTACTGCTGTTATTTTCTATCTTTTCCCGCATCACGTACGGCACCGCTCTGGCCTTGTGGTGTACTGGCCTGGCGTCCGGGTTTATGTGAATCACTACCTTGGTTCCCATGAAAGTGCCAATGCCGGGTTGAAATAATGAGTCAAATTTGTCCAGGACCTGTGAGCATGATATTCGCTCCACAGAAGAAATTGCATTGACATCGCCCCATTTCCAGTTCATGAAAGCCAGTCAACTTCTCCCCAGTAGTGCGGGACCATACCCCGCGAGGCCCCTTGGGGAAGAGTGACCATAATATGGTGGAATTCTGCATTAGGATGGAGAATGAAACAGTTAATTCAGAGACCATGGTCCAGAACTTAAAGAAGGGTAACTTTGAAGGTATGAGGCGTGAATTGGCTAGGATAGATTGGCGAATGATACTGAAGGGGTTGACTGTGGATGGGCCAATGGCAGACATTTAGAGACCGCATGGATGAACTACAACAATTGTACATTCCTGTCTGGCGTAAAAATAAAAAAGGGAAGGTGGCTCAACCGTGGCTATCAAGGGAAATCAGGGATAGCATTAAAGCCAAGGAAGTGGCAGACAAATTGGCCAGAAATAGCAGCGAACCCGGGGACTGGGAGAAATTTAGAACTCAGCAGAGGAGGACAAAGGGTTTGATTAGGGCAGGGAAAATGGAGTACGAGAAGAAGCTTGCAGGGAACATTAAGACGGATTGCAAAAGTTTCTATACATATGTAAAGAGAAAAAGGTTAGTAAAGACAAACGTAGGTCCCCTGCAGTCAGAATCAGGGGAAGTCATAACGGGGAACAAAGAAATGGCGGACCAATTGAACAAGTACTTTGGTTCGGTATTCACTGAGGAGGACACAAACAACCTTCCGGATATAAAAGGGGTCGGAGGTTCTAGTAAGGAGGAGGAACTGAAGGAAATCCTTGTTAGTCGGGAAATTGTGTTGGGAAATTGATGGGATTGAAGGCCGATAAATCCCCAGGGCCTGATGGACTGCATCCCAGAGTACTTAAGGAGGTGGCCTTGGAAATAGTGGATGCATTGACAGTCATTTTCCAAGATAGAAAGCGAATTGGACTGCCTGCTGAGGGAAGGCATCATCTTGCCAGTCGAATTCAGTGACTGGACGAGCCCGATCGTGCCGGTGCTCAAGGCGGATGGGTCGGTCAGGATATGTGGCGATTACAAGACCACTATCAATCGGGTGTCACTCCAAGACCAGTACCTGCTACCGAGAGCGGAGGACCTCTTTGCAACGCTATCCGGTGGCAAATTTTTTTCAAAATTGGACCTGACCTCAGCTTACATGACCCAGGAGCTGGTGAGTGAGTCGAAGAAGCTGATCACCATCACGACACACAAGGGATTGTTTGAGTATAACAGATGTCCGTTCGGGATTCGTTTGGCCGCCGCGATCTTTCAGCGAAATATGGAAAGCCTCCTCAAGTTGATTCCAAGGACGGTGGCTTTTCAAGACGACATCCTCATCACAGGTCGCGATACTGAAGAACACCTCCACATCCTGGAGGAGGTGCTACGCAGACTGGAACGGGTAGGGCTGTGACTGAAAAAGGCGAAGTGCGTCTTCTTAGCTCCAGAGGTAGAATTCCTGGGGAGGAGGGTAGCAGCAGATGGGATCAGACCTACTGCATCCAAAACGGAAGTGATCCAGGGAGCGTTCATTCCTGGGGCTCCTGAACTATTTTGGTAACTTTCTTCCCAATTTGAGCATGCTGCTAGAGCCGCTACACGTGCTCCTACGCAAAGGTCGCGATTGGGTCTGGGGGGACAACCAGGAAAGGGCTTTTGATAGAGCACGCAATTTGTTATGCTCCAACAAACTGTTAACGTTATATGACCCGTGTAAGAAACTTGTTTTAACGTGCGATGCGTCATCCTATGGGGTCAGGTGTGTGTGTTGCAGCATATGAATGCCAATGGTCAGTTACAGCCGGTAGCTTATCCCTCCAGATGTCTGTCCCAGGCAGAAAGGGCCAAGGGATGGTAGAAAAGGAAGTGCTAGCATGTGTATATGCAGTAATAAAAATTCACCAGTACCTGTTTGGCAGGAAATTTGAGCTGGAGACAGATCACAAACCCCTAACGTTCCTTTTGGCGGACAACAAGGCCATAATTGCGAATGCATTGGCCCGCATACAGAGGTGGGCACTTCCGTTAGCCGCCTATGACTATACAATTCGGCACAGACCGGGCACTGAAATGTGTACCCGATGCACTCAGCAGGCTCCCACTAACCACCACTGAGGGGGCAGCTGAGCATGATGCTGAGATGGTCATGGCTGTTGAAGCCTTCGAAAGCGAAGGCTCAGCTGTGACAACCCGTCAGATTAAAGTCTGGCATTCGATAAGGTGCCACACAAAAGGTTACTGCAGAAGATAAAGGTACACAGAGTCAGAGGAAATGTATTAGCATGGATAGAGAATTGGCTAACTAACAGAAAGCAGAGAGTCGGGATAAATGGGTCCCTTTCAGGTTGGCAATCGGTGGTTAGTGATGTGCCACAGGGATCGGTGCTGGGACCACAACTGTTTACAATATACATAGATGACCTGGAAGAGGGGATAGAGTGTAGTGTAACAAAATTTGCAGATGGCACAAAGATTAGTGGGAAAGCGGGTTGTGTAGAGGACACAGAGAGGCTGCAAAGAGATTTAGATAGGTTAAGCGAATGGGCTAATGTTTGGCAGATGGAATACAATGTCGGAAAATGTGAGGTCATCCACCTTGGGAAAAAAAACAGTAAAAGGGAATATTATTTGAATGGGGAGAAATTACAACATGCTGTGGTGCAGAGGGACCTGGAGGTCCTTGTGCATGAATCCCAAAAAGTTAGTTTGCAGGTGCAGCAGGTAATCAGGAAGGCAAATGGAATGTTGGCCTTCATTGCGAGAGGGATGGAGTACAAAAGCAGAGAGGTCCTGCTGCAACTGTACAGGGTATTGGTGAGGCCTCACCTGGAGTACTGCATGCAGTTTTCGTCACCTTACTTTAGGAAGAATATACTAGCTTTGGAGTGGGTACAGAGACGATTCACTAGGCTGATTCCGAAGATGAGGGGTTACCTTATGATGATAGATTGAGTAGACTGGGTCTTTACTCGTTGGAGTTCAGAAGGATGAGGGGTGATCTTATAGAAACATTTAAAATAATGAAAGGGATAGACAAGATAGAGGCAGAGAGGTTGTTTCCACTGGTCGGGGGGACTAGAACTAGGGGGCACAGCCTCAAAATACGGGGGAGCCAATTTAAAACCGAGTTGAGAAGGAATTTCTTCTCCCAGAGGGTTGTGAATCTGTGGAATTCTCTGCCCAAGGAAGCAGATGAGGCTAGCTCATTGAATGTATTCAAATCACAGATAGATAGATTTTTAACCAATAAAAGGAATTAAGGGTTATGGGGAGCGGGCGGGTAAGTGGAGCTGTGTCCACGGCCAGATCAGCCATGATCTTGTTGAATGGCGGGGCAGGCTCGAGGGGCTAGATGGCCTACTCCTGTTCCTAATTCTTATGTTCTTACATTCTTATAAAGACCCGCTACTGTCTTTAGTTAAGAAATATGTCCTGAATGAGGACTGGCAGCCACGTACGGGGCATGCCTTGAGGAATTTAAACCGTTTCATAGGCGCAAGGATGAACTCTCGATTCAGGCCGATTGCCTACTGTGGGGAAACCGAGTAGTCATGCCCCAGAAGGGCAGAGAGGTGTTTATCAGAGAACTTCATAATGAGTACCCAGGGATTGTCATGATGAAGGCAATTGCCAGGTCACACGTTTGGTGGCCAGGGATAGATGCAGACCTGGAATTTTGTGTTCGCAGGTGCAACACGTGTGCCCAGCTGGGCAACGCACCCAGGGAAGCCCCCCTTAGCCCCTGGTCCTGGCCCGCCAAGCCATGGTCACGCATCCATGTGGACTACGCAGGTCCTTTCATGGGAAAAATGTTTTTGGTTGTAGTAGACGCCTACTCCAAATGGATTGAGTGTGCCGTTTTAAATTCAAGCACATCCTCTGCCACGGTAGAAAGTCTACGGGCAATGTTCACTGCCCATGGTCTACCGGACGTCTTGGTCAGCGACAATGGCCCGTGCTTCACAAGCACTGAATTCCAGGACTTCATGGCAGGCAATGGAATCAACCATGTCAGAACAGCACCATTCAAGCCGGCCTCAAACAGCCAGGCGGAACGAGCAGTGCAGATAATCAAACAAGGGATGCTCAGAATCCAAGGGGGTTCCCTACAAAGCCGCTTATCACGCCTCCTGTTGGCCAATAGAGCCCGACCACACTCGCTCATCGGGGTTCCACCCACAGAGCTGCTAATGAAAAGGACGCTCGAAACCAGGTGATCCCTTATACACCCTACTATGTCAGTCACAATGTGACTATCATGACAGGAATGCTAGGGCACGATGTATTGATGTCAATGACCCTGTTTTTGTCCTTAATTATGCTGCAGGGCCCAAATGGCTTGCAGGCACTGTGATTGCCAAAGAGGGGAATAGGGTTTTGGTAGTTAAACTTACCAATGGACAAATCTGCCGCAGACACATGGACCAAACTAAAAGGAGGTTCAGCAACCCCATAGAAGAAGCAGAGGAAGAACACGACGTAGAGTTTACTCCACACAAGTGACCGAACACTGGAACCAAGTGGAGGAGAACCCAGTCACTGTGGACAGTCCGGACAGGCCTGAGGCACCGCAAACAGCAGACACTCAGGCCAGCGCCCAACAACCGGAGCCCCAACTCAGGCACTCTACAAGGGAGCGTAAACCACCACAGAGACTTAATCTGTGATCCCAATAAGACTTTGGGGGGGAGATGATGTCATGTATTCAACTGTCATTGTAACCCATGTATAAGCTGACCTAAGTTGGACAGCTTGAGAACACTGACCACAGGGGGCGAACATGTGGGAGACACTCCTAACCTGGACTTTCCGGTATAAAAGGGAAAGCTCCACCCACCGTCTGTCTCTTGAGGTCTTGGTAATAAAGGCAACTGGTCAAAGAGTGACCTTCTCTCAAGTATGGGCCTCGAGTGCATTTATACTGTATAGTAAGGACATATCACCATGAATGTAATACTTCTGTTGCTTCACCGAGGGATGACACATGATCACAACTAATACTTCCACTTCAGTTTTACTGATTAGTGGTTCATCATGTTTCACTTTTTGTAACTTGGAACTTCAGCTGCCTGGCTTGGCCCTTATACAACGTAGTCTGAATTAGGCAATCACACAACTAGATTTCAATTTCTGCCTAAACAACTCAGAAGTTTCATATAACTTATTGTACATTCAGCCTGTACCTGTTGCAGCTTCTGGTCTGTCTGTTGGATATCAGTCAATTGTTGGTGAGCTTCACAGTTGGTGCAAGTTGGTAAGTAGTTCAGAATTCCAGGCACAATTCTGATCTTGGCAGAACTTCTTAATATGCAAATACCACTCTCCACTCCCAACTATATGTGAGTTCAGGATGTGCAAGATTGGCAGGGAGAATTTTCTGGCTTGATGAATATATGCTGGGCTCAATAGAATATCATTACATAGTAACCACTCTAGAGAAGTATATCATTGCAAAGAGGTGCACTGTGTTTTGTCTGTCTACTGGTTATCACTTTCTTCTTTTTTAGAGAACACCTGAGAGATCAAAAGGACTAATTATAATGACTAATACTAAAAAAAAAACTTATGTCATCAACTGGTATCTCTACTTAGCAGTTCTTATGGCAGAGTTCACTGGGATTCCAGAAAATACTTAGACACTGGAAGTATTGGCAATCAACACTTTTTTCGCAGAAGGTAGCAATTTCTCTTAAAATCTAAAACAATCATGAAACTTTGATTGACTCTTTTTATATTTAAAAGACATGAAAAATATCACCCATCAAGACTAGTAGCCATTGAGTTGCAGTTGCTGCTCAAATCTCTATTCTCATACAAAACTCAATCACGCAAGCAATTGAACTGAACACTGCTTTGACTCATTCACTGAAAGAGTTAATATTTACACCCATATAACAGTAAGAACTAACCATTCAAATAAATAGATCACATGGAAAAAAGAAACATCGTGACATTTTTGTTTGAATCACTACTTTTGACCTGTATTCAAGAGAAAACAAATTATTTTTAAAAACAAATAAGGGCCAAGAAATGGCAGGTTACAAAGGGCTGCACAAAATAAATCTTGGAGTCATGTTGATAGGTGACTTAAAAAGCCTGAAGCCATAAACAACTTTCTAAAAAAATTAATAAAGGGTAAAACTTCTCTAAATACCTCTGAATAAAATGTAGGGGTAGGAAAAAGCCTATATTCCTTTAAACTGGTGTCACATTTCACTCATAGTAACCCTTTAAAATTAAGAGCACAGACTGGAGGAGAAACTAAGGCTTAGAAATTTGTGACTGCCCACAAAAGCTGGCAGTGCCATCGTGGTCGGATTTTAATGGCCTAAAAATTGTCGCTGGGGACTAATTAACATATTTTCTAGAGCTTAGTAGAATAAGAGGCGATCTCATTGAAACATACAAAATGTTTACAGGGCTTGACAGGGTAGATGCAAGGAGGATGTTTCTTCTGGCTGGTGAGTCTAGAACCAGGGGGTCAGTCTCAGAATAAGGGGTCGGCCATTTAGGACTGCGATGAGGAGAAATTTCTTCACTCAGAGGGAGGTGAATCTTTGGAATTCTCTGCTCGAGGGTTGTGGAGGCTCAGTCATTGAGTATATTCAAGACAGAGACCGATAGATTTTTGGATATTAAGGGAACCAAGGGATATGGGGCTAGTGCAGGAAAGTGGAGTTGAGGTAGAAGATCAACCATGAACTTACTGAATGGCGGGGCAGGCTCAAGAGGCCGAATGGCTTACTTCTGCTCCTATTTCTTATGTTCTTAACTTTAGCCCAGCACTTTACTCACAGTGCAACACCGTCCTGGTGCCAATGGTCCTGGCAGGAGGCTCCAATGTGGTGTGGCCCAAGCATCGTTGCAGCTAGAACAGCCTGTTCTGAAAGCGAGGCTGTCATTTCAGAAAGCATTGTTGATTTCTTAAAGGGCCAATGCCTTCTAAAATGAAAAAATAAAAATGATGTAAAAATATGCAGTTTTTAGCCCTTACAGCTCAACTGCCTTCTGAAAAAAAATTAACATTAAAAACAATTCCCAAATGGGAGTCTTTAGCTCTTAAAGCTGAATTCCTTTCTGCACCTAAAAAATGGGAAACGTGTTTCAACATTAACACAAATGGTTCATCAAGCCAGGGAAGGGGCACACAGGGTCTCGCACACAGGACTCCAGCTTTGTACAGGGGGTCAACACTGCAAGAGAGGTCTTCTACCCACAGGGGTCAGGAGGCCCTCCAGAAAGAACGATGTGGGACTACATCATAGAGGCCATCACTGCTAGAGTGCCGCCCCCACGATCTGGCTCCAGTGCCCAAAGAAGCCTCAGACTAGTGGTTGAGGTTAGTGAGTGCATCTTCAAAAGCCGTCTCCTACCAATTGCACACTAGCCTCAGACATTTCTCAATGCACGACTTCCCCCCAATCACTCATCTATCGACAATCTGCACTAGACACCTCCCATTCCTAGCTTCACCTCACCCCCTTGGAGGAGACAGTGCTGGCCATTCTTAGCAGGGGCTTGTCAGAGCCCTTGACTAGC
Organism: Pristiophorus japonicus; assembly: GCF_044704955.1. NCBI lineage: Eukaryota > Metazoa > Chordata > Chondrichthyes > Pristiophoridae > Pristiophorus > Pristiophorus japonicus. The sequence goes on along the minus strand of NC_091978.1, from coordinate 86,698,818 downwards.
AGAGGGGCTGCAAGGATACAAGATGTTGGTACCCTCATACGTTATCCTCCTTCTCGCATGCAACTCTTGCTTTCCTGCCCTCCCCTCACCACAACTCCACTCTTGTGCCTTCCTCATTTCACAAAGCCAAGAAATACTGCCTGCCCAGCCAGTGGTTGACCAAGAAGTGAGAGAGGAGAGTGAAGAAGAAAAAGAAACACTGTCACTCGATTTGGCACTCACAGCCACCAGCTCCTCAAGGTCAACCAACAAGGCCATTTGCAGTTTCCCCCACTGAAAGTTAGCAGCCTTCCACCAGCCATGCTGTATGCACTGGGGTAGCACTGTGTGATGTTAACAGGATAGACAAAGGCACACAGAAGACAGTCACTAAGGAAATGGTGAATTGATTTCTTGATGTCATATTGGTTGGATAGATGTATAAAATTGGATTGGAAAGTTTTCTTTGTGGTGGCTATTATTTCAGCATTGTAGCCAAGAGGATGCTGTGATGGTCAGTAACAGAAGGAATGTAAGGTGTGGGACAACTTTTGGAAGGGGAATTGGGGTTGTGATCGCGTACTGCAGGTGGATGATTCCCCTGTATATCCCAGCCAGAAAGTGTCTGTCTGGGTTGCATCCTTCCTTCTGCTTCCTCCTCTTTTGCTTCCTCCTCTTCTGCATCTTCCTCTTCCTTCTACGAGCGGATGCTGTAAATCTAAAATAAAAGCATAAGTTATTGGAAATACTCAGCAGGTCAGGCAGTATCTCAACCTGAGACGTGGACTCTGTCTCTCTCTCTCCATGGATGCTGCCTGACCTGCTGAGTATTTTCAGCATTGTCTGTCTTCTCAGAGGCCTTCCTTTATCATCCGAGGCCTTGCAAGCATCCAGCAGCACTCCCTGCACACTTAAAAAACTTTTAACTGATCCACTACTTCAATTAAAAAATTTAAAAATCCAGTCCAAAAGCTTAAATGCAAACTTACCTGAAAGATGTGACTGTCCCTTAAGAGGTGCTGACAGCGTCTCTGTCACTCTGCTGCATGGTGGCTTTTCATGGCGAGCTTAGGACCCAGCGCTGAACTCAGCGCTAAGGTCAAAGTTCGTTGAGGTGACATTAAGTCAGAGTGCCGTCACCCTCACTTCATTTACATTTTCCGGGCCAATGCTGCTGTTGGTAGCGCTAAGGCCCACACCAAAATGCTGGCCGCTGAGTCCCACGCCAGAGAAGGTTGCTTGAGTGGCGGTCGCCATTTTTCAACTGATCGCGGGGGTAACTTGTGGCAGTAAGTGGCCCAATTTCTAGGCCTATGTCCTTTGACACCACTGGTGGAAGAAAGAAATAATAACACAGCAAAGAGAGACACAGGTTCAACCTTACAAGCACTCATTGTCCAGCCTACACAATATTCAGTCATCCTTCAGTGGCTGACAACATAGAACAACACTTCTCAGCTATATGAGTCTTAAACTTGCACTGTCTTCCTACTCACTCACACATACTTCACACTCCACTCAAGTGGTTTTAGTCACATGCTGGTTGTCATTGGCTACAGTGAGTTGGTGGATAGTCTGTTACACACATCCAGCTGCTGTCCTGGTGGAGATATTGACGCTACTGCGTTCATTTTCATTATGTCCTTCTCTATTGTATCATGGTCTAATTCACTGGGATGGGGTCCTGTTGTCTCATAATCCTGAGTATGTAAACCTATTATTAATTAACAAGATTATAAAGTGATAAATTTCAGATAAAATAATAAATGGAAATCATGATTACAATTTATCTAACCTTAATGATAATAATACTGAAATCCTGCCTATGCAATGTGAGACAGTAAAATATCAAAGTGTTACAAAATCTAGTGGAACTGCAGAAAATGCAAAACATATTTATTAAATGAATTAGAAGTGATTAGTAGTTAATTTGTATTGAAATATAAATGCATACACATTTATATTAAATTAAAATTTAAAAAGAATGATATAATGTGGAGAAGTTATGTGCGGAATGAAGTTTAAAGAAATGATGAAAAAGCATTGAAAGTTAATTTTAAAAATTCAGACTCTAATATATACATGGGGGAAGGCGAACGAGGCAGCAGGAAAGGACCTTGGACCTAAGGAACTGATTTGGACCGATACGCTCAATCTCGGTGGAGGGAGTAATCAAACAGGTTAAAAAACATATTTATAGAATAAGTAATATTAAAAATGTAAGCCTGCCTCTAATATTCAAGCAGGGAAGCTGTAAGATTGATTGTGCCCTGGAGCTGTGAAGGTTCTGAACTTGTACAATGGTGAGTTAGCAATGGGAATGTGGAGCGTCTGTAGCTCCATTTGTTGATGGAGGTGGAGCTGCTGGTGTCACTGAAAAATTAAGGCAACTACTGCGACACAGGTCGTGAACTTTTAGAGACTCATATACTATAACATTTAGGTCTCTCTCCTGCTCAACAGAACTCAGCATGGTATACACATGCTTGGCATTAGCCCTACTCATATGCTCAGTGGGTGGCACTCTCGCCTCTGAGTCAGAAGGTTGTGGGTTCAAGTCCCACTCCAAGGACTTGAGCACGTAATCTAGGCTGACACTCTAGTGCAGTGCTGAGGGAGTGCTGCGCTGTCGGAGGTGCCGTCTTTCGGATGAGACATTAAACCGAGGCCCTGTATGCTCTCTCAAGTGGAAGTAAAAGATCCCATGGCATTATTTCGAAGAAGCGCAGGGGAATATTTATCACTCAATCAACATAACAAAAACAGATTATCTGGTCATTATCACATTGCTGTTTGTGGGAGCTTGCTTGGGCGCAAATTGGCTGCCGCATTTCCCACATTACAACAGTGACTACACTCCAAAAGTACTTCATTGGTTGTAAAGCGCTTTGAGACGTCCGGTGGTCATGAAAGGCGCTATATAAATCCAAGTCTTTCTTTTTACATTACACCACCCGCCCCCCACCAAAAAAAATTGCAATATATTATGCAATGGTATGCATCTGAGCTATGGTATTTGTCTGGCGAGTAACAAGGAAATTGTCCTCCTCAATCTGACAACATACATCTTAACATTTCCTCAGTGCTGAGGTAAACATTGAGGTAAATTTTCATATAGATAAACTAAGAATAATGAACATCTATTTACACAAGAATATTAGTACAGAATAGCTTTATGTGTATAGTGGAACTGCTCCATATGTTCCCACCATACAGACTGTCTGGAAGTGCAAGAATGTACTTATAAACATACACTGACCTCTGCTCATCTTCTGTACAAAATTAATAGGAAACAGATCAACAGCTGTAGTTGTTATAAATTTGTTTATATGGAATTCTGCAATGCCCGCTAAAATATTTATTTTTGACGTGTTTAGTTAAGTTTGAAAAAATATACCAAACAAAAGATAAAGGCAGTTTATACATGCATTCTGACATTACTAAGCACTCCCTGCAGATGAAATTTTATTGAGACAAGTATCGTCACCAGAATGGGATAAAATAACATTTACAAAGGCTGGTGGATCTGCTTGGGTATTGCTCAATAAATTGGGGATATGCTATCTTATAAGGAATGGAGTATTATATCAGGTAATATAAGATGTGTTTTCTCATTTTATTCAGCTTTATTTTACAGATGTGGTAAAGTGTATGAAAACGGTCATTTAATTTTCCTCATCATACCTTCATTTATGAAATGCTGTCACGTGTACTTTGGCAGAGCACACCGACAGTAAATCCTGCCTCAACATAAGAACATAAGAATTAGGAGCAGGAGTAGGCTATATGGCCGTTCGAGCCTGCTCCGACATTCAATAATCTTCGACTTCAATCCACTTTCCCGCATGATCCCCATATCCGTTGATTCCCCTAGAGTCCAAAATTCTGTCTACCTCAGCCTTGAATATATTCAGAGACTCAGCATCCACAGCTCTTTGGGGTAGAGAATTCCAAAGATTCACAACCCTTTGAGTGAAGAAATTGCTCCTGATCTTAGTCTTAAATGGCTGACCTCTTATCTTGAGACTATGCCCCCAGTTCTAGGCTGACACTCCAGTGCAGTGCTGAGGGAGCACTGCATTGTCGGAGGTGCCGTCTTTTGGATGAGACGTTAAACCGAGGCCCCGTCTGCTCTCTCAGGTGGAGTTATCCTGGGTGTCATGGCCAATATTTATCCCTCAATCAACATAACAAAAAAACAGATTATCTGGTCATTATCATAGTCCCGTTTGTGGGAGATTGCTTGTGTGCAAATTGGCTGCTACCTTTCCCCACATTACAACAGTAACTACACTCCAAAAGTACTTTATTGGCTGCAAAGCGCTTTGAGATGTCCGGTGGTCGTGAAAGGCGCTATATAAATCCAAGTCTTTATTTTTTGTAGACTCTCCAGCCAGGGGAAACAACCTCTCAAAATCTACCCTGTCAATCCCACTCAGAACCTTATATGTTTCAATGCGATCACCTCTCATTCTTCAAATTCCAGAGATTATAGGCCCAATCTACTCAATTTCTCCTCATAGGACAACCCGCTCATCCCAGGAATCAATCTAGTGAACTTTCGTTTCATTGCCTCTAAGGCATGTATTTTCTTTCTCAGATAAGAAGACCAAAATTGTGCATAAAGTGTGGGTCACCAAAGCCCTGTACAATTGTAGTAAGACTTCCTTACTCTTGTACTCCAACCCCCTTACAATAAAGGCCAACATGTCATTTGCTGTCCTAATTGCTTGCTGTACCTGCATGCTAACGTTCTGTGTTTCCTGTATGAGGACACCTAAATCTCTCCGAATACCAACATTTAATAATTTCTCACCGTTTAACAAATATTCTGCTTTTCTATTCTTCCTACCAAAATGAATAACCTCACATTTCTCCACATTATGCTCCATCTCAAGACACTTGATTCATCTAGTTTTTCTACCACTAATCATAAGTCTCTATAATAACATCATTTTTGGGCTTCAACATCAGATTCCCATCAAATACAGAAAGCTTTCTTTTATGAGTGGAGCAGTAAGCACCTGCAGCGTACACTGACCCAGTCAGCATTCATATATGTGATACGTCAGCATGATAGTCCATGTGATAAAACAACAATGGCGTGCATCGCACAAATGCTGCCAGAGTCTCTGCTGCCTATATTTTTTCTGAGTCATCTGGATACAAGAGCATAGGTAATTTCTCAGGAGATTTGAGGAGGAATCCAGCTGGAATCTCATTGAGCTTTATCATTGCTTTGTCCTGTCTTTGTTTAGTCTGCTTAAAAATGAAGTAAATAGCTTGGGAACCGGCTGTTGCACTCAAGGTCACTTGAGTAGGGAGCTAGCTGGCCGTTAGGAAAGTAACACTCCATGTGGACGGGTAGGGAAGTAACACTTCATGTGAGCAGACAGGGAAGTGACACTCAGTTGGTGCGGATAGGGAAATAACACTGAGTGCGGATAGGGAACTGATACTCAAAGTGGGTAGAAAGAGATGTAACACTTTCCACATGTAGGTAGAGAAGCCACACACCATGTAGGCAGGTAAGGAAGCAATTTTTTCAATTCATGGGATGTGGGCATGGCTGGCTAGGCCAGAATTTATTGCCCATCCCTAATTGTCCTTGAGAAGGTGGTGCGGAGCCACCTTCTTGAACTGCTGCAGTCCATGAGGTTAGGGAGGCAGTTCCAGGATTTTGAACCAGTGAGATGAAGGAATGACGATATATTTCCAAGTCAGGATGGTGTGTGACTTGGAGGGAAGTTTGGTGATGATCTTCCCATGCGCTTATTGCCCTTGTCCTTCTAGGTGATATAGGTCGCAGGTTTGGGAGGTGCTGTCGAAGAAGCCTTGGCGAGTTGCTGCAGTGCGCCGGTGCTGGAGAGAATGAATGTTAAGGTGGTGGATGGGGTGCCAATCAAGCAAACTGCTTTGTCCTGGATGGTATCGAGTTCTCGAGTGTTGGAGCTGCACTCATCCTGGCAAGTGGAGAATATTCCATCACACTCCTGACTCGTGCCTTGGTAGATGATGGAAAGACTTTAGGGAGTCAGGAGATGAGACACGAGCAGCAGATTACCCAGCCTCTAACCTGCTCTTGTAAGAACAGTATTTATATGTGCTTACAAGAATGGGGTACTGAAGTTGCATGTTCAGCCATGAACTCATTGAATGGCGGTGCAGGTTCGAAGGGCCGAATGGCCTACTCCTGCACCTATTTTCTATGTTTCTATGTTTCTATATGGCTTGTCCAATTAAGTTTCTGCTCAGTGGTGACCCCAGAATATTGATGGTGGGGATTCTGCGATGAATGTCAAGGGGAGGTGGTTAGACTCTCTCTTGGATATAGGCATTGCCGAACACTTGTGTGGCGTGAATGTTACCAGTTATCAACCTATTAATTATGTTCCTACAGTAATAATAAATTCAACAACAAAAAAGATCAGTATTTAATAGTTATTTACAATGACTTAACTTGGTACTTATAATTCAGATTTTATTTTGTCCCCTCAAGGAGTTAGGTGGAAGGAGGTCTACTGCAAGTACACATGTATATTATATGTTCATTTATATATATAAAATATATATATATAAAAAATGACCTGGACTTGGGTATAGGAAGTACAATTTTGAAGTTTGCTGATGATACGAAACTTGGCAATGTAGTAAATAGTGAGCAGGATAGTAGCAGAGTAGAGGTAAAATGGGATGTGTGAGTAGAGGTCAAATGGGACCAGTGTGCGGAGAGATAGAATGGGATGTGAGTAGTAGAATGGGATGTGTGTGAGTAGAGGTAAAATGGGATGTGCAAATAGAGGAAGCACGAGATGTGTGAAACTATTCGCAAAATGTAAGTTGAAGAGAGGTTCCTTCTCACCAAACCTCCAGACGTTGATGTAATGGCCATCGTCATGGTTTGACTGCTAATCAATTTAACCTGATGTTTCCTGTCTGAATTTACAAAGTTACAGGAGATGAACAAAATTGGCTCAGAGACAGCAAGCAAAGGCTAATGGTCGATAGGTGTTTTTATGACTGGAAGGCTATTTCCAGTGGGGTCCCGCAGGGCTCAGTGCTAGGTCCCTTGCCTTTTGTGGTATATATCAATGATTTAGACTTGAATGTAGGGGGTATGATTAAAAAGTTTGCAGGTGATACAAAAATTGGCTGTGCGGTTGACAATAATGAAGAAAGCTGTAGACTGCAGGAAGATATCAATGTACTGGTCAGGTGGGCAGAACAGTGGCAAATAGAATTCAATGCTGAGAAGTGTGAGGTAATGCATTTAGGGAGGGCTAACAAGGTAAGGGAATACACAATACATGGTAGAACACTAAGAAGTGCAGAAGAACAAAGGGACCTTGGAGTGCATGTCCACAGAGCCCTTAAGGTAGCAAGCCAGGTAGATAAGTTGGTTAAGAAGGCATACGGAATACTTGCCTTTATTAGCCGAGGCATAGAATACAAGAGCAGGGAGGTTATGATTGAACTGTGTAAAACACTAGTTAGGCCACAGCTAGAGTACTGAGTGCAGTTCTGGTCACCACATTACAGAAAAGATGTGTGTATTAGAGAGGGTACAGAGAAGATTAATGAGGATGTTGCCTGGACTGGAGAATTTTAGCTATGAGGAAAGGTTGGATAGGCTAAGGTTGTTTTCTTGGAACAGAGGATGCGGAGGGGAGACTTAATTGAGGTGTATAAAGATATGAAGGGCCTAGATAGGATAGATAGGAAGGACCTATTTCCCTTAGCAGATAGGTCAACAACCACGGGGCATAGATTTAAAGTGATTGGTGGAAGGTTTGGTGGGGATTTGAGTGGAAATGTTTTCACTCAGAGGATGGTGGGGGTCTGGAACTCATTGCCTGAAAGAGGTAGAAACTTATTGAAACATATAAGATAATGAGGGGGCTCGACAAGGTAGATGCAGAGAGGATGTTTCCACTCATGGGGGAATCTAGACTAGGGGGCATAGTTTCACAATAAGGGGTTGTCCATTTAAAATTGAGATGAGGAGGAATTTCTTTTCTCAGAGGGTTGTAAATCTGTGGAACTCTCTGCCCTGGAGAGCTGTGGAGGCTGGGTCATTGAATATATTTAAGATGGAGATAGAGAGATTTTTGAGCGATAAAGGAGTAAAGGTTTATGGTGAGCCGGCAGAGAAGTGGAGCTGAGCCCGTGATCAGATTAGCCATTATTGAATGGCAGAACAGGCTCGAAGGGCCAAATGGCCTATTCCTGCTCCTATTTCTTATGTTCTTACGCTCTTAAACCCTCACCACATTTTAAAAGTACCTGGATATGCACTTGAAGTGCTGTAACCTACTAGGCTACGGACCATGAGCTGGAAAGTGGGATTAGACTGGATAGCTCTTTGTCGGCCGGCGCAGACACGATGGGCCGAAATGGCCTCCTTCCGTGCTGTAAATTTCTAGGATTCTATGCCCTGGACATTCCCAGATAGTTCATTTGACCTGCTAACAGTTTTTTTTTTTTTGAAATTCGTAGCCAATCGTTCCAATTCTTTGTCAAATCACAAACGCCAGAGGTCACCTTGGGCCCATTCAAGGATCACTCTGCGCCAATGCTCTTAGCCAAAAGGCCTAGAGCCACTGCACCGTTCCTGGAAGTACTGCAATACCAGGTTCGTGCCATGGAGGTGGATGGGTCAGGTCCCCCACACACCTCCATGGAGGTGGATGGGTCAAACCACCCCACCCACCTCCTATTTCCAAAAAGCAAGCATATACCTTCCTGATCCAGGGAGAACCACCTTGGGGTTATGGTGGTTACTCCCCTGTCAGGTCAGTTACGCATGATCTTAGCCAAAAGGCCGAGAAGCGATCATTTGACCTGCTAACAGTTGCTATGTGTTAGCTTCGGTGCCTCCATTGTTCTGGCCAATTTGCTATTAACACCCGGGATGGCGGGACTGACCTATCAAGAAAGATTGGATCAATTGGGCTTGTATTCACTGGAGTTCAGAAGAATGAGAGGGGACCTCATAGAAACGTTTAAAATTCTGACGGGTTTAGACAGGTTAGATGCAGAAAGAATGTTCCCAATGTTGGGGAGGTCCAGAACCAGGGGTCACAGTCTGAGGATAAGGGGTAAGCCATTTAGGACCGAGATGAGGAGAAACTTCTTCACCCAGAGAGTGGTGAACCTGTGGAATTCTCTACCACAGAAAGTAGTTGAGGCCAATTCACTAAATATATTCAAAAGGGAGTTAGATGAAGTCCTTACTACTCGGGGGATCAAGGGTTATGGCGAGAAAGCAGGAAGGGGGTACTGAAGTTTCATGTTCAGCCATGAACTCATTGAATGGCGGTGCAGGCTAGAAGGGCTGAATGGCCTGCTCCTGCACCTATTTTCTATGTTTCTATGTTTCTATGAGATGTTGCCTGACCTGCTTACTTCTTCCTACTCCTCCATTGTCAAAATTAATCTCCAATATTAGCATATCCTAATCAGACAATGACCCTGAGATGTTATTATTAACTTAGATGAGACACCTGACAGAGAAAATTTTAATACAAGACATGTGTAAGAGCTGTGACCTGTTAAAGATTAAATAAAGCCACTAATGAGGTTTATAAACCAAAAAAAAAAGCAATGATTTTAATGATTTTTAAGTTTGTCTAATTGTCTTGTGATTTGAGAGGGTGGGGTGGCAATATAGCATTACTGTATATAGTCTTTTAAGCGGTTGCTGTTTACATTGTAAAAGTTGTTGTTGTAAAATTTGCCCACGGACAAATAGGTCGCGGTCAAAGGACTTCGCAATACGCTCTGTACAAAATAAAATTAGAGGGAACATTGGTGCGGAACTCAGGAGGAGGCTGAGATGAATCATTCACTCGGCACTTCTGGCTGAAGATGGTTGCAAACAATTGCTGGGCTCTGCCATCATTGAGGATAGGGACATTCATGGAGCCTCCTTCTCCAATTAGTTGTTTAATTGTCCACCACCATTCATGACTGGATGTGGTAGGACTGCAGAGCTTTGATTTGATCTGTTGATTGTGGGATCACTTAGCTCTACCTGTAGCATGCTGCTTCCACTATTTAGCATGTTTGTAGTCCTGTGTTGTAGCTTCACTAGGTTGGCACCTCATTTTTAAGTACGCCTAGTGCTGCTCCTGACATGCTCTTCTACACTCGTCATTGAACTACAATTGGTCCCCTGACTTGATGGTGATGGTAGAGTGAAGGATATGCCGGGCCATGAGGTTACAGATTGTGGTGAAATACAATTCTGCTGCTGCTGATGGCCCACAGTGCCTCATGGATTCCCAGCTTTGAGCTGCTAGATCTGTTCTGAATCTATCCCATTTAGATTCCATACAGTGGTAGTACCACAAACACAATGGAAGATGTCCTCAGTGTGAAGACAGGACGTCTCTGCAAAGAAAAAGATACATGCATCTTGCTAAAAGGTGCTTAGCAGTGGCTTCTGGGAATTTTATTTTTGCTCTTTGGCACATTTTCCTAGCCCTCGAATGAGATGTTTTAAATATTATATGTCTAGCCTGAAGCAAATCTGTGGAGATCCAGGATTGATGTTTTTTTCTTATACGGTGTTTATTTTAGAAATATTTTTAAGGACTAGATGGTAGGGTCACTAAGAAATTGAGATGGCACTAGAAATCACTGATACATGTTTTAAGCATTTAATTTGTTGGCTTTGAGGTGCTTCCTCATTGGTTAATTTTATTTTTGAAACTTGTCGGTTTGCTTGGGCTTCTCCCTGGCCATATGCATGATGCAGCTATTACTATGCAATATAATTGTTTTTAATAAAAAGGAAGGTGAAGTGAGAGGTTCTATGATACAACATTGATTGTTTTGAAAATCATATCCACGCTCCTACAATTTCATCTTATTCATTGAAAGTACAATAGAGTTCTGCTTATTATACTCATCACACAATATTTGTAAATACTATAACCTTACTCGCTCAACCCAAAATACCAATACTAAATTAATAACTCCATAGCGAAAGCCTCTGTGGATTACAACTCGCTCTAGAGTGTTGGTATTTTCCATCTCTTTAAACAACCCCATGCTACTCAGTTGTCAGGAAGCCTGCGCACAGAATTTAATACCATTACGACTAAAAAGTAAAAAAGTTGCAACTTGCATTGTCTGGTTGAAGTAGTTCATAGGAAAACATTTTACATACCATGGTTCAAAGACAGGTTTTTTTTGTTACTGGGATGGTTATAATTTCCTTTCTGGCAGCGTGAACGACAAGTTATGAAATAGAAATTAAAAAGCAAGCATGGAAAAGCAGTTAAAATTAAATAAGATCAACTCAAATGCTTATAGAAATAGGAAGTTGATCTTGAGGAAAGTAGTCATATTTCACATGAATCAGAGTGAAAGTCACAAAGTACGACACAAAGCATACCCTTAAAAATGACAGATATAAATGCCGCTATTCTATATGCTTTTTAAAGTCACATTTCCATGTCTGAAGTCCCAAGTTTGGACCGCTTGGGCCTTTGCATTCTCCACAGCCATCATTGATGTTCCATAAGCCAACAGGAGGCAGACAGACCTCTTTCCGAACAGTTTATCCTTGTATAGAAGGAGTGTAGAGTATGGTGTATAGATAGGAGTATTCTACCATGTCAGAAGATACCAGCACAACTTGCATATGGCAAATGGAAAACTTCAAATCCACTTTGGATGTCTAGCACAGAGATCTAGGATTCAATCAGAGCTTATACTTCTGCATAATGCTTTCTTGTGTGACATGTCAAAACAGAATACACCTCTATAAATATTACTTATGAGAATGAATAAATGCATAAATGTGCTCTATTCAGGCACTTTCAAAATCATAGTTTATTAACTGAAAGGTAAAAAGCTAGTATACAGATCAGGGATCCCTTTAATTTCAAGTCTACAGTTCTACACCATCTTGTATTTTTGCTCTGAATATTTAAACAAAAATAATTCACAAATACCTGTAAGCCCCACCATTAGTATGCAGTATATCTTGAATCACTGTATTTCTAATCATCTCCTTGTTATATATACATATGGTGAAACCAGCAGCAATGAAGCAAGCAGTGGAAAGAGCTCACAGGTTAAAAAAGCCAATAATTTCATATGATATGCTAAATCAAGTTATATGTAAAACTAATAAAATCTGTGCCATAATTGGAATATTTGCTATCCCTCAAAGGAACAACCTTAATAATTACAGTGGCTGTCATTGCTACAAACAATCCACATGCCATGCCTATAAAAGAACATTTCCAAGGTTGATATTAATTAAAAATTAACAATATTTGCAGAAACCAAAAATTGTGATTTCACATCATGTTTCAGTGTACAAAGAACAAAGAAATGAAAAAATTGCACTCAGCTTGCTATCGGTCACAAACGTTCTTTGACATGAAACATATTCTTTACAATGACATAGAATTAACTTGTACTGTACATTGAATAACATAATAAAAGGCTATGCATAGGTCAAAGTACCTGCAAGGTACTTTTCCACATACATCAAAATCACATACAAGAGTTTTGCACATGCTTTACAGATGAAGCCCCTTTTCACCATATATCAGTGGCTAAGCACAGATGAGGCCAGGTGTAGAATTCATTGTGTCTTGCAAAAAACTAGGATGGGGTAGGTAAATATACAAGTCTATAAGTTGAACTATATACATAATATACTGGAATGTTGGCTATCCCAGAATTGCTTCCATTTAAAATTAGGAATTGATGGACCACTGTTAGAAGACCTCCTCTGCCAACTAAGTTGATGTAATAATTTAAAAAGAGAGATGCCTTACAAAAAAGTATATATGTAACAAAAACATATAAAGTTACAAAACTAACAGAAATCTTCAAACTTTAAAGAGACTGTTATTATTCTGTTCTGTTACAGGGGCAGGACTGAAAAGAGGGAGAAAATGCACATACTGACAATCTAGTTCCAATGGAGGAGAATCTCTCACTGAGAAAACACAACTAAATTGTAGCTATGGAAATATTTTTCCATGTTTCTTTCATACATGAACCAGAAGATGATGCCATTTCCTGACATGTATTTTTAAGATTTATCAGATGTGTACAAGCTTTTTTGTGTTTTATGATTTTATTAATTTACATGTGCACGCCTATTTTTCCAATGTTCATTGTGAGCAGTAATGTCAATAGTTTCACTGCTGTCATTACAATGAATACTTACTTTCACTGGAATGAAAAGATCACTTTTGGTGGCATTTTACAATTGATGCCACACACAAACAATAACGTAATACTGTAAAGCTTCACTTAAACTTCTAAATGTAGTGTGCATGGGCCCCCTAAATTTCAGTAACTGGCTTTAAAAGGATGGGGGGGGGGACTACACACATTCTCTTATATATCTCATCTTTATAAGAAGATTGACATTAATTTAAACTGTAGAAGAAAACGCTGCAGTAAAAATGCAGATCTTTAGTGTTTTATACTGCAGCAATTGAATCTTTTTTTAAATTGTGGCAATGCAGTTTACAGTCCAGATAAATGCATACTTGATCCAAATATAAAACCCACCATCCCCATTCACTCCTATTACATAAAAATGCTGACAGACATAAAATATCTTGGCAGACTGGTTATGAATTTATCAGGAATAAACTGCATTTGCTTTTTTTTGACACTATCAATCATTTCAATGTACCTGGGAGTAGAGAATTGGACATGCCACAAAATAAAGTTGATCGTATCTCTTTGGCTGTACTAAATGCAGCGTTTCATAGGCCATTTATGAATCAATCTTCCTCGATTAATTGCAAACAAAGCCTCTAGCAGCTTCGAAAGGAAATAACAAATGTTATGGAAAAAAACTACAGTTTAAGGAGTATATGAATAATAATGAGGAAAAACAGGAAAAAATATACTTCATATAATTCGATAAATTTTACTTAGTAAAGGCTGCCACTACAGCCCAAAGCAATTCATTTGTATTAGACTTCATAGATTCAACTTCAGGATCCAAGTCCAGTAGCTGTCGTACTCTTTTCATGGCCAAGTCATAATGTTCATCCAAGAGTGGGGCAAAAGCATTCTCCAGTACATCCGAGGCATGGGCTAAATAAATGAGGGCGAGCAGGCGCTTGTCCATCCGGTGAGGGTCATTCACCCACTTATCCAGCACCGCTTCCTGCACTTTTTTGATGAGACGCTGCTTGATGACATTGTTGGTAAGGGGGTGAGTTGTCATGTCGAACAGCAGGAAGTTCTGTTTCTCTGTAGTCAATACACCTTTCTCCACCAGGTTTTTAGCCAATCGTTCACGGACATTTCGTAATTGATAGTGTAGTTTTAATGGATTCCACGTTTCACCTTAGGGTGTGAAAGGAAAGAAAGAAGAAACATGCATAATTAGTACTTCACCCTTGTATATGATGGAAGCTGGAACAAATTGTGCAGAAATTTAACAAACTTGAAGTTCAAATTCATTAGAAATGATGTTTTCTGTAAATCTGAATAATGTCAGAGGATCCAACAATCCACTAACATTTTAAACATATTTCCAAGTATAATGTTTATAAAATAACTAAAGCAAAGCTGGAACAAGTTAACATTAAACATAGAGATACTCTCTCAGATTGGCCCTTCTATTTATATAACAAATGCTTCAATCTTGAGTGTGCAATGAAATAGCACATGGTCCTTTCAACTCCAGTTTTAAACCTGTCCCAACTAACAAAGTAAGTCTCCTCTCTCTGCTGGCTGCAAAGGTCTTCATGGAATGAGTTACACTGTCTCAAATGGGTTTCAACAAGTAGCTGCAAGCACAAAAGAGGTTGGTTTGTATGAGCAACAGGGAAAATTCATATAAGTGCAGTGGGGTGCCCTTCCGAGATTAGAGTCAAGGCACACATTGGAGTAGATGTAGTTATTCTTTGCAACTAGCTACGTTATTCCTCACCTGACAGCACTTGCCATTAACAAAAGTGGAAAAGTGCTCCATTTACCAGCACAAATACACTTCACCATCAGCAAAAACATAACTACAAAATTAAAAATATTCAAAAGCAGCATTCAAGATGTTAGAACCAATGTAAGACTCGGTGTAACTAAGCACATTTTTCAAGCATGTGATGGTCACAATAATCAAACTTCATCTGTAGAAGCTTTAGAGTTCTTAAAAGAGGCATCATGGCATGATTTTTTTAAAATTCTTTCATGGGATGTGGGCGTCACTGGCAAGGCAGCATTTATTGCCCATCCCTAATTGCCCTTGAGAAGGCGGTGGTGAGCCGCCGCCTTGAACCGCTGCAGTTTGTGTGGTGAAGGTATTCCCAAATTTCTTAGACATGCATCGTCTACAGTCCTAACTCTCGCACAGGTCTTAGTATCATCTGCAAAATGTTTCCAGATTGTGCCCCCAAAACCAACATCCAGATCATTAATAAAAATAGTAAAGGGCAACGGTCCCAAAACCAATCACTATGGGACACCACTGGTGACCGGTCTCCCAGCAGATCCAAATCCATCTATTACTTTACAAGCTCATGGTCTACAGGGTTGTAGTAATATCCGCCCTCCTGTATGGCTCAGAGACATGGACCATGTACAGTAGACACCAAGTTGCTGGAGAAATACCACCAACGATGCCTCCGCAAGATCCTACAAATCCCCTGGGGGGACAGACGCACCAACATTAGCGTCCTCGACCAGGCCAACATCCCTAGCATTGAAGCACTGACCACAGCTGATCAGCTCCACTGGGCAGGCCACATCGTTCACAAGCCAGACACGAGACTCCCAAAGCAAGCGCTCTACGCGGAACTCCTTCATGTCAAACGAGCCAAAGGTGGGCAGAGGAAACGTTACAGGGATACCCTCAAAGCCTCCCTGAAAAAGTGCAACATCCCCACTGATACCTGGGAGTCAAAGATTGCCTTAAGTGGAGGAAGTGCATCCGGGAGGGCGCTGAGCACCTCGAGTCTCATCACCGAGAGCTTGCAGAAATCAAGCGCAGGCAGAGGAAAGAGCGTGCAGCAAACCTGTCCCACTCACCCTTTCCCTCAACGACTATCTGTCCCACCTGTGACAGAGTCTGTGGCTCTCTATTGACTGTTCAGCCACCTAAGGACTCATTTTAAGATTGGAAGCAAGTCTTCCTCGATTCCGAGGGACTGCCTATGATGACATCCTGCCAGCCAGTTCTCAATCCAGCTCAATATATTACCACTAATACCGCAGGCTTTGATATTATAGAGAAATCTCTTGTGTGGTACCTTATCAAAAGCTTTTTCGAAATCTAAGTAGACTATGTTGGTGTTCCAATATACAGTGCCTCTATGCCACATCACTTTTTAAGTATATGGATGACACTGGCAAAGCCACATTGATTGTCTATCCCTGATTGAATGGAGATGGTGGTGGCAGTAGTAGTACAACGCCTTCTCCATAAACCACTGCACTTAGGGCTCCCACAATTGGAACTACAGAATATTGACCCAGCAAAAAAGGAACGCCAATATATATCTGTCAGGAAGGTGTGTGACTTGGTGGCGAAGTTTGTGGTGATGATGTTCACACGACAGTCTACTCTTGCCCTCTTGGTAGACATCATCATATCATAGGCAGTCCCTTGAAATCGAGGAAGACTTTCTTCCATGCTAAAAGTGAGTTCTCAGGTGGCTGTACAGTCCAATACAGGAATTGCAATCTCTGTAACAAGTGGGGCAGATAGTGGTTGAAGGAAAGGGTGGGTGGGGAGCCTGGTTTGCCGCACATTCCTTCTGCTGTCTGCACTTGGTTTCTGCACGCTCTCGGCGACGAGACTCGAGGTACTCATCACCCTCCCAGATGCTCTTCCTCTAATTAAGGCGGTCTTGGGCCAGGGATTCCCAGATGCCGGTTGGGATGTTACATTTTATCAAGGAGGCTTTGAGTGTACAGTGGCCTGAGCGAGAACATTGACGTGGGTGCATCTGTCCTCCTAATGGATTTGTAGGATCTTGCGAAGGCAGCGCTGGTGGTACTTCTCCAGCGCTTTGAGTGCCTGCTGTATATAGTCCACGTCTGAGCCATATATGATCAGGCCAACATCCCCAGCATCGAAGCACTGACCACACGTAACCAGCTCTGTTGGGCGGGCCACATCATCCGCTAGCCCGACTTGAGACTCCCTAAGTAAGTGCTCTACTTGGAACTCCTACACGGCAAGCGAGCCCAAGGTGGGCAGAGGAAACACATCAAAGACACCCTCAAAGCCTCCTTGATAAAGTGCAACATCCCCACCTGGGAATCCCCTGCCAAAGACGGTCCTAGGTGGAGAAAGAGCATCCGGTAAGGCGCTGAGCACCTCAAATCTCGTCGCTGAGAGCATGCAGAAATCAAGCGCAGGCAGCGGGAGGAGCGTGCGGCAAACCAGACTCCCCACCCACCCTTTCCTTCAACGACTGTCTGTCCCACCTGTGACAGAGACTGTAATTTCCGCATTGGACTGTACAGTCACCTGAGAACTCACTTTTAGCGTGGAAGCAAGTCTTCCTCGATTTCGAGGGACTGCCTATGATGATGATGTTGGCCTGAGTGAGAACAATGACATTGATGCATCGATCCTCCCAATGGATTTGCAGGATCTTGCGGAGGCAGCGCTGGTGGTACTTCTCCAGTGCTTTGAGGTGCCTGCTGTATATAGTCCACGTCTCAGCCATACAGGAGGCAGGTATCACTACTGCCCTGTAGACCATAAGCTTGGTGCCAGATTTGAGGTTACGGCTTTCAAACACTCTCTTCCTCAGGCGACCGAAGGCTGCGCTGGCACACGGGAAGCGGTGTTGGACCTCATCATCGATGTCTGCCCTTGCTGATAGTATAGTCCCAAGGTATGTAAATTGTCCACGTTGTCCAAGGCCGAGCTGTGGATTTTGATGACCGGGGTGCAGTGCTGTGTGGTGGGGTCAGGTTGGTGGAGGACCGTTGTCCTACAGATGTTTAGCGTAAGGCCCATGCTTTCGTACGCCTCAGTGAAAGTGTTGAAGATGGCTTGGAGTTCGGTCTCTTGGTAGGAGAGGTTGCAGGAAAGAGAGTTGCTGCCACAGTAACCTTGCTGAGTTGCTTCAGTGCATTCTGCAAATCATAATCACAGTGCGCTAGTAGCGGTGGTGTTCGATATGGAGTTCAGGCATTGATCAAGCAAACTGCTTTGTGCTGGATGGTGTTGCGCTTGAGTGCTATTGTGGTGCACTCAGAAAGTGGTGAGCATTCTATCACACACCTTGTAGATGGTGGAGAGGCTTTGAAGACTCAGGAGGTGAGCTACGCATTGTACAATACCCAATATCCCTGTCCTGCTTCTGTAGCTAAGTTGCTGATATGGCTGGTCCAGTTTAGCTTCGAGTCAATGGTGACCCCCAAGACGTTGATGGTGAGGAACTTGAGAAATGATTGTTCTAGTTAATTTCAAAGGGGACGGTTGGGCTTTCTCTTGCTCAAAATGATCATAAACAGAAACAAAGGTGGTGTGAATGTTATCTGCCACTTGTCATCACATGCTTAAATGTTAGCCAGGTGCAACTCTAGGCTGGCATGGGCTGCTTCATTATTGGATGAAGCTGAACACTCAAATAATCAGTAAACAGCGCTAAATCTGACCTATGACAGGAGGAAAGTAATTGATGAAGCAGCAGAAGATGGCTGTGCCAATGCTGCTTCCCTGAAAAACTCCTGTAGTAATGTATGGGGACTGTGATGATTTGGTCTCCAACAACCACACCATCTTCATTTGCATCAGTTATAACTCCAGCCACTAGAGGATTTTCCCTTTGACCCTCAGTTTTCCCAGGGCCCTTAGTCGAATGATCGAATGATGCCTTGATAGAGGGTACCGACTCTTCTCTCTCCTTTGGCATTCAGCTCATGTTTATGTCTGGATCAAGGCATAGATTAGGTCAGGAACCCAAACAAAGCTTCGGTGAGCAGGTTATTGGTAAGTAGGTGTTATGTGATGGCTCTATTGATGACTACTTCCATAACTTTACTGATGATTGAAAGATGATTGATTGTGAGGTAATTGGCTGGTTAGATTTATCCAGTTTTTTTCCAAATTGCCAGATTGATGCAAGTGTCATAACTGTGCTGGAGACACAGCTTGACAAGATCATCAGTTAGCTCTATTTTTTTTAATAAATTATTTGTTCTCAGGATATGGGTGTCGCTAGCACGGTCTGCATTTACTGTTCATCCTTAGTTGCCCTCGAGAATATGGTGGTGAGCCACCTTCTTGAACCGCTACAGTCCATGTGGTAAAGGTACTCTCAGTGTTGTTACATAGGGAGTTCCAGGATTTTGGCCCAGTGACTATGAAGGAATAGCGATATATGTCCAAGTTGGGATGGTGTGTGATCTGGAGGGGAACTTGGAGGTGGTGCTGTTCCAATGCAACTGCTGCCCTTGTCCTTCTAGATGGTGGAGGTCGTGGTTTTGGGAGGTAGTGTCGAAGGAGCCTTGACGAGTTGCTGCAGTGTATCCTATGGATAGTACAGCCACAGTGAGACGGTGGTGAAGGGGATGTTTAGTCTAGTAGGTGAAGTGCTGATCAAACAAATTGCTTTATCTTGGATGGTGTCGAGCTTCTTGGATGTTGGTGAAGCTGCTCCCATCCAAGCAAGTGAAGAGTATTCCATCAACTCCTCACATGTGCCTTTTAGATGGTGCAGAGGCTTGGGGAGTCAGGTGGTGCGCCACCCGCCACAGAATACCCAGGCTCAGACCTGCTCTAGGAGCCTTGGCATTTATGTGGCTGGACCAGTTGAGTTTCTTGTCAACGGCAACCTCCAGGATGTTCATGATGGGAGATTCAGCAATGGCAATGCAATTGAATGTCACGGGGAAGGCAGCGATGTCTTGGGGCGTTGATGATTGGCCTCCAACAACCACAACCATCTTCCTTTGTGCTAGGCATGTACGCAGCCTCTGGAGAGTTTTCCCCTGATCCCCATTTACTTCAGTTTTACTTGGCCTCTTTGATGCCATGCTTGGTCGAATGTTGCCTTGATGTCAAGGTCAAGGACAGTCACTCTCCTCTCACCTCTGGAATTCAGCTCTTCTTTCCAAGGTTGGATCAAGGCTGTAATGAGATCTGGAGCCGAGTAGTCCTGGTGGAAACCAAACTGAGCATCGGTGAGCAAGTTATTGGTGAGTAAGTGGCACTTGACAGCACTGTTAATTACTCCTTCCAACATTTTAAAGATGATTTAGAACAGGATAATAGGACGGTAATTGCCCAGGTTGGATTTGTCCTGCTTTGTGTGTAGTACATAGCGAGGCATTTTTCCACATTGTTGAAACGATGCTTGTGTTGTAGCTGTACTAGAACAGCTTGGCTAGAGGCACGGCTAGTTCTGGAGCAAAGCTCTTCAGTACTACAGCCGAGATGTTGTTGAGTCCCGTAGCCTTTCCCATAGTCTAGTGCACTTATCTGTTTCTTGACATCATGTGGAGTGAATCAAATTGGCTGAAGATTGGCATCTGTGATGGTGAGGACCTCAGGAGGAGGCAGAGAAGGATCATCCACTCAGCACTTGTGGCTGAGACCAGGATGGGAAAACAGAAGGGTAATGGAGAGATTAGGATGAGGAATCAAAGGCACAGCCAAAGAGGGTATTTAGGTTTTGGAAGCAGAGTGAAGTGTGGCAAGGCAGAAGGAGCTGCTTTGAATTTCAACAGGTAGCAGCATAGTTACTGAACATGTAGCCACTGAAAGCAGAGGGAGCAAGGGACGAGGAAAAATGTTAGAGGAGTAGGGTGTGTGTGCAGGATAGAATTTAGGTAGGATGGGCAAAATTATGGAGAGATTGAAAAAATAAAATTCTTTCTAAAAATCAAAATATTAGGACAGAGGGAGCCAATAGTACTGCGAGAGGATGGAAGTGGAACTTAATATTATCAATCCTCTTGATTTTAGGTAACAGTTCTGTACCACTTTGAAGGTTTGGATGTTTCCCTAGTGCCTTGGTGACTAGAACTGCAACATTCAAGATCTGGCCTGTACTGCACGCCTCTATTGTTTTGGCAATGTAGCTCTGCATTTGTGCTTTGAGCTGTACTGGACATGACTGGACATGATCAGTGCTGAATCTACTTACAATCGCAGACCCTCTTCAGCTAGTTTAGCACCATTAACCTCGATCTCCAATTCTTTCCCCAACTTTCTTGCACTTATCAGTATTAAATTTGTTCAGAGTGCTTCCGACTACTCTCTGCCCCAGTTTGGCATCATATTCAAATCTGACCAACATATTTTGTGTTTCTGAATCTAGCTTACTTGTACAGATCATAAATGGGAGCAGGACCAGTAGGGATTCTTGGTTATGTGAATCCAAGCAGCATTGTCTGCCCCTTGATTGCATCCCAGAGGTAAAAATAGAGAGTTTACTACTGATCAAAATAAAAAACAAGAAATATATAGTGTGGCCATCAAATGGCAACTTCACCAATTTGCTGCTGAAGAATTGCTGCCAGATGACCAGGTTTTTAAGGGTTAACCCCCTTTACACCTCAAAATGAGAAACTCTCTCACGATGGAACTCAACGGATCAATTTTTTGTGTCACCAACATTGACATTGAAACTACTACCACAAAGTGAGATTTTAACAGCTATTATTTCTGCCAGAGAAGTGTTCTTCTTTGGCGCTTAATTTACTGAAATATGTCCACTTCCAGTACAAAGTAACCATAAAATTAGCCACTAGAAAAGTTACCCTGATTACTAAATACATTGCATAGTGCAATATTGAGCCATAAAGACTAGGACAATTCTAAGTTTGTCAATGTCAACTGAGACAGCGGAGGAAGCACTATATCATTGATCTCAATTTCACAGGAGAAAAATTGGGTCGATTTGGCACCTCTGATCATTATCAAATGACTACTTGCTGAAAAGTAGACTAGGACCAGATCGTAGTCAGTTGTGACACATTCAAATAATCTACCAACTTTCATGCCTAACTCACATGAATTGTCACTTGGGAGAAGTACCCCAGCATGAATCAGCTCCTTCAGAACAGCAAGGAAAGAATACAAAACTGCAACAGTAGTATCGAGTGATAAAACATAATGGGGGAAAATTACGGTCTGAGGCTTCCTTCGTACGAATGCC
The DNA here is from genome assembly GCF_044704955.1 of Pristiophorus japonicus. NCBI lineage: Eukaryota > Metazoa > Chordata > Chondrichthyes > Pristiophoridae > Pristiophorus > Pristiophorus japonicus. The sequence continues at coordinate 86,676,721 of NC_091978.1, read as the reverse complement.
TCCGACCCGAAAAAAAATCTAAGAAAGTACCTGGGGTCCCGGAGGAAAGTAGGATTCCGGTCGGAGGCCTAGATTCGTTGCACAGTACATGGGAAGATGCCTTTCAGGTACGTATGTACAAGCTGGAGTCACATGGGCCTGGACCACCATTCACTATGCAGTATTCTCATTGATAAAAATGGGAGCTCTGTTTGTATGGACTTCCATCATTATCAATGAGAAAACCCCATAAAACACCAAAACACAGCATAATAAATAATTAAAACACCTCACATATTTAAAATGAATTGTAATTAAATGTTTTAGAAAAAATATATATTTTTTGGAATTTTTTTAATGTGTTTTAATAGTGTTAAACATAAACTTACCTTAATGGACAGAGATTTTAATATAAAAATGAGTGTTGAAATTTAAATTTTATATGTTTTAAAACTTTTATGCTGGTAAAAGTAAGCTATGCGTCTGCTTTTACCAGGCGTAAAAGTTTGAAGGACATTCGCTGGGCATGAGTTGGGCAAATAGCCCAATCTCTCCTGTACGGATGTCCTTCCTTCTCTCTCTCTCTCTCTCTCTCTCTCTGTCGGATACGGAGGATCTGTCTTTAGAAATCTTGACAGATCGGAAAAGCCGGTTTTCGGCTTTTGCGAGGCCTTGCCGGGTCCGTGCGCACTTCGTACGGACCCGGCAAAGCCGGAATTTTTGACCCAATCATTTTTACATGGTTACTCAAGTGAATCATGTCCTCCCAGGGGATTTGCAGGATCTTGCGGAGACATCATTGGTAATGTATCTCCAGCGACTTGAGGTGCCTTCTATACATCATCCATGCCTCAGATCCATACAGGAGGGCGGGTATTACTACAGCCCTGTAGACCACGAGTTTGATGGTAGATTTGAGGGCCTGGTCTTCAAACACTCTTTTCCTCAGATGGCCGAAGGCTGTGCTGGCGCACTGGAGGCGATGCTGAATCTCCGCATCAATGTCTGCCTTTGTTGATAAGAGGCTCCCGAGATACGGGAAATGGTCTATGTTGTCCAGGGCCGCGCCGTGGATCTTGATGATTGGAGGGCAGTGCTGTGCGGCGGTGACAGGCTGGTGAAGGACCTTTGTCTTACGGATGTTAAGCATAAGGCCCATGCTTTCATATGCCTCAGTGAATACATTGACTATATCCTGGAGTTCAGCCTCTGAATCTGCACGGACGAAAGCGTCGTCCACATACTGCAGCTCAATGACAGAGGTTGGGTTGATCTTGGACCTGGCCCGGAGGCAGTGTAGGTTAAACAGCTTCCCACTGGTTCTGTAGTTTAGTTCCACTCCAGCGGGGAGCTTGTTGATTGTAAGGTGGAGCATGGCGGTGAGGAAGATTAAGAAGAGGGTTGGAGCGATAACGCAGCCCTGTTTGACCCCGGTCCGGACGTGAATTGGGGCTGTAATGGATCCGTTGGTAAGGATCACGGCCTGCATGTCATTGTGAAGCAGGTGAAGGATGTTGACAAACTTTTGGGGGCATCCGAAATGGAGGCGAACGCTCCATACACCCTCACGGTTGACAGTGTCAAAGGCCTTTGTAAGGTCGAAAAAGGCCATGTATAAGGGCTGGCGCTGCTCCCTGCATCTTTCCTGCAACTGGCGCGCTGCAAAGATCAAGTCTGTTGTGCCCCGTGGGGGACGAAATCTGCACTGTGACTCCGGGAGGAGCTCCTCGGCCACAGGGAGAAGACGATTGAGGAGAACTCGAGCGACAACTTTCCTCGTGGCTGATGATAGGGAGATTCTCCTGTAATTGCTGCAGTCAGACTTGTCCCCTTTTTTAAAGCATAATACAGTGCACGTAACCAATCAGAAGGTAATTAATTTCAAAGATCTGCCAGTTAAGATACAGTTATTATCAATGCACTGCACCAACCAGTGCAGTTTGCAATATTTCTGTTAATAAAGATTTTTACAATTGTACAAAATAAAATACCTTATATACTGCAAGTTGCACCACATTCAGAACATACATTTGGGGACAGAAACTCTTTTGAGTTGAATCTGGAAACCTAGGAGATGAGGAGGCTTCAATAAGGGGAAAGGTGTCGCCACCCATGAGCCACGTTTCAGTCCAAGCCAGGATGTCAATGCAATCACCCCAATAAAGCTGTGGGTGGCAAGGGTCTTGTTCATGAATGGACATTCAAAAGGGAAATGTGCTGAGGGAGTGTGATTGTTAATCTGCTGGCATGGACCAAGTGATAAAAGTGCAACAGCGAGTGCAACTAGTACGGCTAGTTTACAGTAGAATAAAAATGCAACTGAAACAATGTGAAACCATACAGTATTTTCTTTTTGAAAATAGATGACAAGTCCAAATTGTAATCACAATGCATCTCAGCACTTCTAATTAACAAATAAGATCTCCATCTGAACATCTTCTGCTGGTCATAACAGCTGGCTTATAGTGACACCATGTGGTCACTACTGCAAAGTGCAGAGTACAGTGCAAAAAAAAAAACAAATCACTTAATTCTTGTCCACAAATAAAAACAGCGATGGAGGAAGGAAAGCACTTCAAAATCACTTACCTTCCAGTTCTAATTTGCAAGATGCTGCATTTTTATTATTTTGGGGAGCTGACTTATAGAAATTCTGCTCTGAAAGGAGAATAGCTCTGGATAAAAAAAAAGATTTCCTATTTTGCAACAGCAAACGTTTCTGCAATATATATTTTTTTATAACTCTAATGTAGGCTTTAGATTTTGGGGGAGTGGCAAAAAGAAAAGAGAAAAGCTGAGCAACTGTTTCTGTCACCAGTAGCGAGAACAACCAGAAGTGGCAACTTAATTTTAATAGGGATAATCACGCATAAAGGACACAATGTGCCATTATACTCTGTTCAAACAGGTGAAATGTTCAGGCAAAATTAGGTGCAAACCAGTTCTGCCTGATTCTACAATTTGCAGTCCAACCTGGGTCATACGTTGGAAGCTCTCATGAGAGACTTCATTTCAATGTGCAAAAGGATGCAGAAATCACCAGCTCAATTGACCAGCATACCACAGGCCAGGTTCAATGCACACCTAGGAAATTAGTGTGCAGGGGTACCGGGGGCAGAGATTTCAGGCAGGATATCAATTAAAGTTCAGTTTTTAAAAAGATAAGTGATTTGAGGTCATTTCTGTTCCTTTTTTCTGCTCATACTAGGGCTTTCATGAGCCTTTGTGCCAATTATAATTATTTTCTCTCCCAGCTTCCTTTACTGGCACCAAGGGCTTCCCAGTGGGAATCCCTCCATAGAATCATTGGGCCCAAGTTTCGGCCTCAGTTGCTCCTGATTTTTTGGAGCAACTGGTGTAGAACGGAGTATCTTAGAAATTCAAATTATCGGCATTTAGTTTGCTCCAGTTCTAGTCAGTTAGAACAGTTTCACTTTGGAACAGAATTCTTTTTTCAAAAGGGGGCGTGTCCGGTCACTTACACCTGTTTTCAAAGTTTCAGCAGTGAAAACTTACTCCAAACTAACTTAGAATGGAGTAAGTGAAGATTTTTGTACGCTCGAAAAAACCTTGTCGACACTTGAGAAAATCAGGCGTAGGTTACAAATCAGGCGTAGGGAATGGGGGGGGGGGGTTTAAAGGGAAGTTTACAAACATTAAACACTTCAGTTTTACAAATAAAGAGCCATCATTAATAATAAATGATAAAAACATCAATAAATCAACCAATAAATCAATAAAAAAAAATTAATAAGAAATTATTTTTTTTTTAAATCAATAAATAAAACATTTTTTACTTACCGACTGCAGCACCGGGAGCACTCCAACAGCGTGCTGGGATGCTCCCCGCCCCCCCCCCCCCCAGTGTGTCTCTGTCAGTGTCTCTATCTCTCTGTCTGTCTGTGTGTGTCTCTCACTCTCTGTCTGTCAGTGTCTGTGTTTCTGACAGCGAGGGGAGGGCGAGGAGGGGGGTACAGGGAGATAGGGGGGGGGCAGGGAGGGAGGCAGAAGGGGAGGGAGGGAAGGGGGAGGGATGGAGGAGAAGGGGGAGGGAAGGGGGGGAGGAGAAGGGGAAGGGGGGGAGGAGGAGAAGGAGAAGAGGGGGAGGAGGAGAAGGGGAAAGGGGGGGAGAAGGGGAAAGGGGGGAAGAGGAGAAGGGGAAAGGGGGGGAGAAGAGAAGGGGAAAGGGGGGGAGAAGAGAAGGGGAAAGGGGGGGAGAAGAGAAGGGGAAAGGGGGGGAGAAGAGAAGGGGAAAGGGGGGAGGAGGAGAAGGGGAAGAGGGGGAGGAGGAGAAGGGAAAGGAGAGGGGGGGAAAGGAAAGGAGAAGGGGGAAAGGAGAAGGGGGAAAGGAGAAGGGGGAAAGGAGAAGGGGGGGGGTGGGGTGGGGGAGGGAGGCTGAATGGGTCAGGCCCGGCTGGGCCCAAGACTTCTGGCAGGGCCCTCCCCAGCACCAGATTTACAGGTAGGTGGCGTTGGGTCGGGTCGGGTCGGGTCCGGGATCCGGAGCGCGCGCAGGTCGGGTCGGGGGGGGTGGTGGGAGGGAGGTCGGTTCGGTTCAGGTCGGGGGGGGGGGGGGGGGGAGGGAGGGAGAGGGAGAGGGAGGTCAGGTCGGGTGGGGGGGAGGGGTGGGGGGGGGGGGGGGAAGTGCAGGTCGGGTCCAGTCCCGGGAGGTCGGGTCCGGTCCGGGGGCAGGGGGGAAGCGGGAGTCGGGTCGGTGTCGGGGGGGGAGAGCTGGAGTTGAGTCAGGTCGGGAGGAAGCAGAAGCTGGGCGTGGGAGGCAGCCTTATGCAAGTGGGAGGCAGCCTTATGCACGCAGCCCCAGTGATGCCATTTGGCCAGGGCTAGGGGCTGTGTGCTTCGGGCCCCTAGCCAGAGAGCGCAGGGACCTGGCTCCGCTCCCTACAGCTCCTGCTGCGCCGCACCCGGCTCCAGAGGACCAGCAGGATCTGTAAGTTTTTTTTAGGCGCACTTTGTGGCGCGAAAAACGGGCGTCCAGGTCGGGGCTGCGCCGTTCTAGGCGCGGCCCGAAACTTGGGCCCATTGATTGGTTACAGCCCAGAAGGCCATTTGGCCCATCAAGCCCCTACCGACTCTCAGCTAGTCCCATTCCCCCACCCTTTCCCCATAGCCTAGCAAATTCTTTTCCTTCAGATACTTATCCAACTCCCTTTTCAATTATAAAATTGAGTCTGCCTCCACCATCCTTTCAGGCAGTGCATTCTAGATCTTAACCACTCGCTGTGTAAAAAAAGTTCTGTCTTACACCACCTTTGGTTCTTTTGTCAACCACTTTAGAAACATAGAGTTCATGGCTGAACATGCAACTTCAGTATCCCATTCCTGCTTTCTCGCCATACCCCTTGAACCCCCCAGTAGTAAGGACTACATCTAACTCCTTTTTGAATATATTTAGTGAATTGGCCTCAACAACTTTCTGTGGTAGAGAATTCCACAGGTTCACCACTCTCTGGGTGAAGAAGTTTCTCCTCATCTCGGTCCTAAATGGCTTACCCCTTATCCTTAGACTGTGACCCCTGGTTCTGGACTTCCCCAACATTGGGAACATTCTTCCTGCATCTAACCTGTCTCAACCCGTCAGAATTTGAAACGTTTCTATGAGATCCCCTCTCATTCTTCTGAACTCCAGTGAATACAATCTCAGTTGATCCAGTCTTTCTTGATATGTCAGTCCAGCCTTCCCAGGAATCAGTCTGGTGAACCTTCGCTGCACTTCCTCAATAGCAAGAATGTCCTTCCTCAAGTTAGGAGACCAAAACTGTACACAATACTCCAGGTGTGGCCTCACCAAGGCCCTGTACAACTGTAGTAACACCTCCCTGTCCCTGTACTCAGATCCCCTCGCTATGAAGGCCAACATGCCATTTGCTTTCTTAACCGCCTGCTGTACCTGCACGCCAACCTTCAATGACTGATGTACCATGACACCCAGGTCTCTTTACACCTCCCCTTTTCCTAATCTGTCACCATTCAGATAATAGTCTGTCTCTCTGTTTTTACCACCAATGTGGATAACCTCACATTTATCCACATTATACTTCATCTGCCATGCATTTGCCCACTCACCTAACCTATCCAAGTCACTCTGCAGCCTCATAGCATCCTCCTCGCAGCTCACACCGCCACCCAACTTAGTGTCATCCGCAAATTTGGAGATACTACATTTAATCCCCTCATCTAAATCATTAGTGTACAATGTAAACAGCTGGGCACCCAGCACAGAACCTTGTGGTACCCCACTAGTTACTGCCTGCCATTCTGAAAAGTACCCATTTACTCCTACTCTTTGCTTCCTGTCTGACAACCAGTTCTCAATCCACGTTGGCACACTACCCCCAATCTCATGTGCTTTAACTTTGCACATTAATCTCTTGTGTGGGACCTTGTCGAAAGCTTTCTGAAAGTCCAAATACATCACATCAACTGGTTCTCCCTTGTCCACTCTACTGGAAACATCCTCAAAAAATTCCAGAAGATTTGTCAAGCATGATTTCCCTTTCACAAATCCATGCTGACTTGAACCTATCATGTCAAATGCGCTGCTATGACATCCTTAATAATTGATTCCATCATTTTACCCACTACTGACCGGTCTATAATTCCCTGTTTTCTCTCTCCCTCCTTTTTTAAAAAGTGGGGTTACATTGGCTACCCTCCACTCCATAGGAACTGATCCAGAGTCTATGGAATGTTGGAAAATTACTGTCAATGCATCCGCTATTTCCAAGGCCACCTCCTTAAGTACTCTGGGATGCAGACCATCAGGTCCTGGGGATTTATCGGCCTCCAATCCCATCAATTTCCCCAACACAATTTCCCGACTAATAAGGATTTCCCTCAGTTCCTCCTTCTTATGAGACCCTCTGACCCCTTTTATATCCGGAAGGTTGTTTGTGTCCTCCTTCGTGAATACCGAACCAAAGTACTTGTTCAATTGGTCTGCCATTTCTTTGTTCCCAGTGATGACTTCCCCTGATTCTGACTGCAGGGGACCTACGTTTGTCTTTACTAACCTTTTTCTCTTTACATATCTATAGAAGCTTTTACAGTCCATTTTAATGTTCCCTGCAAGCTTCCTCTTGTACTCTATTTTCCCTGCCTTAATCAAACCCTTTGTCCTCCTCTGCTGAGTTCTAAATTTCTCTCAGTCCCCGGGTTCGCTGCTATCTCTGGCCAATTTATATGCCACTTCCTTGGCTTTAATACGATCCCTGATTTCCCTTGATAGCCACGGTTCAGCTACCTTCCCTTTTTTATTTTTACGCCAGACAGGGATGTAAAATTGTTGTAGTTCATCCATGCGGTCTCTAAATGTCTGCCATTGCCCATCCACTGTCAACCCCTTAAGTATCATTCGCCAATCTATCCGAGCCAATTCACGCCTCATACCTTCAAAGTTACCCTTCTTTAAGTTCTGGACCATGGTCTCTGAATTAACTGTTTCATTCTCCATCCTAATGTAGAATTCCACCATATTACGGTCACTCTTCCCCAAGGGGCCTCGCACAACGAGATTGCTAATTAATCCTCTCTCATTACACAACACCCAGTCTAAGATGGCCTCCCCGCTAGTTGGTTCCTCGACATATTGGTCTAAAGAACCATCCCTTATGCACTCCAGGAAATCCTCCTCCACCGTATTGCTTCCAGTTTGGTTAGCCCAATCTATATGCATATTAAAGTCACCCATGATAACTGCTGCACCTTTATTGCATGCACCCTTAATTTCCTGTTTGATGCCCTCCCCATCATCACTACTACTGTGTCCTCTGGTCCTCGACCCTTCTGCCAATGGGAACAGTTCTCTATATCATATAGGTATCAATGATTTAGGTAAAAAAAGGGATGAGGTCCTACAAGACGAATTTAGGGAACTGGGAGCTAAATTAAAAAGTAGGACCTCAAAAATAGTAATCTCAGGATTGCTACCAGTGCCACGTGCTAGTCAGAGTAGGAATCGCAGGATAGCTCAGATGAATACGTGGCTTGAGGAGTGATGCAGCAGGGAGGGCTTCAAATTCCTGGGACATTGGAACCAGTTCTGGGGGAGGTGGGACCAGTACAAACCGGATGGGGTCTGCAGCTGGGCAGGACTGGAACCAATGTCCTCGGTGGAGTGTTTGCTAATACTGTTGGGGAGGAGTTAAACTAATATGGCAGGTGGATGGGAACCTATGCAGGGAGACAGAGGGAAGTAGAATGGGGGCAGAAGCAAAAGATAGAAAGAAGAAAAGTAAAATTGGAGGGCAGAGAAACCTAAGGCAAAAAGCAAAAAGACCCACATTACAGCAAAATTCTAAAGGGACAAAGTCTGTTAGAAAGACAAGCCTGAAGGCTCTGTGCCTCAATGCGAGGAGTATTCAGAATAAGGTGGACGAATTAACTGCGCAGATAGCAGTTAACGGGTATGATGTAATTGACATCACGGAGACATGGCTCCAGGGTGACCAAGGCTGGGAACTCAACATCCAGGGGTATTCAACATTTAGGAAGGATAGACAGAAAGGAAAAGGAGGCGGGTTAAAGAGGAAATTAATGCAATAGTAAGGAAGGACATTAGCTTGGATGATGTGGAATCGGTATGGGTGGAGCTGTGGAACACCAAGGGGCAGAAAACGCTAGTGGGAGTTGTGTACAGGCCACCAAACAGTAGTAGTAAGGTTGGGGACAGTATCAAACAAGAAATAAGGGATGCATGCAATAAAGGTACAGCAGTTATCGTGGGTGACTTTAATCTACATATTGATTGGGCTAACCAAACTGGTAGCAATGCGGTGGAGGACGATTTCCTGGAGTGTATTAGGGATGGTTTTCTAGAACAATATGTCGAGGAACCAACCAGGGAGCTGGCCATCCTAGACTGGGTGATGTGTAATGAGAAAGGACTAATTAGCAATCTTGTTGTGCGAGACCTCTTGGGGAAGAGTGACTATAACATGGTAGAATTATTTATTAGGATGGAGAGTGACACAGTTAATTCAGAAACTAGGGTCCTGAACTTAAGGAAAGGTAACTTTGATGGTTTGAGGCGTGAATTGGCTAGAATAGACTGGCAAATGATACTAAAAGGGTTGACGATGGATAGGCAATGACAAACATTTAAAGATCACATCGATGAACTTCAGCAATTGTACATCCCTGTCTGGAGTAAAAATAAAACGGGGAAGGCGGCTCAACCGTGGCTAACAAGGGAAATGAAGGATAGTATTAAATCCAAGGAAGAGGCATATAAATTGGCCAGAAAAATCAACAAACCTGAGGACTGGGACAAATTTAGAATTTAGCAGAGGAGGACAAAGGGTTTAATTAAGAGGGGGAAAATAGAGTACAAGAAGAAGCTTGCCGGGAACATAAAAACTGACTGCAAAAGCTTCTATAGATATGTGAAGAGAAAAAGATTAGTGAAGTGAAACGTAGGTCCCTTGCAGTCGGATTCAGGTGAATTTATAATGGGGAACAAAGAAATGGCAGACCAATTGAACAAATACTTTGGTTCTGTCTTCACGAAGGAAGACACAAATAACCTTCTGGAAGTACTGGGGGACCGAGTGTCTAGTGAGAAGGAGGAACTGAAGGATATCCTTATTAGGCAGGAAATTGTGTTAGGGAAATTGATGAGATTGAAGGCCGATTAATCCCCGGGGCCTGATTGTCTGCATCCCAGAGTTCTTAAGGAAGTGGCCCTAGAAATAGTGGATGCATTGGTGATCATTTTCCAACAGTCTATCGACTCTGGATCAGTTCCAGACTAGAGGGTAGCTAATGTAACACCACTTTTTAAAAAGGGAGGGAGAGAGAAAACAGGTAATTATAGACCGGTTAGCCTGACAACAGTAGTGGGAAAATGTTAGAATCAATTATTAAGGATGAAATAGCAGCGCATTTGGAAAGCAGTGACAGGATCAGTCCAAGTCAGCATGGATTTCTGAAATCATGCTTGACAAATCTTCTGGAATTTTTTGAGGATGTAACTAGTAGAGTGGACAAGGGAGAACCAGTGGATGTGGTGTATTTGGACTTTCAAAAGACTTTTAACAAGGTCCCACACAAGAGATTGGTGTGCAAAATCAAAGCATATGGTATTGGGGGTAATATACTGACGTGGATAGAGAACTGGTTGGCAAACAGGAAGCAGAGAGTCGGGATAAACGGGTCCTTTTCAGAATGGCAGCAGTGACTAGTGGAGTGCCGCAGGGCTCAGTGCTGGGACCCCAGCTCTATACAATATACATCATTGATTTGGATGAAGGAATTGAGTGTAATATCTAAAAGTTTGCAGATGACACTAAACTGGGTGGCGGTGTGAGCTGTGAGGGGGACGCTAAGAGGCTGCAGAGTGACTTAGACAGGTTGGAACTGGTGCTCTCCATTCTCTCATCCTGCAACAATTGGAACTGTTGCTCTCCACTCTCCAGTTTGTGTAGGAGGGAGGGCTTTAGTTTCCTGAACAATTGGGACCGCTTCTGGGGTAGGTGGGACCTGTACAAGTCGGACAGGTTACACCAATGTTCTCGCGGGTGGTTTTGATAGTACGGTTGGGAGGGCTTTAAACGAGCTTGGCAGGGGGATGGGAACCCAGGAGAGGGCTCTGAGCTAGTTAGAGTGGGTGAGAGCGCAGATGAACAGAACCCCAAGAAAGAATGCAAAAGGCAGGAGGCAACAGAGCAGAGTAGCACTGGGGTAAGTGTAAACCACAAGGTGATAGGAAGGGACAATATGTATGAATATAAAGGGGCTGCAGGAGGGGTCAAAACGAAAAATCATGGTTTAAAAACTAGTATTAAAACACTTTACCTAAACACACGCAACATTCGAAACAAAGTAAATGAGTTGACGGCACAAATCATTACAAATGGGTATGATTTGCTGGCCATTACTGAAACGTGGTTGCAGGGTGGCCAAGACTGGGAATTAAACATACAGGGGTATATGACAATTCGGAAAGATAGACAAGAAGGGAAAGGAGGTGGGGTAGCTCTGTTAATAAAGGATGATATCAGGGCAGTTGTGAGAGACGATATTGGCTCTAATGAACAAAATGTTGAATCATTGTGGGTGGAGATTAGAGATAGTCAGGGGAAAAAGTCACTGGTGGGCATAGTTTATAGGCTCCCAAATAATAACTTCACGGTGGGGCGGACAATAATCAAGGGAATAATGGAGGCATGTGAAAAAGGAATGGCAATAATCATGGGGGATTTTAACCTACATATCGATTGGTCAAATCAAATCGCACGGGGTAGCCTTGAGGAGGAATTCATAGAATGCATACGGGATTGTTTCTTTGAACAGTATGTTGCAGAACTTACAAGAGAGCAAGCTATCTTAGATCTGGTCCTGTGTAATGAGACAGGAATAATAAACGATCTCCTAGTAAAAGATCCTCTCGGAATGAGTGATCATAGTATGGTTGAATTTGTAATACAGATTGAGGGTGAGAAAGTAGTGTCTCAAACGAGCGTACTATGCTTAAACAAAGGGGACTACAGTGGGATGAGGGCAGAGTTAGCTAAAGTAGACTGGGAACACAGACTAAACGGTGGCACAATTGAGGAACAGTGGAGGACTTTTAAGGAGCTCTTTCATAGTGCTCAACAAAAATATATTCCAGTGCAAAAGAAGGGCAGTAAGAGAAGGGATAACCAGCCGTGGATACCAAGGACATAAAGGAGAGTATCAAATTAAAAACCAATGCGTATAAGGTGGCCAAGGTTAGTGGGAAACTTGAAGATTGGGAAAATTTTAAATGACAGCAAAGAATGACTAAGAAAGCAATAAAGAAAGGAAAGATAGATTACGAAAGTAAACTTGCGCAAAACATAAAAACAGATAGTAAAAGCTTTTACCGATATATAAAACGGAAAAGAGTGACTAAAGTAAATGTTGGTCCCTTAGAAGATGAGAAGGGGGATTTAATAATGGGAAATGTGGAAATGGCTGAGACCATAAACAATTATTTTGCTTCGGTCTTCACAGTGGAAGACACAAAAACCATGCCAAAAATTGCTGGTCACGGGAATGTGGGAAGGAAGGACCTTGAGACAATCGCTATCACTAGGGAGGTAATGCTGGACAGGCTAATGGGACTCAAGGTAGACAAGTTCCCTGGTCCTGATGAAATGCATCCCAGGGTATTAAAAGATGGCGGAAGTCATAGCAGATGCATTTGTTATAATCTACCAAAATTCTCTGGACTCTGGGGAGGTACCATCCGTTTGGAAAGCAGCTAATGTAACACCTCTGTTTAAAAAAGGGGGCAGACAAAAGGCAGGTAACTATAGGCTGGTTAGTTTAACATCTGTAGTGGGGAAAATGCTTGAAGCTATCATTAAGGAAGAAATAGCGGGTCATCTAGATAGGAATAGTGCAATCAAGCAGACGCAATATGGATTCATGAAGGGGAAATCATGTTTAACTAATTTACTGGAATTCTTTGAGGATATAATAAGCATGGTGGATAGAGGTGTACCGATGGATGTGGTGTATTTAGATTTCCAAATGGCATTCGATAAGGTGCCACACAAAAGGTTACTGCAGAAGATAAAGGTACACGGAGTCAGAGGAAGTATATTAGCATGGATCGAGAATTGGCTGGCGAACAGAAAGCAGAGAGTCGGGATAAATGGGTCCTTTAAGGGTTGGAAATCGGTGGTTAGTGGTGTGCCACAGGGATCGGTGCTGGGACCACAACTGTTTACAATATACATAGATAACCTGAAAGAGGGGGAAGAGTGTCGCGAAACAAAATTTGCAGATGACACAAAGATTAGTGGGAAAGCGGGTTGTGTAGAGGACACAGAGAGGCTGCAAAGAGATTTAGATAGGTTAAGCGAATGGGCTAAGGTTTAGCAGATTGAATACAATGTTGGAAAATGTGAGGTCATCCACCTTGGAAAAAAAAACAGTAAAATGGAATATTATTTGAATGGGGAGAAATTACAACATGCTGCGGAGCAGAGGGACCTGGGGGACCTTGTGGATGAATCCCAAACAGTTAGTTTGCAGGTGCAGCAGGTAATCTGGAAGGCGAATGGAATGTTGGCCTTCATTGCGAGAGGGATGGAGTACAAAAGCAGGGAGGTCCTGCTGCAACTGTATAAGGTATTGGTGAGGCCGCACCTGGAGTACTGCATGCAGTTTTGGGCACCTTACTTAAGGAAGGATATACTAGCTTTGGAGGGGGTACAGAGACGATTCACTAGGCTGATTCCGGAGATGAGGGGGTTACCTTATGATGATAGATTGAGTAGACTGGGTCTTTACTCGTTGGAGTTCAGAAGGATGATGGGTGATCTTATAGAAACATTTAAAATAATGAAAGGGATAGACAAGATAGAGGCAGGGAAGTTGTTTCCACTGGTCGGGGAGACTAGAACTAGGGGGCACAGCCTCAAAATACAGGGGAGTCAATTTAAAACCGAGTTGAGAAGGAATTTCTTCTCCCAGAGGGTTGTAAATCTGTGGAATTCTCTGCCCAAGGAAGCAGTTGAGGCTAGCTCATTGAATGTATTCAAATCACAATTCGATAGATTTTTAACCAATAAGGGAATTAAGGGTAATGGGGAGCGGGCAGGTAAGTGGAGATGAGTCCACGGCCAGATCAGCCATGATCTTGTTGAATGGCGGAGCAGGCTCGAGGGGCTAGATGGCCTACTCCTGTTCCTAATTCTTATGTTCTTATGTTAGGTGAGTGGGCGAATGCATGGCAGAAGCAGTATAATGTGGATAAATGTGAGGTTATCCACTTTGGGGGCAAAAACGCGAAGACAGAATCTTATCTGAATGGTGGCAGATTAGGAAAAGGGGAGGTGCAATGAGACCTGGGTGTCATGGTTCATCAGTCATTGAAAGTTGGCATGCAGGTAGAACAGGCGGTAAAGAAGGCAAATGGTATGTTGGCCTTCATAGCTAGGGGATTTGAGTATAGGAGCAGGGAGGTCTTACTGCAATTGTACAGGGCCTTGGTGAGGCATCACCTGGAATATTGTGTTCAGTTTTGGTCTCCTAATTTGAGGAAGGGCGTTCTTGCTATTGAGGGAGTGCAGCGAAGGTTCGCCAGACTGATTCCCGGGATGGCTGGACAGACATATGAGGAGAGACTGGAGTTTAGAAGGATGAGAGGGGATCTCATAGAAACATACAAGATTTTGATGGGACTGGACAGGTTAGATGCAGGAAGAATGTTCCCGATGATGGGGAAGTCCAGAACCAGGGGATATAGTCTTAGGATAAGGGGTAGGCCATTTAGGACTGAGATGAGGAGAAATTTCTTCACTCAGAGAGTTGTTAACCTGTGGAATTCCCTGCCGCAGAGCGTTGTTGATGCCAGTTCATTGGATATATTCAAGAGGGAGTTAGATATGGCCCTTACGGCTAAAGGGATCAAGGGGTATGGAGAGAAAGCGGGAAAGGGGTACTTAGGGAATGATCAGCCATGATCTTATTGAATGACGGAGCAGTCTCGAGGGACCGTATGGCCTACTCCTGCTCCTACTTCTTATGTTCTTCGGTCTCTCTATTCATGCACCCCCTTTAGGATTGTACCATTTAGTTTATTTGTCTTCTCTTCATTCTGTCTACCAAAATGCATCACTTCACACTTTTCTGCGTTAAATTACATCTGCCACGTGTCTGCCCATTTCACCAGCCTATGTCTTCCTGAAGTCTATCACTCTCCTCCTCATTGTTCACCAGCCTATGTCTTCCTGAAGTCTATCACTCTCCTCCTCATTGTTCACTACACTTCCAAGTTTTGTGTAATCTGTAAATTTTGAAATGTACCCTGTACATCCACATCCAAGTCATTGATATAAATTTCAAGAAAAGCAATGTTCCTGGAACCGACCCCTGGGGAACACCACTGTATACCTTCCACCAGTCCGTTCACCACTACTTACTCTCTCTTTCCTGTCACAGCCACTTTCATATCCAGGCTGCCACTGTCCTTTTTATTCCATGAGCTTCAATTTTGCTGGCAGGCCTATTATGTAGTACTTTCTCAAATGCCTTTTAGAAATCCATGTACACCACGTCAACCGCATTACCCTCATCAACCCTCTCTGTTACCGCATCAAAAAACTCGATCAAGTTGGTTAAACATGATTTGCGTTTAACAAATCCATGTTGGCTTTCCTTAATTAATCCATAATCCACCCCTATCCAACCAAGTGACTGTTAATTGTGTCCCAAGCTGATGTTTGGAAGAAGAGGACCAATGGAGGAATGCCAGGCTACCTAAGAGGTGTTCCATGATCTCCAACCAGCACCTGTATCTGAATGGAGAGATGACATTAGCTCACTCTAGCAGATATGCTCATGGAAGCTCCTTTTCCGAGCAGCAAATCCTTGATGGTGTCATTACAATACATGACTACCTGACAACAACTTGCATTTATATAGCACCTTTAATACAGTAAAACATCACAAGGCGCTTCCAGAGGAGCATTAGCAAACAATATCTGAGACTTGAGCCACATGAGGAGATATTAGGACAGACAAAGAGGTAGGATTTAAGGAGCGTCTTAAAGGAGGAGAGAGAGGTAGAGAAGCAGAGAGGTTTAGGGAGAGAATTCCAGAGTTTAGAGCCTAGACAGCTGAAGGAATGACCACCAATAGTGAAGCGAAGAAAATCGGGGATGTGCAAAAGGCCAGAATTGTATTGTGCTGCATAGTTCTTCAGAAGCACCTCAATCACGGTATGTCATGCTTTAGGAAATACTGCATGAAAGGCGGCATAAGAACTTAAGAAACAGGAGGAGTAGACCATTGGACAACTTAAGACTGCTCTGACATTCATGCTTGACAAATCTTTTAGAATTTTTTGAGGATGTAACTAGTAGAGTGGACAAGGGAGAACCAGTGGATGTAGTGTATTTGGACTTTCAAAGGGCTTTTGACAAGGTCCCACACAAGAATTAGAATGCAAAATTAAAGCACATGGTATTGGGGGTAATGTACTGACATGGATAAAGAACTGGTTGGCAGACAGGAAGCGAAGAGTAGGAATAAACGGGTCCTTTTCAGAACGTCAGGCAGTGACTAGTGGGGTTCCGCAAGGTTCAGTGCTGGGACCCCAGCTATTTACAATATAGATTAATGATTTAGACGAAGGAATTGAATGTAATATCTCCAAGTTTACAGATGACACTAAGCTGGGTGGCAGTGTGAGCTGTGAAGAGGATGCTAAGAGGCTGCTGGGTGACTTGGACAGATTAGGTGAGTGGGCAAATGCATGGCAGATGCAGTATAATGTAGATAAATGCACTTTGGTGGCAAAAACAGGAAGGCAGAATATTATCTGAATGGTGACAGATTAGGAAAAGGGGAGGTGCAACGAGACCTGGGTGTCATGATACATCAGTCATTGAAAGTTGGCATGCAGGTACAGCAGGCGGTGAAGATGGCAAATGGCATGTTGGCCTTCATAGCGAGAGGATGAGAGTATAGGAGCAGGGAGGTATTACTGCAGTTGTACAGGGCCTTGGTGAGGCCACACCTTGAATATTGTGTACAGTTTTGGTCTCCTAATCTGAGGAAAGACATTCTTACTATTGAGGGAGTGCAGCGAAGGTTCACCAGACTGATTCCTGGGATGGCAGGACTGACATATGAAGAAAGACTGGATCGACTAGGCTTATATTCATTGGAATTTAGAAGAGTGAGAGGGGATCTCATAGAAGCATATAAAATTCTGACAGGATTGGACACGTTAGATAGAAACATAGAAAATAGGTGCTGCACCACCATTCAATAAGATCATGGCTGATCATTCACCTCAGTATCCCTTTCCTGCTTTCTCTCCATACCCCTTGATCCCTTTAGCCATAAGGGCCATATCTAACTCCCTCTTGAATATATCCAATGAACTGGCATCAACAACTCTCTGTGGTAGGGAATGCCACAGGTTAACAACTCTCTGAGTGAAGAAGTTTCTCCTCATCTCAGTCCTAAATGGCTTACCCCTTATCCTTAGACTATGTCCCCTGGTTCTGGACTTCCCCAACATCGGGAACATTCTTCCTGCATCTAACCTGTCCAGTCTTGTCAGAATTTTATATGCTTCTCTGAGATCCCCTCTCATCCTTCTAAACTCCAGTGAATACAGGCCCAGTCGATCCAGTCTCTCCTCATATGTCTGTCCTGCCATCCCGGGAATCAGTCTGGTGAACCTTCGCTGTACTCCCTCAATGGCAAGAACGTCCTTCCTCAGATTAGGAGACCAAAACTGAACACAATATTCCAGGTGAGGCCTCACTAAGGTCCTGTACAACTGTAGTGTGACCTCCCTGCTCCTATACTCAAATCCCCTAGATATGAAGGCCAACATACCATTTACCTTCTTCATCGCCTGCTATACCTGCATACCAACTTTCAATGACTGATGTACCATGACACCCAGGTCTCATTGCACCTCCCCTTTTCCTAATCTGCCGCCAGGAAAAATATTCCCGATGCTGGGGAACTCCAGAGCTAGGAGTCACAGTCTAAGGATAAGGGATAAACCATTTTGGACCGAGATGAGGTGAAACTTTCTGTGGTAGAGAATTCTACAGGTTCACAATTTTCTGAGTGAAGAAGTTTTGTGAGATATATTCAAAAGGGAGTTAAAGGGCTCAAGGGGTATGGAGAGAAAGCAAGAATGGGGTACTGAAGTTGCACGATCAGCCATGATCATATTGAATGGTGATGCAGGCTCGAAGGGCCGAATGACCTACTCCTGCATCTATTTTCTATGTTCCAATAAGATCATGGCTGATCTTCTACCTCAACTCCACTTTCCTTGGGGAAGAGTGACCATGATATGGTAGAATTCTTTATTAAGATGGAGAGTGACACAGTTAAATCAGAAACTAGGGTCCTGAACTTAAGGAAAGCTAACTTCGACAGCATGAGGCGTGAATTGGCTAGAATAGACTGGCGAGTGATAGTTAAAGGGTTGACGGTGGATAGGCAATGGCAAGCATTTATAGATCACATGGATGAACTTCAACAATTGTACATCCCTGTCTGGAGTAAAAATAAAACAGGGAAGGTAGCTCAACCGTGGCTAACAAGGGAAATTAAGGATAGTGTTAGATCCAAGGAAGAGGCATATAAATTGGCCAGAAAAAGTAGCAAACCAGACGACTGGGAGAAATTTAGAAATCAGCAGAGGAGGACAAAGGGTTTAATTAGGAGGAGAAAAATAGAGTACGAGAGGAAGCTTGCCGGGAACATAAAAACTAACAGCAAAAGCTTCTATAGATATGTGAAGAGAAAAAGAGTAGTGAAGACAAACGTAGGTCCCTTGCAGTCGGACTCGGGTGAATTTATAATGGGGAACAAAGAAATGGCAGACCAACTGAACAAATACTTTGGTTCTGTTTTCACGAAGGAAGATACAAATAACCTTCCGGATGTATTAGGGGACCGAGAGTCTAGTGAGAAGGAGGAATTGAAGGATATCCTAATTAGGCGGGAAATTGTGTTGGGGAAATTGATGGGATTGAAGGTCGATAAATCCCCGGGGCCTGATTGTCTGCATCCCAGAGTACTTAAAGAAGTGGCCCTCGAAATAGTGGATGCATTAGTGATCATTTTCCAACAGTCTATCGACTCTGGATCAGTTCCTATGGACTGGAGGGTAGCTACTGTAACACCACTTTTTAAAAAAGGAGGGAGAGAGAAAACGGGTAATTATAGACCAGTTAGCCCGACATCAGTAGTGGGGAAAATGTTGGAATCAATTATTAAGGATGAAATAGCAGCGCATTTGGAAAGCAGTGACAGGATCGGTCCAAGTCAGCATGGATTTATAAAGGGAAATCATGCTTGACAAATCTTCTGGAATTTTTTGAGGATGTAGCCAGTAGAGTGGACAAGGGAGAACCAGTGGATGTGGTGTATTTGGACTTTCAAAGGGCCTTTGACAAGGTCCCACATAAGAGATTGGTGTGTAAAATCAAAGCATATGGTATTGGGGGTAATGTACTGGCGTGGATAGAGAACTGGTTGGCAGACAGGAAGCAGAGAGTCGGGATAAACGGGTCCTTTTTGGAATGGAGGCAGTGACTAGTGGAGTGCCGCAGGGCTCAGTGCTGGGACCCCAGCTATTTACAATATACATTAATGATTTGGATGAAGGAATTGAGTGTAATATCTCCAAGTTTGCAGATGACACTAAACTGGGTGGCGGTGTGAGCTGTGAGGAAGATGCTAAGAGGCTGTAGGGTGACTTGGACAGGTTAGGTGAGTGGGCAAATGCATGGCAGATGCAGTATAATGTGGATAAATGTGAGGTTATCC
Source organism: Pristiophorus japonicus (assembly GCF_044704955.1). NCBI lineage: Eukaryota > Metazoa > Chordata > Chondrichthyes > Pristiophoridae > Pristiophorus > Pristiophorus japonicus. Next base: position 86,657,440 of record NC_091978.1, on the reverse strand, counting down.
ACTTTGGGGGCAAAAACACGAAGGCAGAATATTATTTGAATGGCGGCAGATTAGGAAAAGGGGAGGTGCAACGAGACCTGGGTGTCATGGTTCATAAGTCATTGAAAGTTGGCATGCAGGTACAGCAGCGGTGAAGAAGGCAAATGGCATGTTGGCCTTCATAGCGAGAGGATTTGAGTATAGGAGCAGGGAGCTGTTACTGCAATTGTACAGGGCCTTGGTGAGGCCTCACCTGGAATATTGTGTTCAGTTTTGGCCTCCTAATCTGAGGAAGGATGTTCTTGCTATTGAGGGAGTGCAGCGAAGGTTCACCAGACAGATTCCAGGGATGGCTGGACTGACATATGAGGAGAGACTGGATCAACTGGACCTTTATATACTGGAGTTTAGAAGGATGAGAGGGGACCTCATAGAAATGTATAAGATTGACAGGACGGGAGAGGTTAGATGCGGGAAGAATGTTCCCGATGTTGGGGAAGTCCAGAACCAGGGGACACAGTCTTAGGATAAGGGGTAGGCCATTTCAGAAGATGAGGAGAAACTTCTTCACTCAGAGAGTTGTTAACCTGTGGAATTCTCTACCGCAGAGAGTTGTTGATGCCAGTTCATTGGATGTATTCAAGAGGGAGTTAGATATGGCACTTGCGGCTAAAGGGATCAAGGGGTATGAAGAGAAAGCGGGAAAGGGGTACTGAGGTGAAGGATCAGCCATGATCTTATTGAATGGTGGTGCAGGCTCGAAGGGCCGAATGGCCTATTCCTGCACCTATTTTCTATGTTTCCTGCACTATCCCCATATCCCTTGATTCCCCAAATGTCCAAAAATCTATCGATCTCTGTCTCGCAGATACTCAACGACTGAGCTTCCACAGCCCCCTGGGGTAGAGAATTTCAAAGATTCACTACCCTCTGAGTGAAGAAATTTCTCCTCATCTCAGCCAACCCCTTATTCTGAAACTGTAACCCCTGGTTCTTGACTCCCCAGTCAGAGGAAATATCCTCCCTGCATCTACCCTGTCAAACCCTGTAAGAATTTTGTATGTTTCAATGAGATCACCTCACATTCTTCTAAACTCTCAAGAATATAGGCCTAGTTTACTCAATCTCTCCCCATAGGACAATCCCCCCATCCCAGGAATCAGTCCGGTGAACCATCGTTTCACTCCCTCTATGACAAGTATATCCTTCCTTCGGTAAGGATACCAAAACTGTACACAATACTCCAGGTGTGGTCTCACCAAGGCCCTGGAGCACCATTGGAGCAGGCCGGGGAGCGGAAGGAGCAGCGTAGCGGCCTAGCCCAGCAGTCTGCGCGGCCCCGGCCTGCGAGCACCATCGGAGCAGGCCGGGGAGCGGAAGGAGCAGGATGGCAACGTACCACTCCAGGGAGCAGCACGTGCTGGAGCAGGAGAGCAATGGCAGTGAAAAGGGACGCCACCAAGGTCCAGATCATTGATTGGAGCATGGCCAGGTACAGCAGGAGTGGCGAGATCGGGGCGAAGGAGTGGTGAAAGGCTGTAGAGGGATGTGATTGGGCCCAGGAGAGGCACGAGTTCGGGGCCCAGAAGTGGCGAGGGCCCAGGGGCAGCACGGGCCAGCCCACCCTGCGATATGTGTGCGCACTAGGTCCGTGCAGCAGAGCAGGTCTCCGGTCGTCTTGGTTAATCCTTGCTACTGGACCAAGACCTAGCTCTGTCAAGCCTGTGTGGTGGCTGGGGTGCAACGGTCACCACACGTTAAAAAAATCCAAGCACAGGCATCTTCCACCCTTCAAGATTTAATACGGACCTGCAATTTTAGGTCCATCATTGAAACACCTGTGAACTTTTTGACGTGGAAGCAAGTCACCCTCGGTTCGACGGACTGCCTATGATGATGATATAATTGCAGTAAGACATCTTTACTCTTATACTCAAATCCTTTTGTAGTAAAGGTCAACATACCATTTGCTTTCTTAATTGCCTTCTGTACCTGCATGTTAAACATTATATTCCATTTGCCATGTTCTTGCCCACACACTTAGCCTGTCTATTTTCCCTTGAACTCTCTTTGCATTCACCTCACAACTTACATTCCCACCTAGCTTTGTATCATCAGCAAACTTGGATATATTACATTTGGTCCTCTCATCCAAATCATTGATATAGATTGTGAATAGCTGAGGCCCAAGCACGGATCCTTGTGGTACAGGTTGAGCGTCCGAAATCCAGAGTTCCAAAATTCGGAATGTTCCGAAATCCGGACATCACGCTGATCCATGGGGGGGGGGGGTCGTCCGTAATCCGGAAAATATTCCGAAATACGGAACTTTTTAAAACCGATTACCTCTGTGAGTTGGGCCTAGGGAGGGGAGAAAACACCAATTTTTTCCCCCCAAAAAACAAAAAATAAAAATTCACAAAACCCTTACCTACTAAATCACTGAAAAGAAATTTTTTTTAAACTTTAACTTACCATTTTTGCAGATCTTCAATGCAGGTTTTTCCCGGCTGCCGACACTGCCGAACCCAGACCCACCGCTGCTCCGGACCCTCTGCCGCCACAGCACCCTTACCTCGGCCCAGGCGTTTCTGGATTCGGGACGTCGGAAAGACGTTCCAAAATCCGGAAACACCTGAAATCCAGAACAGAGGTTTCCGGATTTCAGACACTCTACCTGTAACCCACTAGTTACAGTCTTCCAACTCGAAAATTACCCATTTATTCTTACTCTCGGTTTTCTGTCCGTTAACCAATTTTCAATCCATGCTAGTACATTACCCCCAATCCCATGAGTCCTAATTTTGATTAATAACCTCTTGTGTGACACCTTATCGAATGCCAGAGTGATCATGAGCCAGTGTTCACTGAATGATCACATCCACTTCTGCATGCCCTTGGACACCTAGCTAGGGAACTGTCTTTATAGGGTCTGGGTCAGATGCAGATGCAGAGCTGTTTCATCTGCTGCAAAGACATCTGCAGCTACTGCGCAGTATAGGGCTAGCACATGCAGGTACATTAGTGGTTAATTGGTGACACCCCCCTTTAATTGTCTCCATTCCTTTAAGTTGGACTGACATTCAATCTTCTTCTCCCATCGCTAGTGTGCTACTTAAATTTGAGTCTGTACCTGATGCTGTGAATAATTATGCAAATTAGCTTACACCAGAGAATTGACTTATTGACACTTGACCTTTTGAGGAGGATTTGAACCAGTTCTTAACTATTTAGAACGGATTTAAACCTGCAGACAGAAATTAGCCCGAATTACATTTTTTGCAACATTTTTTAAACAAAATTTATATTGGTAATTTATATTATTCGACAAATACTTTTTAGTGACTCAACAATTACAAAGCAGTGAGATATTTTCTCACATTTCTAATAGAAACACCAAAAATGAGGGGCACAACTTTGATAAGGGTTCCCTAATTTCCAACTGTAACTTGGTGAAACTCCACACAGACAGAGTAAACAGCTATTTACCCCATAATTACTGGATAATCAAGAATACCTCACGGAAATACTGCAGTCTTTTAATAAAAAATACATATTAAAAACAGTTCAACTTTAGGTGTCTGCCTTGTACAATGTTTGAAGTGATTGGTTTGCATTTCTATCAATTTTGTTATACATTAGAACACTTGTCCTTTGTACCATTCTGGGCTCTTTTGCTCACTCACCACTGAGAAGTTCAATCCAGCTTTGCACCGCTTCTGGAGGCTGTGTTTCCTTAATATGTTTCAAGGCTTCATCAAGCAAAACGTCTCCAGTAGGAGTATCCGACTTACAGATGACCTAAAGAGACAAAAGGAAAACAACTAAATATTTTATATTTGTATTAATTTCCAAAGCTTTTACATAGCTTGTTAATAATTTATATCTGCTGCAACAAATGACGGGTATTTCTTTGTAGTTTTTCTACCATTCTCATGTTGGGGGATGGTTCCAGAGATGATGACTGCCCTGTGTCACAGTGTGACCAATTTTCATTTAAGAGCCTAGATGTTGACTGCTGGCTGACTACATGCAGGGGCTTCACAGGCAAATCTATTATGGCCTCAACAAATATCCATATAGGGACACTTCCCAGCAGTGTCACTGGTTAGTGAACTGCAGCAAGATGCCGGTCTGATTTTTATATTCTATGGTACAGGGGCACTGAAGCTGGAGTAGCATTCCAGGAATCAGGTAACATGGCACAGACCATGTATACAGAACTTTGTACCTTCCTGGTCTATATGGTTTAGTACTGCACTCGGCAACATTTGTGCCCATTGATCCATCAGGAGAGTGAGAGGGACCACCTTAATGAAAAAAAGTATTTGAAATAACTGAAAGGTTTACCACACAATGCAATGACAAATCACATGTTCGCAAGTGATGCAAAGATATGAGCGGGTGTAAGGATCTTAGATTAAGAAAAATAGATTGCGGGCAGATCTAGATGTGATGAGGGAATGAGCCCGTATCTGGCAGATGTCTTTTAATATAGACACATGAATTATGTACTTGTGAGGGGCAACAACAAGCACATTTACACTATTCAGTGTTGCATGTTAGTCTCTTCTCTTTCCACCCCCCCCCCATCTTCTTCTCTTCTCCCGCCCCCCCCATCTTCTTCTCCCCCCCACCCCCCCTCTTCTCCCCGGTGCTGCAGTAGGCGAGTAGAAATAATTTTTTATTTATTGAGTGAATTTTAATTTTTTTTTAATTTTTAATTTTTTAATTTATTTGGATTGATTTATTGGTTGATTTATTGATTTATTTATCATTTATTATTGATGATGGCTCTTTATTTGTAAAAGTGAAATGTTTAATGTTTGTAAACCCCCCCATCTTTCGTTCTCTACGCCTGATTTCTAAGTGTAGGCAAGGTTTTTCTGAGCATACAGAAATCTACACTTACTCCATTTGAGGTTAGTTTGGAGTAAGTTTTCGTTGCCTGAACTTGCAAAACAGCGTAAGTGACTGGACACGCCCCCTTTTGGGAACAAAATCTGTTCTAAAATGAAACTGTTCTAACTCACTAGAACTTGAGCAAGCTAAAGGCCGAGAATTGCAATTTCTAAGATACTCCATTCTAAACCAGTTGCTCCAAAAAAGTAGGAGCAACTCAGGCCGAAACTTGACCCCATAGAAGGCAGGTGGGTGGGGGAAGAGAGCGAAGTGTCTCCTAGTCACTGCAGTCTCCTGGGTCAGAAAGGCCTTTTCCTTACTTGGCCTAAGGTTTGTTGCTTTTTCCTTGCCACTCCCAGGAGACTGCATGGCCGGTGGGTAGTTAGGGGGTGGAGGAGAAACGGCAGATGGGAAATGATGTGTAGAAATCACACCATAACATTATATGACAGCTGGTCTTTTCCCATCTTCCTTTTTGTTACGTTCATCTGTACAATCTATAATCTAGCGCAGAAAAAAGCCCATGTTCTCATTTGCACATTTAATGTGAAGAAGGCAGGCAATGGGAAGAGGAAGAATGGAGTGGCTGCTGGTGAACTTTTTGACTGGCACACAACGTACATAGCCATACAAATTAAGATGTCAAGATTAGATGTCTAATCCTCGAATGTTCCACTCCACTTTTAGTTTGAAAGAGTAATATTGTACTCTAGATCAATTTTAAACACAGGATGAAGAATAGTAACAAAAAAGTAAATGCACAAGCATTGTAAGAAGAATCACTATTAAAAATAGAGAAAAATGATTTGCAATTACAATGGGTCAAGAAATAAAACACATTACTCATACCTTGGACCATATCAAAACAATAATTTTTTACGCAACGTCCCAACTCAAATCCCACAAATTCGTGTCTCCAAAGAGATGGTTGCCTACTTCCTCCTGAAGCAATCTATGACTTTGTCTAAGCAAGCTACTTTGTTACTATGGCAATCGGTGTGAGCTTTTGGCTTAGTGACGGCAATCCAAGTCAGAAGTTGCAGGGTTCGAATCCCGATCCCCCCACCCAGACAGTTTCACAAGTGGAGACTAGAGCTCCACCTCCGAATTCTTGGTTGACATCTAGCGGGATCACTCGCACTGAGCAGGTGGACCTCCTGTATGGGCTGTGCAAGCAGATAATATACTCCCGCCACATAGAAGTAACCACCCTGCCAGCTGGTATAAAGATGGTTACAGCCATGGAAAGAACATTCCCATGGCCCATCAGCCTGCAAATCCTTTTACTATGGTCCAGAACTTAAAGAAGGGTAACTTTGAAGGTATGAGGCGTGAATTGGCTAGGATAGATTGGCGAATGATATTTAAGGGGCTGACTGTGGATGGGTAATGGCAGACATTTAGAGACCGCATGGATGAACTACAACAATTGTACATCCCTGTCTGGCGTAAAAATAAAAAAGGGAAGGTGGCTCAACCGTGGCTATCAAGGGAAATCAGGGATAGTATTAAAGCCAAGGAAGTGGCATACAAATTGGCTAGAGATAGCAGCGAACCCGGGGACTGGGAGAAATTTAGAACTCAGCAGAGGAGGAGAAAGGGTTTAGAAACATAGAAACATAGAAACATAGAAAATAGGTGCAGGAGTAGGCCATTCGGCCCTTCTAGCCTGCACCGCCATTCAATGAGTTCATGGCTGAACATGCAACTTCAGTACCTCATCCCTGCTTTCTCACCATACCCCTTGATTCCCCTAGTAGTAAGGACTTCATCTAACTCCTTTTTGAATATATTTAGTGAATTGGCCTCAACAATTTTCTGTGCTGGAGAATTCCACAGGTTCACCACTCTCTGGGTGAAGAAATTCCTCCTCATCTCGGTCCTAAATGGCTTCCCCCTTATCATAGAAACATAGAAAATAGGTGCAGGAGTAGGCCATTCGGCCCTTCTAGCCTGCACCGCCATTCAATGAGTTCATGGCTGAACATTCAACTTCAGTACCCCATTCCTGCTTTCTCGCCATACCCCTTGATCCCCCTAGCAGTAAGGACCTCATCTAACTCCTTTTTGAATATATTTAGTGAATTGGCCTCAACAACTTTCTGTGGTAGAGAATTCCACAGGTTCACCACTCTCTGGGTGAAGAAGTTTCTCCTCATCTCGGTCCTAAATGGCTTACCCCTTATCCTTAGACTGTGACCCCTGGTTCTGGACTTCCCCAACATTGGGAACATTCTTCCTGCATCTAACCTGTCTAACCCCGTCAGAATTTTATATGTTTCTATGAGGTCCCCTCTCATTCTTCTGAACTCCAGTGAATACAAGCCCAGTTGATCCAGTCTTTCTTGATAGGTCAGTCCCGCCATCCCGGGAATCAGTCTGGTGAACCTTCGCTGCACTCCCTCAATAGCAAGAATGTCCTTCCTCAGGTTAGGAGACCAAAACTGTACACAATACTCCAGGTGTGGCCTCACCAATGCCCTGTACAACTGTAGCAACACCTCCCTGCCCCTGTACTCAAATCCCCTTGCTATGAAGGCCAACATGCCATTTGCTTTCTTAACCGCCTGCTGCACCTGCATGCCAACCTTCAATGACTGATGTACCATGACACCCAGGTCTCTTTGCACCTCCCCTTTTCCTAATCTGTCACCATTCAGATAATAGTCTGTCTCTCTGTTTTTACCACCAAAGTGGATAACCTCACATTTATCCACATTATACTTCATCTGCCATGCATTTGCCCACTCACCTAACCTATCCAAGTCGCTCTGCAGCCTCACAGCATCCTCCTCGCAGCTCACACTGCCACCCAACTTAGTGTCATCCGCAAATTTGGAGATACTACATTTAATCCCCTCATCTAAATCATTAATGTACAATGTAAACAGCTGGGGCCCCAGCACAGAACCTTGCGGTACCCCACTAGTCACTGCCTGCCATTCTGAAAAGTACCCATTTACTCCTACTCTTTGCTTCCTGTCTGACAACCAGTTCTCAATCCATGTCAGTACACTACCCCCAATCCCATGTGCTCTAACTTTGCACATCAATCTCTTGTGTGGGACCTTGTCGAACGCCTTCTGAAAGTCCAAATATACCACATCAACTGGTTCTCCCTTATCCACTCTACTGGAAACATCCTCAAAAAATTCCAGAAGATTTGTCAAGCATGATTTCCCTTTCACAAATCCATGCTGACTTGGACCTATCATGTCACCTCTTTCCAAATGCACTGCTATGACATCCTTAATAATTGATTCCATCATTTTACCCACTACCGATGTCAGGCTGACCGGTCTATAATTCCCTGTTTTCTCTCTCCCTCCTTTTTTAAAAAGTGGGGTTACATTGGCTACCCTCCACTCCATAGGAACTGATCCAGAGTCAATGGAATGTTGGAAAATGACTGTCAACGCATCCACTATTTCGATGGCCACCTCCTTAAGTACTCTGGGATGCAGTCCATCAGGCCCTGGGGATTTATCGGCCTTCAATCCCATCAATTTCCCCAACACAATTTCCCGGCTAATAAGGATTTCCCTCAGTTCCTCCTCCTTACTAGACCCCCCGACCCCTTTTATAACCGGAAGGTTGTTCGTGTCCTCCTTCGTGAATACCGAACCAAAGTACTTGTTCAATTGGTCCGCCATTTCTTTGTTCCCCGTTATGACTTCCCCTGATTCTGACTGCAGGGGACCTACATTTGTCTTTACTAACCTTTTTCTCTTTACATATCTATAGAAACTTTTGCAATCCGTAGACTGTGTCCCCTGGTTCTGGACTTCCCCAACATTGGGAACATTCTTCCTGCATCTAACCTGTCTAACCCCGTCAGAATTTTAAACGTTTCTATGAGGTCCCCTCTCATTCTTCTGAACTCCAGTGAATACAAGCCCAGTTGATAGGTCAGTCCCGCCATCCCGGGAATCAGCCTGGTGAACCTTCGCTGCACTCCCTCAATAGCAAGAATGTCCTTCCTCAGGTTAGGAGACCAAAACTGTACACAATACTCCAGGTGTGGCCTCACCAAGGCCCTGTACAACTGTAGTAACACCTCCCTGCCCCTGTACTCAAATCCCCTCGCTATGAAGGCCAACATGCCATTTGCTTTCTTAACCGCCTGCTGTACCTGCATGCCAACCTTCAATGACTGATGTACCATGTCACCCGGTCTCGTTGCACCTCCCCTTTTCCTAATCTGTCACCATTCAGATAATAGTCTGTCTCTCTGTTTTTACCACCAAAGTGGACAACCTCACATTTATCCACATTATACTTCATCTGCCATGCATTTGCCCACTCACCTAACCTATCCAAGTCGCTCTGCAGCCTCATAGCATCTTCCTCGCAGCTCACACTGCCACCCAACTGAGTGTCATCCGCAAATTTGGAGATACTACATTTAATCCCCTCGTCTAAATCATTAATGTACAGTGTAAACAGCTGGGGCCCCAGGACAGAACCTTGCGGTACCCCACTAGTCACTGCCTGCCATTCTGAAAAGTCCCCATTTACTCCTACTCTTTGCTTCCTGTCTGACAACCAGTTCTCAATCCATGTCAGCACACTACCCCCAATCCCATGTGATTTAACTTTGCACATTAATCTCTTGTGTGGGACCTTGTCGAAAGCCTTCTGAAAGTCCAAATATACCACATCAACTGGTTCTCCCTTGTCCACTCTACTGGAAACATCCTCAAAAAATTCCAGAAGATTTTTCAAGCATGATTTCCCTTTCACAAATCCATGCTGACTTGGACCTATCACATCACTTCTTTCCAAATGCACTGCTATGACATCCTTAATAATTGATTCCATCATTTTACCCATTACCGAAGTCAGGCTGACCGGTCTATAATTCCCTGTTATCTCTCTCCCTCCTTTTTTAAAAAGTGGGGTTACATTGGCTACCCTCCACTCCATAGGAACTGATCCAGAGTCAATGGAATGTTGGAAAATGACTGTCAATGCATCCACTATTTCCAAGGCCACCTCCTTAAGTACTCTGGGATGCAGTCCATCAGGCCCTGGGGATTTATCGGCCTTCAATCCCATCAATTTCCCCAACACAATTTCCCGACTAATAAGGATTTCCCTCAGTTCCTCCTCCTTACTAGACCCTCCGACCCCTTTTATATCCGGAAGGTTGTTTGTGTCATCCTCAGTGAATACCGAACCAAAGTACTTGTACAATTGGTCCGCCATTTTTTTGTTCCCCGTTATGACTTCCCCTGATTCTGACTGCAGGGGACCTACGTTTGTCTTTACTAACCTTTTTCTCTTTACATATCTATAGAAACTTTTGCAATCCGTCTTAATGTTCCCTGCAAGCTTCTTCTCGTACTCCATTTTCCCTGCCCTAATCAAACCCTTTGTCCTCCTCTGCTGAGTTCTAAATTTCTCCCAGTCCCCGGGTTCGCTGCTATTTCTGGCCAATTTGTATGCCACTTCCTTGACTTTAATACTATCCCTGATTTCCCTTGATAGCCACGGTTGAGCCACCTTCCCTTTTTTATTTTTACGACAGACAGGAATGTACAATTGTTGTAGTTCATCCATACGGTCTCTAAATGTCTGCCATTGTCCATCCACAGTCAACCCCTTCAGTATCATTCGCCAATCTATCCTAGCCAATTCACGCCTCATACCTTCAAAGTTACCCTTCTTTAAGTTCTGGACCATGGTCTCTGAATTAACTGTTTCATTCTCCATCCGAATGCAGAATTCCACCATATTATGGTCACTCTTCCCCAAGGGGCCTCGCACAACGAGATTGCTAATTAATCCTCTCTCATTACACAACACCCAGTCTAAGATGACCTCCCCCCTAGTTGGTTCCTCGACATATTGGTCTAAAAAACCATCCCTTATGCACTCCAGGAAATCCTCCTCCACCGTATTGCTTCCAGTTTGGTTAACCCAATCTATGTGCATATTAAAGTCACCCATTATAACTGCTGCACCTTTATTGCACGCACCCCTAATTTCATGTTTGATGCCCTCCCCAACATCACTACTACTGTTTGGAGGTCTGTACACAACTCCCACTAACGTTTTTTGCCCTTTGGTATTCTGCAGCTCTACCCATATAGATTCCACATCATCCAAGCTAATGTCCTTCTGAACTATTGCCTTAATTTCCTCCTTAAACAGCAATGCTACCCCACCTCCTTTTCCTTTTATTCTATCTTTCCTGAATGTTGAATACCCCTGAATGTTGAGTTCCCAGCCCTGATCATCCTGGAGCCACGTCTCCATAATCCCAATTGATTAGGGCAGGGAAAATAGAGTACGAGAGGAAGCTTGCAGGGAACATTAAAATGGACTGTAAAAGCTTCTATAGATATGTAAAGAGAAAGAGGTTAGTAAAGATAAACGTAGGTCCCCTGCAGTCAGAATCAGGGGAAGTCATAACAGGGAACAAAGAAATGGCAGACCAATTGAACAAGTACTTTGGTTCGGTATTCATTAAGGAGGACACAAACAACCTTCCGGATATAAAAGGGGTCAGAGGGTCTAGTAAGGAGGAACTGAGGGAAATCCTTATTAGTCGGGAAATTGTGTTGGGGAAATTGATGGGATTGGAGGCCGATAAATCCCCAGGGCCTGATGGACTGCATCCCAGAGTACTTAAGGAGGTGGCCTTGGAAATAGCGGATGCATTGACAGTCATTTTCCAACATCCCATAGACTCTGGATCAGTTCCTATGGAGTGGAGGGTAGCCAATGTAACCCCACTTTTTAAAAAAGGAGGGAGAGAGAAAACAGGGAATTATAGACCGGTCAGCCTGACTTCGGTAGTGGGTAAAATGATGGAATTAATTATTAAGGCTGTCATAGCAGTGCATTTGGAAAGAGGTGACATGATAGGTCCAAGTCAGCATGGATTTGTGAAAGGGAAATCATGCTTGACAAATCTTCTGGAATTTTTTGAGGATGTTTCCAGTAGAGTGGACAAGGGAGAACCAGTTGATGTGGTGTATTTGGACTTTCAGAAGGCTTTCAACAAGGTCCCACACAAGAGATTAATGTGCAAAGTTAAAGCACATGGGATTGGGGGTCGTGTGCTGACATGGATTGAGAACTGGTTGGCAGACAGGAAGCAAAGAGTAGAAGTAAATGGGTATTTTTCAGAATGGCAGGCAGTGACTAGTGGGGTACCGCAAGGTTCTGTGCTGGGGCCCCAGCTGTTTACATTGTACATTAATGATTTAAACCAGGGGATTAAATGTAGTATCTCCAAATTTGCGGATGACACTAAAGTTGGGTGGCAGTGTGAGCTGTGAGGAGGATGCTATGAGGCTGCAGAGTGACTTGGATAGGTTAGGTGAGTGGCAAATGCATGGCAGATAAAGTATAATGTGGATAAATGTGAGGTTATCCACTTTGGTGGTAAAAACAGAGAGACACGACTATTATCTGAATGGTGACAGATTAGGAAAAGGGGAGGTGCAACGAGACCTGGGTGTCATGGTACATCAGCCATTGAAGGTTGGCATGCAGTTACAGCAGGCGGTTAAGAAAGCAAATGGCATGTTGGCATTCATAGCGAGGGGATTTGAGTACAGGGGCAGGGAGGTGTTACTACAGTTGTACAGGGCCTTGGTGAGGTCACACCTCGAGTATTGTGTACAGTTTTGGTCTCCTAACTTGAGGAAGGACATTCTTGCTATTGAGGGTGTGCAGCGAAGGTTCACCAGACTGATTCCCGGGATGGCAGGACTGACATATCAAGAAAGTCTGGATCAACTGGGCTTGTATTCACTGGAGTTCAGAAGAATGAGAAGGGATCTCATAGAAACGTTTAAAATTCTGACGGGGTTAGACAGGTTAGATGCAGGAAGAATGTTCCCAATGTTGGGGAAGTCCAGAACCAGGGGTCACAGTCTAAGGATAAGGGATAAGCCATTCAGGACCGAAATGAGGAGAAACTTCTTCACCCACAGAGTGGTGAACCTGTGGAATTCTCTACCACAGAAAGTTGTTGAGGCCAATTCACTAAATATATTCAAAAAGGAGTTTGATGTAGTCCTTACTACTAGGGGGATCAAGGGTATGGAGAGAAAGCAGGAATGGGGTACTGAAGTTGCATGTTCAGCCATGAACTCATTGAATGGCAGTGCAGGCTCGAAAGGCCGAATGGCCGACTCCTGCACCTATTTTCTATGTTTCTATGTTTCTATTTCACACTATTATACAAGGGAAAGAGTGAAGGCAAGAAAACAACATGGCAACAGTCCTTTCTTGATTACCCAATGTCTTTATATAGAAATATTAACTCATAATTTAAACTTTTTAGTAGCAATTAATGTTCTATTACACTCTAAGTTTATGTTGATAAAACTAATAAAAAGTTAATTTTTGGGCTAGAAATTCAACATAAACGGTATTTTTATGCCAAAATTACCGTTTTCGCTTCGCTACCATTAGTAGGCCCGATTTTCAGCCTTTAATTTGCGCAGCGGTAAAAATCGACGTTGCACGAGGATTCTCGGCCCAAACCGCAAATTCCGGCAACTTTAGTCTGGGGCCAATAGCACTGCGAGAGAGGTCTTGGGGGGGTGGGGGGGGGGGGGAACATTTTAAAAATTGGAATAAAACAACAAAAAATTCACAAAACTTTTACCTATTAAATCGCTGAAAAATTAAAAAATAAAAACTTTAACTTACCTTTTTTGCAGGTCTTCATACTTACCGCTGCTGACAGGGCTGCAACGCAGGTTTTTCACTGACAGTATTCACAGAATACGGGTGCGGAGAGAGCCGAATTTAGGGCGAAAACGCTATTTCAAGTGTTGCACGGCTGCGCTCCTCTCCCGGCGATACGCGGAAAGCGCCGCCACAAAAGGTCACCGAAGTCCCCGCCGGCAGATTTTTTGCCGCGAAGGGTGAAACATCGCCAAAAACCTGGTCGCAAAGTCGGCGAATTTCTAGCCCAGTCTTTAGATTAGATATGTCTGACAATTCCACTTATCTCACCTGATGAAATGCCACTGGAAGAATGAATGAAGCAAATAGAAAAATATTTTACAACCCTTATGGTTCCCATGATATTAAATCAAAAAAAACTATTTGATCTGCTGCAAAGTCACTCGCAGGGCAAGTAATTATGCCTCTTAACAGCACCAAGGCCGGACAGTAAGATGGAGGGCCAGCGACTTGGGTGGGCGGAAAGACAAGAAATTGCACAGCACAGCTTTTGGCAAGAGACTTTGGGGCCGAAATTCATATAGCCAGAAAAGGCTGGTGGTGTTAAGGCCTTTTTAACCCCGATTAGCGCCGCAAAGTTTACGGCAGCCATTGGATCCAAATTCAGCTTTTTGACCACAAAAAAGTGATCCAGTCTTATTAGCCCTTCAAACCTGAAAGTTTGCAGTCTTAATTGGGGCGTTATTCCCACGGGATATTCACCCTTAGGATGATGTGGCAGCTGCCATTGAAGCACAGGCGCAAGGGAACGAGCGTATCGATGCTGCTTTGGAGAGGATGGCCGCGGTTCTGCAAGAGTCGATGGAGCATCTAAGTGCTGTCATATCTGGTGGCTTTCAGACTGTTGCTGCTCGCATGCATTCTCAGCTGGATGCCCCCTCGAGACCTCAGTGTTGCTTTCGCAGCTGGGTCCAGCACGGGCCATGGGGGACTTTCCGGTGTGGCGCCACAGCACCGACCTGAGCTCCCTCAGATTGGTGGTGGTGGTATTGTGCCACTCCTGGTGAGTTATTCAGGCTCCTCGGGCCAGGATACGGATGATGCGTTCCCTCCGGCTCGCAGCATCCCTGTCACTCCTCCAGTGCCCCCACGCATGGCCTCGCCCGAGCCAAGGCAGACTGAACCCTCCCAGAAGGATGTTGACCAGTCTATAGCCGGCCCTTCAGGCCCAAAGCTGCTTGAGGGCTTCCTAGAAGGACATCTGCAGCTTCCACAAAGGGAACACAGCAGACTTCCCAGACCCAGGAGGCAGCCACAGGGAAGACATGGAGGTGAAATCGCAGGTTAGGCATGCGTAAGATCATCATAGGCAGTCCCTCGAAGTCGAGGATGACTTGCCTCCACTCAAAGTGACATCTCAGGTGACTGAACAGTTCAATGTGGGACCTACAGTCTCTGTCACAGGTGGGGCAGACAGTGGTTGAAGGAAAGGGTGGGTGGGGAGCCTGGGTTGCCGCAAGTTCCTTCCGCTGTATGTGCTTGGTTTCTGCGTGCTCTCGGCGATGAGACTCGAGGTGCTCAGCGCCCTCCTAGATGCTTTGAGTGATCTTGGGCCAGGGATTCCCAGGTGCCAGTGGGGATGTTGCACTTTATCAAGGAGGCTTTGAGGGTGTCCTTGAAAAATTTCCTTTGCCCACCTGGGGCTTGCTTGCCGCGCCAAGGCTCCGAGAAGAGCGCTTGCTTTGGGAGTCTCGTGTCAGGCATGCCGACGATGTGGCCCACCCAGCGGAGCTGATCGAGCGTGGTCAGTGCTTTGATGTTGGGGATGTTGGCTTGAGCGAGATCACTGAGGTTGGTGTGTCTGTCGTCCCAATGGATTTGCAGGATCTTCCGGAGGCAGCGTTGGTGGTACTTCTCCAGTGCTTTGAGGTATCTGCTGAAAATAGTCCACGTCTCTGAGCCATATAAGCGGGCGGATATCACTATTGCCCTGTAGACCATAAGCTTGATGCCAGATTTGAGGTCCTCGTCTTCAAAAACTCTTCCTCAGGCGATCGAAGGCTGTGCCGGCACACTGAAGGCAGTGTTGGATGTCGTCATCGAGGTCTGCCGTTGCTGACAGTAGGCTCCCGAGGTATGGAAAATGGTCCAGTTTGTCCAAGGCCTCACAGTGGATTTTGATAACCGGTGGGGGGTGGGGGGGCAATGCTGTGTGGCAGGGTCAGGTTGGTGGAGGACCTTTGTCTTACGGATGTTTAGTGTAAAGCCCATGCTTTCGTACGCCTCGGTGAAGGTGTTGACAATAACTTGGAGTTTGGTCTCGCAAGCGTTGTCTGCATACTGTAGTTCGATGAGAGGATGGGACGACCTTGGATCTAGCCTGGAGGCAGCGGAGGTGGAACAGATTCCCATTTGTTACCGCTTGGAATGCTGAGCTGGGGCAACATTTCCAGTCTGAGCCCCAGGATGGAGATTTCAGTTTTCTCTCTGTGAATCATCGGGATCTCTATTTCTCTGTCTCTCTAGTTTTTTCCCCTATTTTCTCTTTTTCTCTCTCTCCCAATCAAATATGTTCTCATTCCCTTTTCTCACTTCTATCGCTTTCTCCTTTCTCTTTTGCTCACCCTCTCTCTTTCCCTCTCCTTCCCTCCCTCTCTCCCATTACTTCTCTCCTTTCCTCTCTCTCCCTCCCCTTGAGTGCGGATTCGGTGCTGAACTTCTCTGGTCCATTGAAGAGGCTCCTGGACTTGTTGCTGAGCAATACGGAGCTGGCTCCGGGATCTCGCCCCGTCCGGAGTTCACTGATCTCCCCGAGATGATCTCTCTGGATCATCCAGATGGACTTCTCTGTGAGACCAACTCAGCTGCTATTACTTTGAGGACTCCGAGGAACTTCCGACTCATCCTCAAGTTTGGATCTTACCTTCTTGTCTCTCACTGCTCCCATGGCTCCGAGATCTCTACCACTCTGCACCGGCCCTAAAAGCTGGCAGGGGCACCGTCAGCGAAAGGGCTGGCTTCTTCACGCTGAAAATAGGTCCGGGGGCAGAGCGGCAGCGGTGCACACTTTTAGCGTGTCACTAGCGCCGCAAACCCCACACCGCCACGAGAGTCGGCAGTGGCCCACACCGCTGCTAGACCTCCCGGGCCGAATCTATGTCGGGGCGGCCAGTTGAGCCGCAAGTGGCAGCCATTCAATTTTGATGAATGGCCGCTGCAACGGGCAGTAACGGTCCTTCCTGGGACCGTGAATTTCGGGGCCTTTAATCTTACTGACATTGTGCTTTAGAGAACTTACCACTCAAAAAAAAAACTGATTCATAGGCACAGTGCTATCAAAGGCTGCAGGTTAGGATCGTCCAAGGAGCATGAAGTAGGCCCCAGAGAGAAGTGAGTCTTACGTTCAGTCCGGGAGGCCCATAAGTGGCAAGATTGAATAGTGATTATATAACCAATACTAGTGGTATTCCCATCAGAGATTGAGATCTCATCTTGGCTGGGCTGGGGGGGTGGGGGGAAGAGGGTGTGGAGAGTGGGAAATGGTATGCTGCTGCAGGACTTAAATGCCTGCATTAGCTTAAAAAAGGCCAAGCATCAGCAAGAGAAGATTTTTTTCTAGCAAGTAGGATTAGCTTTTGTGAAATGTAAAGAGGTCAGACACAGGGTGCAGAGCCCCCAGATATTTGGAGTCATTCCACAGAAATTCTGCTGACCTAAATTCAGAAGAAGAAGGGAGCACTGGCTAAGGAGTCTGCCTAGACCCAGTGAAAAGGAGGTGGCCCTGAAAGTAAGTGCAACACCCACAACCCTTCTCATGGCAACTCAGTGCTGGAGGATTAATGACCTTAATAGATCAGACAAGGCAGGAGTCAACCACTCCTGCCAAGAATGCACTGTACTAAGCATGTTTGCCACTTATAACCACATTCACCTCATTGCTGAAGTGTTTCAATAATGTCCAGGAGATTCCACGGGGCCCTTTACACCCCCCAACAACCATATGCAAGTGTTCCTTCACATACAGCCCATGCAAGTACCCCACTTTTGCATAAACTTGGCTAGTATTTCCTTGAGTGTAGAAAATTTAAGAGGTGATCTGATCGAGGTGTTTAAAATTTTTTATGGATTTATAGGGTCGATAGAGAGAAACTATTTCCTCTGGTGGGGGAATCAAGAACAAGGGGACTTGACCACTTCATCCTCCTCCAATCCTCTCCACCACCATCCTGCCAATGAGACTGCACTCGCCTGGTTCCATTCTTATCTATCTAATTGTAGCCAGAGAATCACCTGCAATGGCTTCTCTTCCCACTCTTGCATCATTACCTCTGGGTTCCCCCAAGGATCTATTCTCGGCCCCCTCCTATTTCTCATCTATATGCTGCCCCTTGGCGACACCATCCGGAAACACGGCATCAGTTTCCACATGTACGCTGACGACAGCTCTACCTCACCACCACTTCTCTTGACCCCTCCAGTCTCTAAATTGTCAGACTGCTTGTCCGACATCCAATACAGAATGAGCAGAAATTTTCTCCAATTAAATATTGGCATTGTCTTTGGTCCCCGCCACAATCTCAGTTCCCTAGCTACCGACCTCAGCACTCTCCCAGTATCCATCGGAGACTGAACCAGACTGTTCGCAGCCTTGGTGTCATATTTGACCTCGAAATGAGTTTCTGATCACATAACTGCAGCATAACTAAGACTGTCTATTTCCACCTTCGTAACATAACCCCGTCTCCGTCCCTGCCTTAGCTCATCTGCTGCTGAAACCCTCATCCATGGCAGCAGAAATATCATGGTGAATGGAGGGCCAAAGTGCAGTTGTGAGAGAGTTTGGAGAGTTTTTTATCCAGGGGCAGACACAGAAGGAAGTAGGTTTGGGTGGGGGCAGGGGAATATGGGTGGATAGCAATACAAGGAAGTGGTCAGAGATGGCCTTATCTGCAATTGACACGGTGGAAAGAGCGAGGCCATGAGAGATGACAAGGTCAAGAGGGTGGCTGTGAATATGGGTTGGGGAGTTCATGTGGAGCGAGCGATTAAGGGAGGATAGGAGGGCAGTGAGCTCAGAGAAGAGAGATCATGAATTGAGACAGAGGTTAAAATCACCGAGGATGACAAGTCACTCGGTGCAAAGGCTGAGGGAGGAAAGCAGTGAAGATCTCTCGGTGATAACATTTTTATCGTACTTGGGAGGGTGGTAGAGAACGAAAATTTAAATGAGAGGTGAGAGGGGCGGAACAAGTTGCGATGATCAAAGGAGAAGAAAGTACCAGAGGAGTAGGGAGGACAGACTAAAGTGTGATTTGGTGGTGAGAGCCATACCTCAACCACGGTGGTCTGGGCGGGGCAAGTGGAGGATGGTATAGCAAGGCAGGGAGGCTTTGTTTAAGGGTAAGGTGTCATCGGCCCTCAGCCATATTTCCGTCAGGACCATGATGTCAATGCAATCATCCACGATAAGTTCATGGATGGAAAGCGCCTTGTTCGTAAGCGAACGGACATTCTGCAGAGCGATGCGGAGAGGGTCTGTGATGGCTGATCCACTGCCAGCATCCACAGGGTCAGTGCTTGGAGGGGTGAGTTGGACGGGGAGACTGGCAAGGTTAGTCCCTTCGCGGGCCAGCTAGACGGCAAGGTTGGTGAGAGAGTAAGATGGGACAGTTGGGGTTGCTACTCGTGAAGAGACAACGATGAGTGCCATGGTGGGCCCTTCAGAAGATGTCAAGAGAGGCATAGAGGGAAGTTGTAGGGCTATCCAAGAGGGAGACAAGCCTGGGACGGCTGCAGGAGAATAGGAAGATCGAAAAGTAATGAAGGGTTGGGGTAGGGATTTGGGAGGGCAGAGTATCCGAGAGAGGAGAGATAAAAGGTGGCATGAGGACAGGAGAGGCCAGTCAAGGAGCGAGAGAGAAAAAAGATAAAAGGGGGAGAAAGAAGTGGAAATAGAAGTGAATGGCTCTGATCTGGAGCGGCAGCCAAAATGCGCACGTAAATGGACACAGGGAAAAACTCAAGTTACATAAGCCTGGTTATGTAGCAATTATGTAGCAAGGGATGCATATTTCCTGGTAGTAACAGGGAATAGGTTGGTGACAATAGGAGGGAGTCCAGAGTTAAAGTCGGAGATCCCATGGAGGGAAAAAGTTAACAGATAGGATGGAGTCGGCATTGAGCATCGACGAACTGTTCTCCAAGTTCAGGGACAGATGTAGCAGGCGAAAGAAGTCCAGAAGCTATTTGAAGGGTAGAGAATTGAAGGATGGAGGTTATTGCCGTGGTAATGAGAATCGGTTGCGGTGCAGGAAGATGATGGTGAAGTTGACGCAAAGTTGGAGGTCACCGTCAATGAATCCTGACTGGCCATACCTGCCAATATACTAGTAAACCATATGGCACTACAGCTCATGGTCTACAGGACTGTAGTAATACCTGCCCTCCTGTATGGCTCAGAGACATGGACCATGTACAGTAGACACCTCAAGTCGCTGAAGAAATACCACCAACGATGCCTCCGCAAGATCCTACAAATCTCCTGGGAGGACAGACGCACCAACATCAGTGTCCTCGCTCAGGCCAACATCCTCAGCATTGAAGCACTGACCACACTTGATCAGCTCCGCTGGGCAGGCCACATTGTCCGCATGCCAGACACGAGTCTCCCAAAGCAAGCGCTCTACTCGGAACTCCTTCATGGCAAACGAGTCAAAGGTGAACAGAGGAAACGTTACAAGGACACCCTCAAAGCTTCCCTGATAAAGTGCAACATCCCCACTGACACCTGGGAGTCCCTGGCCAAAGACCGCCCCAAGTGGAGGAAGTGCATCCGGGAGGGCGCTGAGTGCCTCAAGTCTCATCACCGACTGCATGCAGAAGACAAGCGCAGGCAGCGGAAAGAACGTGCAGCAAACCTATCCCACCCTCCCTTACCCTCAACGGCTGCCTGTCCCACCTGTGGCAGGGACTGTGGCTCTCGGATGGACTGTTCAGCCATCTAAGGAGTCATTCTAAGAGTGGAAGCAAGTCTTCCTCGTTCCCGAGGGACTGCCTATGATGATGATGATGATGATGATAACACCATATACAGGCATTGTATCCTCACAGAAACCGGGTTAAATGCAGAAATGTGCCAACTGCCACTATGCCATCATGCAACCAAGTTGGGCACAGTCAGTGACAGTAATGGTCAGCTGTAGACTGAAGCCCGACTCCATCTCCTGCCCAGCAATTATCACATTTGGCAATGATGATATGGAATAGCAAACAGGAGCAACCCTCTTTCCAACCATTGCATGACAAATCATCTCCACTTCAGCAGCCAGAATGCTGAGCTGTTGTCATTTGCATGCAACTTCATGCCTACAATTGGATTTCCTTTCCTCTTTTCCCATTACGTCCTTGTCTATTGATAAGGCTGAGATACCTTTTGAGCTTTTTCAAACATGGTTAGAATTTTTGTCCCTATTCTGCCACTTCCTTGCAATTGCTTGCACACCTTTACATTTCACCTATATGCAATTTTCTAGTGTGCTCCCTGCATCTAGAGCTGTGAATAATTATACAAATGAACCACCCACAAAATTGAGTGCTATTATCACAAACATTTTGACAAGATTTGCACTCAGTCTCAGCCATTCAGGAGTGACATACCAGTAGGTAAAAATAAGCATCAGCATCTTCTAGGCAAGAGCACCTCTAAATAACTTATGGGGACCGAAATTGCCCCTTTCTACAAGGCCCATAGCCGCCTGAAAGCGGCAGCCACGGGACTCGATGAGGACTGGCCGCTGAGTCGCCGCGGAGGGGCTGCTATTTTGTATATTGCCCTCCTTTAGTTTTGGAGCAGTGTATGGGCCCACCCCGCCTGTTTTCCCGCCATGTCGTGCATGCGTCGACCCCTTACTGACCGGCGGTGACCCCCTTTTGGAAATTGCCCCACGGGAAATTACCCCGCGGGAGCAGCGTCGCCGCTGGTCGGGGCCACTGACAGCTTTTTCTGTTGGTACCCTTTTTGTGGCTGGGCAGCGCGGGTGTCTTTAAACAGGAGGTTGCGATGCCAATGACTCCATTTTATTTTTTTCCATCGGCCGACTGCCAGGTCGGGCCAACAATTATGCCTCTTGGGCGCCAAGCCACTGGCTTGGCCAAAACTGTCCCTGGTGGCCCAGTATTTGCCACTAAAGTGGCTGCAGAGTTCGCAGCGGCCCTCCCCTTTAACTGAAGGGGCAGGATGCTGTGACACATATGCGCAATGACGTCATCAGCGCGTCACTGATGACTTGGAGCGTTGGCCACTCCAACCCGACCGCACTTCCGCCCCTCTCCCGACACCAACACCGCTCCGACCGGAAACAAAATACAAAGACCCGAGTTTCACCGGATTGTCCGCCGTATGCTTTGGGGCGGACGGAACACTTGAAAAGCGGTATGTGCGACTCATTTCGGGCGGAGAGCAATTTCGGCCCCATGAACTCTTGAATTTTGAGGCAGCTCTACAGAAGTGGAGGAATGTCCTTCCAATTTTTTTTGTAAATCTTCAAATCATATTTGATTAGGAAAGTATCAGACTCAGCAACCTCTAATTCCTTCAGCTACTACATTGATGTAGTGGCAAAAACATTTGTATTTTAAGCTTCCCGTTTGTTTTTCTGCATGGGTCTCTTAAATTCATGTTTGGATACACCATCATCTTGAAAAGAACCTCATTTCTATTTTGAATGGTGGAAAAGACAAACCTCTTCAATTTAGAAACTGGATACCATTCTTAGTTTAATAGCTTAACCCTCTTAAGCCATCAAATGAGAACTATGGAAAAACTGCTTGAACAACAATTTCACTTATGCAAGGGAGAATTTTAGCACCTAATCTGTACTCAGCTCCATACAGCACAAAGGTGGGGAATATCATTTAATCCTCTCGGTTACATCAAGGTAGATTTAAGGGACAATGAACACAGAGGTATGAAAGAAAGAAATATATTTATATAGTGCTTTACAATGCTGTAAAAACACCTCGAGGTACTCCACACAATAAAAAATGATTTTGGGAGTAAACTAATGTGTTGTGTAGGCAAACTCAGCAGTCATTCCGCTGTCCTGAGGTGAATAACGAGTTAATAGTTTTTATGGTGGAACTGGTGAAGAAGGAATATTTGCTAGCAGACAGAGAACTCCCTATTTTTCTTTGAATAATACCATGGTATCTTGGACATCTATGCAAAAAGAGAACCTCAGTTTCAGATTAAGACTTCATCTCAAGGACAGACCTAAAGGCTGGCAGACAGTCTGACTCTGATATGCCGTGAAGGCACCTTGCACATGCCCAGTGTTGTGTATCTGTAAAGCATGCACTCCCATATTCCACCACCAGGGAGCGCATCCCCTGAAGTCCCAAGGGATCCCAGCATCCCTTGGGAGCACTGTATATAAGCCGGCCCCTAAGGTCTGTTCCTCACTCTGGAGTGGCTTAATAAAGACTGAGGTCACTGTTACTTTAACCTCCCTGTGTGCAGTCTCATCTGTGTTAAGATGCAGCAAACTGTGGGCATCCTGGAGAAGTTCTCGGAGAGTGATGACTGGGAAGCCTATGTCGAACGGTTAGACCAGTACTTTGTAGCCAACGAACTGGACGGAGAAGGAAGCGCTGCAAAAAGGAGAGCGGTCCTCCTCATGGTCTGCGGGGCACCGACCTATAGCCTCATGAAGAATCTTCTGGCTCCGGTGAAACCCACAGATAAGTCGTATGAGGAACTGTGTACACTGGTTCGGAAGCATCTTAACCCGAGGGAGAGCGTGCTGATGGCGAGGTATCGGTTTTATACGTACCAGCGATCTGAAGGTCAGGAAGTGGCGAGCTACGTCGCCAAGCTAAGGTGACTTGCAGGACAATGTGAGTTTGATGGCTACCTGGAGCAAATGCTCAGAGACTTTTTTGTATTGGGCACTGGCCACGAGACCATTTACGAAAACTTTTGACTGTAGAGACACCGACCCTCAGTAAGGCCATTGCGATAGCACAGGCGTTTATGTCCACCAGTGATAACACCAAACAAATCTCTCAGCACACAAGTGCTAGCAATGTTCATAAATTAACTGGAACTGTGTTTGCGAGCAGAAATGTACAGGGCAGAAACCAAGAGTCTGCAACTGCCAGCAGGCCTCAGGTGACCCAGATGACTCAGAGTCGGCAACAAAGGATGAATGCAAGACAATTCATACCTTGTTGGCGTTGTGGAGGCTTCCATTCAGCCTATTCATGCCGCTTCAAAGGGCATATTTGCAAGAGCTGTGGAACAATGGGGCACTTCCAATGAGCTTGCAGACGAGCTGCAAGCTCTGCAAAACCTGCTAACCACCACGTGGCAGAGGAAGATCGGTCCATAGTGGATCAAAGCAATTTCGAGCCTCAGAGAGAGAAGGCAGATGCTGAAGTACACAGGGGTGCACACATTTTCGACGAAATGTCCACCTATAATGCTAAACGTAAAATTGAATGGCTTACCTGTAGCCATGGAACTGGACACTGGCGCTAGACAATCCATCATGAGTAAAAAGATGTTTGAGAGATTGTGGTGTAAAAAGGCGTTCAGACCAGCCCTGAACCCCATCTACACGAAACTGAGAGCTTATCACTGTCCTGGGCAGCGCCATGGTCAAGGTCACCTACGAGGGCACGGTGCACGAACTGCTACTGTGGATTGTCCCGGGCAATGGCCCCACACTGCTTGGAAGGAGATGGCTGGGCAAAATCCGCTGGAACTGGGATGACATCCGAGCGCTATCACATGTCGATGAGGCCTCTTGTACCCAGGTTCTGAATGAATTTCCTTCCCTTTTTGAGCCAGACATTGGAAACTTTTCGAGGGCGAAGATGCAGATCCACTTGGTCCCAGAGGCACGACCCATTTACCACAAGGTGCGAGCGGTACCTCACATGATGAGGGAGAGAGTGGAAATCGAGCTGGACAGGCTGCAACGCGAGGGCATCATCTCCCCAGTGGAATTCAGCGAGTGGGCCAGCCCGATTGTTCCAATACTCAAAAGTGATGGCACGGTCAGGATTTGCAGCGATTATAAAGTAACTATTAATCGTTTCTCCCTACAGGACAAATATCCGCTAACTAAAGCAGACAACCTATTTGCGATGCTGGCAGGAGGCAAGACGTTCACCTAGCTCGACCTGACTTCGGCCTACATGACGCAGGAGCTGGAGGAGACTTCGAAGGGCTTCAGCTGCATCAACACGCACAAGAGACTATTCATCTACAACAGATGCCCGTTTGGAATTCGGTTGGCTGCAGCCATCTTCCAGAGAAACATGGAGAGTCTACTCAAGTCGATACCACGCACGGTGGTTTTTCAGGACGACATATTGGTCACGGGTCCTCCAGCGACTGGATCGCGTAGGGCTGCGGCTGAAGAGGTCGAAATGCGTCTTCATGGCAACAAAAGTGGAGTTTTTGGGGAAGAAGAGCACGGCGGACAGCATTCGGCCCACAGACACCAAGACAGAGGCTATCAGGAACGCGCCCAGGCCACAGAACGTCACGGAGCTGCGGTCATTCCTGGGACTCCTCAACTATTTTGGTAACTTCCTACCGGCGTTAAGCACCCTCTTCGAGCTCCGACATGTGTTATTGCGTAAAGGTGAGAACTGGGTGTGGGGAAAAAAACAAGTAATTGCTTTTGAGAAAGCCAGAAACATTTTATGCTCCAACAAGCTGCTTGTATTGTATAACCCGTGTAAAAGACTCGTGCTAGCATGTGATGCGTCGTCGTACGGAGACGGGTGTGTATTACAACAAGCTAACGTTGCGGGGAAGTTGCAACCTGTCACCTATGCTTCCAGGAGCTTGTCTAAGGCCGAGAGGGCCGACAGCATGATTGAGAAAGAGGCATTAGCGTGTGTGTTCGGGGTAAAGAAAATGCATCAGTACCTGTTTGGCCTCAAATTTGAGCTGGAAACCGATCACAAGCCCCTCATATCCCTGTTCGCTGAAAACAAGGGGGTAAATACTAATGCCTCAGCCTGCATACAAAGATGGGCACTCGCGCTATCAGCATATAACTATACCATCCGCTACAGGCCAGGCACCAAGAACTGTTCGGATGCTCTCAGTCGGCTACCATTGCCCACCACAGTGGTGGAAATGGCGCAGCCTGCAAACTTGTTGATGGTGGCGCAATCCGCAGACTTGTTGATGGTCATGGAAGGGTTTGAAAATGATATATCACCTGTCACAGCCCGCCAGATTAGGACTTGGACCAGCCAAGATCCTCTGCTGTCCCTAGTAAAAAACTGTACTGCATGGGAGCTGGGCCAATATCCCCGTTGAAATGCAAGAGCTAATCAAGCCGTTCCAGCGGCGTCAGGACGAGCTGTTGTGGGGTAAACACATAGTGCTACCCAAAAAGGGCAGGGAGATGTTCATCTCGGATCCCCACAGCACACACCCGGGTATAGTAATGATGAAAGCGATAGCCAGATCCCACGTGTGGTGGCCCGGTATTGACTCTGACTTAGAGTCCTGTGTACGGCAATGCAGCGTTTGTGCTCAGTTGAGCAACACGCCCAGAGAGGCACCACTAAGCTTGTGGTCCTGGCCCTCCAGACCATGGTCGAGGATCCATGTCAACTATGCGGGCCCGTTTCTCGGTAAAATATTCCTGGTGGTGGTGGATGCTTTTTCAAAATGGATTGAATGTGAAATAATGTCAGGAAGCACCGACATCGCCACCATTGAAAGCCTGAGGGCCATGTTTGCCACCCACGGCCTGCCCGACATACTGGTCAGTGGCAACGGGCCATGTTTCACCAGTGCCGAATTTAAAGAATTCATGACCCGCAATGGGATCAAACATGTCACCTCGGCCCCGTTTAAACCAGCCTCCAATGGGCAGGCAGAGCGGGCAGTACAAACAATCAAACAGAGCCTCAAACGAGACACAGAAAGCTCACTCCAAACCCGCCTGTCCCGAGTACTGCTCAGCTACCGCACGAGATCCCACTCGCTCACAGGGGTGCCCCCAACTGAGCTACTCATGATAAGGACACTTGAAACCAGACTCTCGCTGGTTCACCCCAACCTGCATGATCAGGTAGAGAGCAGGCGGCAGCAACAAAATGTAAACGATGGTCGCGCCACTGTGTCACGGGAAATTGATCTGAATGACCCTGTGTATATGCTAAACTATGGACATGGTCCCAAGTGGATCGTGGGCACGGCGATAGCTAAAGAAGGGAGTAGGGTGTTTGTAGTCAAACTAGACAATGGACAAATTTGCAGAAAGCACCTGGACCAAACGAGGCTGCGGTTCACAGACTGCTCTGAACAACTCACAGCAGACACCACCTTTTTCGAGCCCACAACACACACCCAAAGAATCAACGACACCACCCCGGACCAGGAAATCGAACCCATCACGCCCAACAGCCCAGCAAGGCCAGGCTCACCCAGCAGCCCTGCAGGGCCAACAACACGTCAGCCCAGCAAGGGCACAGCCAATACACCAGAACAGACATTTGTACTGAGGCTGTCCACCAGGGAAAGAAAGGCTCCCGACCGCCTCACCTTGTAAATAGTTTTCACTTTGACTTTGGGGGGGGCGGGGCGGGGAGTGATGTTGTGTATCTGTGAAGCATACACTCCCATGTTCCGCCACCAGGGAGCGCATCCCCTGAAGTCCCAAGGGATCCCAGCATAGAGACTGAGGTCACTGTTACTGTTACTTTAACCTCCCTGTGTGCAGTCTCATCTGTGTATAGGAACATAACACCCTCGATATACAGATACAGCAATGCGACTACTGCAATGCTGGTATGCTCATTGATATGTTGGTTTTATGAGATAAATGTAAATATATGGTATGCCTTTTTACTTAAAGATGGAATACTTAAGATTCAAGATGGACTCATTTTTTTCTAAATAGACTCTTGATTTTGTTAAGAGTACTATTCGTCCTTAAAAAAAGAAAATTCAAACTTAGCTTCAGGTAGATAGTAGCTACACAATAGAAATGGAACCAACACCTCTACATGTCATGAGGCTCAGACTGAAAAGATGCCTAGATCAAAATACTTTGTTGTTAAATATGCTAGAAACGTGTGCCTGCATGATTATTTCTCTTTGCAAAACAAACTCTACATAACTTACAATGCCACTACTACTGTTCTTACCTTCCTAGTTAGTAAACTTTTGCGTCTCATTCCAAAAGATTCCAGTTGCAAACGTCCTCTTAGAGCCAATTCAATCAGCATGCATCCACGCAACCCAGATGAGATGCAGTCATTCCAAAATGACGTGTAACCCTGTTGCACAAGCAAACGTTTTAAAGTTAGCTTTCGGTTAAGAAACTTAGTGTATATATATATATATATTTACATGTTCCACAGTGATATATATTGTTCCATATATCCACAAAACTGAAAATAAAATTCTGCCAGTTTTGAGGATATTAAACTTTAAACATGTATTCTCCAGTTCTGCAGTCACAAGCCAAGTAAAACAGGCTGCTTACACATAAATTCTCTGTGCCCCTCAGCATTTTAAAAACCTGGATCATGTACCTCCTCAGTGTTCTTTTTTCAAATGCAAATAAGTTCAGATCTGAAAATGTCTCCATACTAAATGAGAGCTCTGTATTTTGAAGGCATTTGATCAATAAACCCATTCATTTGTGACTACCAAAATTAATAATTTGCTTCTACTTGCACTCAAAATGGTCCCTTCTTCACTGTGCACTTATTTCATGTATATTGGAACAGGGAACATTACCATTTATCTATCTATTTATGTTGAAGTCTATCTGCAATTCGTTGGGTCAGAGCTCTTCATTGCCATTTATCCTGACCATGCAATGTGGTATCAGCAAATGTTAAATTACAAGTACTAATTATGAATAGGATGAACAGCATGGGGCCCAGGACAGATCTCTGCCAAACTAAACTCAATCACTATGTCCCAGGAACAGCCTTTATTTGTGCAGTCATTATGTGTGTACTTATTTCACAGCTGAATCGATTTCATGCAATTGGGATGACCCCTTAAAAAATGAAATGTGAATAATTATGCCTATGTCAGCAATTTTGGACTGATGCAACAGGATTTCAGATGAAAGTAGTATGAATTCACCTTCAGCTGGATTTGGATCTCATTTCTAAATGGTGTAGACAATCAGCCAAAAATGAATTTGAGCAAAATAATTAAAATCCATAAAAATAACAGGCTGACTAAATAACTCAACAGTGAGTTTTAAATACATTCCCCTGGGCTCCCTTCCCCCACAAAGCTGTTAGACTTCACTCTCTCCAATGTGCCAGATCACAGAAACCACCATTACTGCCAAACTCTGGCCCCCAGTGCTCCAAACAGTTGCAAGATGCCAGGAACTCCTTTCATTGCTTGCATTTCCAGTGCTCGCCGAGTTAGCTCACTCTCTCTAATGCTCTCAGATCCTAGGACCCCTCACAAATGTTCCCAGATCCTGCCCTAGTGTTTCCAAAGCCTTCCCTCCAATGTTGCCAGGATCCTTTTTCACTGCTGAGACTCCTCTCAAATTAATGCTAAATCCAGAGACTCCATCCCATTGGTGCTGGAAAAATGCTCCCCTTTCCCAATGCCCAAGGCCATCCCAAATGCTGATAAGTCAGTGGTGCTGGTAATATTACTTGGCATAACACATTTGTTCTTTAAAACCTCCAAATTAATGTTCGCAACACCGTGAGAAATCTGTTCGTATATAACTGCTTTTAGTCTTTTATATGAAAAATGTTGTGGACCAACCAGTGACACATTGCAGAAATCTGCACATACGATAGCTTCACATGCAAGTGAAAAATGTTGCAAGTGCATAAATGAACACTTTTAGTGCAGATATATTCATCAAGCCTCTACATAACTTGTGAAATTAGTCTTTTCTGACCATTTTATTAGGGGATCAAAAATCTACTGAGTGCTGATTTTAGCACACTAGATAAGATGTTCATTTATTTTTCCAAAGATTCAGAATTTCTTTCAAAACATCATAAGTCTGAATGGAGGGGCCTTTGACAGAAATATGCAAGTGATAAAAGTCCAACTGTTTACAAAAAAACACAGAACTAAGACGTTATCCTATTGCACTAAAATTCTGCTTAACTATAGCTCCTCCTACAAGAACAGAGAGCAGAATTTTGGCCAGCTTTAACAAACTGAGAAACATAGAAACATAGAAAATAGGTGCAGGAGTAGGCCATTCGGCCCTTCGAGCCTGCACCGCCATTCAATGAGTTCATGGCTGAACATGCAACTTCAGTACCCCATTTCTGCTTTCTCGCCATACCCCTTGATCCCCCTAATAGTAAGGACTACATCTAATTCCTTTTTGAATATATTTAGTGAATTGGCCTCAACAACTTTCTGTGGTAGAGAATTCCATAGGTTCACCACTCTCTGGGTGAAGAAGTTTCTCCTCATCTCGGTCCTAAATGGCTTACCCCTTATCCTTAGACTGTGACCCCTGGTTCTGGACTTCCCCAACATTGGGAACATTCTTCCTGCATCTAACCTGTCTAAACCCATCACAATTTTAAATGTTTCTATGAGATCCCCTCTCATTCTTCTGAACTCTAGTGAATACAAGCCCAGTTGATCCAGTCTTTCTTGATATGTCAGTCCCGCCATCCCGCGAATCAGCCTGGTGAACCTTCGCTGCATTCCCTCAATAGCAAGAATGTCCTTCCTCAAGTTATGAGACCAAAACGCTACACAATACTCCAGGTGTGGCCTCACCAAGGCCCTGTACAACTGTAGCAACACCTCCCTGCCCCTGTACTCAAATCCCCTTGCTATGAAGGCCAACATGCCATTTGCTTTCTTAACCGCCTGCTGTACCTGCATGCCAACCTTCAATGACTAATGTACCATGATACCCAGGTCTCGTTGCACCTCCCCTTTTCCTAATCTGTCACCATTCAGATAATAGTCTGTCTCTCTGTTTTTACCACCAAAGTGGATAACCTCACATTTATCCACATTATACTTCATCTGCCATGCATTTGCCCACTCACCTAACCTATCCAAGTCACTCTGCAGCCTCATAGCATCCTCCTTGCAGCTCACACTGCCACCCAACTTAGTGTCATCTGCAAATTTGGAGATACATTTAATCCCCTCGTCTAAATCATTAATGTACAATGTAAACAGCTGGGGCCCCAGCACAGAACCTTGTGGTACCCCACTAGTCACTGCCTGCATCACATTAAGATACCCAGCTTGACTCGAGGCTTTATCAATTGGATGTTAACTTGGAGCACCAGCTTTGTCCTGAATACCAAGTAGATATCTCTTGAACAATTAACATTTATCTTTGACGTCACCTCTGCAAAGTCTATTTTGTAGTTCAGCCAAAACCAACACACCATATTTAAATTTTTCTTGCAAATAGATGGCTTGAAGTAGGTAACAACCAAATTTGTAACCTGGCAGGTTTTTCCACTGGTTCTGCCCGGCTTCTGCAAATGTCACTAATTGACAACTTCAGCTGGCAATATAGTTGTCATTTGTATTACATGTTTCAGGCCATTTCAATATTGGCATAATGCTTCCATCTACTCGCCCTGAGGTATATTATGTTTATGAACCCCATTAAAATATTAACCAGAATCCTTCCCGATTACTGCTCACATTCCCTTGAGCATTCTAGAGTGGATACCAGTTAACTTGTCGACACTGATGGGTGGTTTTCCACGTTGGTGCTCTAATCCCATGTATATCAGGAAATTATACAATCCCTTTACCCCAGCCTGTGATTTTCCATCCATTAAAATTCATGGAAGGAAAAATCATTGACTTGGGTGTGCAATTCTCCAATATGCACCTCGAAAATTGCCCCTCAAATCTATTGAGTTTCTTCATAACACATCCTTTAATGATATGCATGTATGTCTCAAATCCCTGAGCCAAAAGGACTAGATCTGCAATAGTCAACTTGCATTTTTGTAACATCCCAACATATCTTCATCTTCCAGATCGAATCCCTTAAAGGATGTGTCTGGTCTCTTCTACAGACCAGCTTTCAGTAATTATAAGTAGATGATATTGTAGTGGCGGCACAAACACCGTATAAAAATTGTCAGGATAATATTCTATAGCTGGTCAGCTGATGGAGACAGATGGGCCTTTTGGACTTTAATTATTAAACTATAAACAAAAGATACTCTGTGATGCCCTTTGGCTGCCACAATGTAGATGAATACCACATATCCAACTGGTGATATTTAAGGTGGCTGTGAATTCAAGCCATTTAGATTAATATAGAGGCACTATGGATTAAGATTTAAAACTAATTTGGAGATTCCTTTGGTGGGCCACTAGTCAAAAAATGTCACATCACAATATAGTTGGGGCCAAAATTGTCACTTTTTTTTTAAGGCTCGTTAAAATGGAACGGGAAGGCCTCTCCAACCGGGGGCAGGCAGATAGTGTAACCCGTGTTTCCATCCCTTCGACCCGTTGTTGGCTGCACGGCAACGCCTTTTTCGCCCCGCGGGGGAAATCGCCCCACGGGAGCACAGCCGCCGCTGCTCAGTGCCCCTAACAGGTTCGCGCGGTGGGAAGCTGCCAGTGGCTGGGCGACACATCCATCCTTAAAGGGGAGGGCGCACCGCCACAGCCGCCATTTTGTTTTATTTGTTGGCCGAATCTGCAGTCGGCCAGACAATGGCGGCCACTGGTTTGGCCAGGCCACTAACAAGCAGCCAGCACCCCCTCTTGGGTGCCGGGCCAGCCTTCCCTAGTGGCCCAGTGGGTGCCAAGGAGGCCTCGCAGTGTCCCTCCCCTTTAAGTGAAGGGGAGGGATCTTGCTACACATCAGCGCTGCGCCGACGACACCACTTGCTTTCCGCCCCGGCTCTCTTCCGGCTCCAACACCGCCCCCGTTCATTTTTTGCAGTCAAAAGTGCCCAATTTCCCTCTATTCCCCGCCCCATCTGTACTGGCGGTAATTCGAATTATCCATCCCAAACAGGGCGAAGGGCAATTTTGGCCCCGTTATCTCTTACCCCCAACCCCCTTGTTTTTAAAAAAAGTGTTCTTCGAATGTGGGCACCGCTGGCAAGGCCAGCATTTATAGCCCATCCCTAATTGTCCTCAAGAAGGTGGCGGTGAGCCGCTGCAGTCAGTGTGGTGAAGGTACTCCCACAGTGCTGTTAGGGAGAGAGTTCCAGGATTTTGACCCAGCGACGACAAAGGAATGGCAATATATTTCCAAGTCAGGATGGTGTGTAACTTGGAGGGAAACTTGGAGGTGATGGAGTTCCCAAGCGCCTGCTGCCCTTGTCCTTCTAGATGGTAGAGGTTGTCGGTTTGGGAATTGCTGTCGAAGAAACCTTGGCGAGTTGCTGCAGTGCATCTTGTAGATGGTACACACTGCAGCCACAGTGGTGGTGGAGGATGTGAATGTTTAAGGTGGTGGATGGGGTTGCCAATCAAGCGGGCTGCTTTGTTCTAGATGGTGTCCAACTTCTTGAGTGTTGTTGGAGCTGCACTCATCCATGGAGAGTATTCCATTACACTCCTGACTTGTGCCTTGTAGATGGTAGAAAGGCTTTGCTGTGCCCTAACACGAGTCAACCGTGGAGTGCTAAGTATTGGCAGCTCAGCCAGCAGCTACTAAGAGACAATCTTGTGAAAACAAATTCTGTGATATATACATTTTAATAAATTGCCTTGTTACGCTCATCTCGAATGGTTCTTTTTTTGTGCATTTTGCGGAAAGACAGGGAATTTAATGGGTGTCATTTGACAGTCACTAGGGAATTAAAATAATATATGCAGAGTTAGATTAGATCAGTGGGTGTCAAACCTTTCTATGGGGAGGGCAATTTTCTGGAGATATTGACACATTCCTGGGGTAGTGGCTCTTAAGTTTTGAAAGACTGTTTTAGCTAACTAAAGGAATAGTGTTATTATTGCAAAAAGCTCTTTATATTACACACAATGATAAAAACAATAGGGGTAATTTTAACCTAAAATGGGTGGGTTTGAGTAGGGTGGGAAATTAAAATTTAAAAAATTTCAAATCCAAACCCAACTTGCCTCAAATCGACCCACTTCCGGGTTTAATAGAGGCAGGACTGGCAACCAATCTGCTAAATATTTTAACGAGGCTGCATGCCTAAGATTTTATCTCTGTTCCAGCTTTAACGCTGGCTGACCGTGCCTCAGGATACTCGGCAGCCGAAAGGAGGTGAGGACTGCTGGATGGAACAAGCAAGTATCTTTCCAGCACTGCTTCTGGGTCAGGTGGAGCAGGAGTGTTTCCCCCCTACCCCGTCCCACAAGCTATCCCCATCCTCGCCCCTCCCTGGCGCGCAATCGGGACCTTCTACGAACTTGCTGACCCCATTACCTACCTCTCTGGCCCCTTCAATGCCTCGGAGGCCCGACCTATGATCTGCCCAGGACCTCTCTACCAATGTTCCCCACCCCCGACAACACTTTCTCTCTGGGCCCTCCCCACCGATATCCCCACCCACCCCAACCCAACCCACAATCTCTCCCTCCCTTCCAAGGGATCTTGGGGCCGAAATTCAGTACCGTCAGAAAGCTGGTGGTGTTAAGGCCTTTTTTCCCTGATTAGCGTCGCAATGTTTGCGGCGGCCACTGGATCCAAATTCAGCTTTTTAACCACAAAAAAAGTGTTCCAGTCTTATTAGCCCTTCAAACCTGAAACTTTGCAGTCTTAATTGGAGTGTTAGTCCCACGGGATATTCACCTTTAGGGGTGATGTGGCAGCTGCCATTGCAGCACAGGCACGAGGGAATGAGCATATCGGTGCTGCTTTGGAGAGGATGGCCGCGGCTCTGCAAGAGTCGATGGAGCGTCTAAGTGCTGTCATATCTGGTGGCTTTCAGACTGTGGCTGCTCGCATGCATTCTCAGCTGGATGCCTCCCCCGGAAATCTCAGTGTTGCTTTCACGGCTGGGTCCACCACGAGCCACCTTCTGGTGTGGCGCCACAGCACCGACCTGAGCTCCCTCAGAATGGTGGTGGTGGTATTGTGCCACTCCTGGTGAGTTACTCAGGCTCCCCGGGCCAGGCTATGGATGATGCGCTCCCTCCGGCTCGCAGCATTCCTGGCCCCAGACCTGTCACTCCGCCAATGCCTCCACGCATGGCCTCGCCCGAACCAAGGCAGACTAAACCCACCCAGGAGGGTGTGGGCCAGTCTCCAACCTGCCCTTCCAGGCCCAAAGCTGCTCAAGGGCGTCCCAGAAGGACATCTGCAGCTTCCACACAGGGAAGACAGCAGCCTTCCCACACCCATGAGTCAGCCACACGGGAGACACTGAGGTTAAGTTGCAGGTTAGACACTCATAAGAGGGGTTATAAGGTGTGATCCTCACTCTGGAGTTAACAAATAAAGGACTAAGGTCACTACAGTTCAAGTACAATACATTGCTTCGTGGAGTCATTATTAGAGCATCTAAGGACATAACAATTGGCGACGAGATTACGGACCTTCATGCTAAAATGGCTACCCCTTGGTACGTTGCAGCAGTTCGCCGATGGTGATGATTGGGATGCCTTTGTGGAGAGGCTCGACCATTTCTTCACAGCAAACGACCTGGCAGGAGACTGGCTGATAAGCGCAGAGCTATCTTGCTAACCAGTTGTGGGCCCACCGTCTATGACCTCGTCAGGGACTTGCTGGCACCAGCGAAGACAACGACCAAGACGTACGAGGAGCTCGTAACCCTGATCCATGAGCAACTCAAGCCCAAGGAGAGCATCCACACAGCCAGACACCGGTTCTACACCTACCGATGGTCCGAAGGCCAGGAAATCGCAAAATATGCCACAGACCTCAGGAGCCTGGTGGCACCGTGCAAGTTCGGCACCCACCTCAATGTTACTGGAATTGGCCATGAGGGCCTTCTTCATAAGCTACTGTCTGCGGATACCACAGTCACACTGCAGAAGGCCATCTCTGTGAGCCAGGCATTCACGACCTCGACCTGCGGCTCTAGGCAGATGACTCACTCTCAGGACTCAAACCCGGCAGGTACTGTGCACAGAGTGGTGCCTTTTAGAGGCTGGACTGTGGAACGCGAACCCTCTCAGGGGAGAGAGAACAGGCCTCCGAGTCCCTTAACTCAGAGTCCGCCGAGGGGGGCTAATCAAGTAGCTCCATGCTGGCCTTGTGGAGGGAATCACAGGGCTCACCAGCGTCGCTTTAAAGACTATGTATGCAAGGGCTGCAGCACAAAGGGCCACCTCCAGCGAATGTGTAAGAGAAATATGACTCACTGTGTCGATGAAGAGTCTGCAGATGGCCATGAATCCAGCGCAGATTATGAAACGATAGGCAGAGAGGCAGCTCAGCCCCACGATGAGGTATAGCATGTTTACTTGCACCACCGAGTGTTCCCTGTTGAGGATGGAAATCAGGATAAGGTGGCGTTCCAGTCTTTATGGAAGTGGACACGGGGGCGAGCCAGTCAGTATTGAATCAAGAAGCCTTTGAGAGGCTATGGGACAATCAAGCTGAGTTGGTCCCGGTTCAGGCAAAGCTGCACACCTACACCAATGAACTTATCCCAGTCGTTGGTAGTGCAAATGTAAAGGCACTCCATGATGGCTCGGTGCACAAGTTACTTCTGTGGATTGTTGAAGGTGATGGACCAACGCTGCTCGAAAGAGGCTGGATGGAGAAAATCCATTGGAAGTGGGAAGACTTCACCCCTCCAGCGATCGACGTCCTCCGCATTCGGAGGCACAGCAAGCCCTCCGTTGAGGGTGGACCCGGCACCAGAGAGCAGACCAGCACAGAAGCCGAGGCACAGACTGCTCAGTACGACTGCGTGGAGATGATCAGCTGAGACGACCTGAACGCACCTTCCAGGCTCCAGTGGCAGGACTCCGGAGGAAGAAAATCGGATCCAAAGGCGACTTCCCAGCTTCAGTGGCAGAACCCGGGGAGAAGAAGATCACCACAGTCGACATCGTGGATGGAGGAAAGATGGCGTCCAAACCACGAGGTGAGGCGCTGATGGAGCAACACGTGACACCAAACAGAGAAGAGGATTGGGGTTAAAGAAAGCAAGGCTCTCTTAAAGGAGGCCTGCAACCTACTACAATTAAAGGGACAGTTCCACACACTCAAGCAATGTAATAGCAACTGTAAGTTAGAGATAAAGGGCCCAAGTTTCGGCATCTGGTGAAAACGGCGAACCTCTGCGACTTACGTGACCTGCCTGGGCTCGAAGGTGCGCCGGAATATTCTGCAGCAATTCTCCGGTCCTCCTGGACCATACTGTGGCGTGGCGTGGCGCAGCGGAGTCTCCCTGGGGAGGAGCCTGCCTGCAGGGGGGCGGGGCTAGGGATCATGCTGCCTTCTCAGTGCCGGCAGCATTGCGCAGGCGCGTTGGAGCATGTGCGCCTGCGCAATACCGGGGGGGAGCGTGGGTACCGGGAGGAGGGGGGACGTGGGTACCGGGAGGAGGGGGGACGTGGGTACCAGGAGGAGGGGGGACGTGGGTACCGGGGGTGGGGGAGGGGGCGTGGGTACCGAGGGGGGGGCGGGGCGTGGGTACCAAGGGGGGGGGGGGCGGCGTGGCAACTGGGGGGAGGGCACATGGCAACTGGGGGGGTGGGGGGGGGGGGGAGCGTCTCTGGCTGTGCCTGCACTAAACTTAACTCTAGGTAAGGTTTTTCAGAACTTACAAAAGTAGACACTTACTTCATCCTAAGTTAGTTTGTAGTAAGTTTTCACTGCCGAAACTTGCAAAACAGGCCGAAGTGGCTGGACACACCCCCTTTTGAAAAAAAAGTACCTTACCTAAAGCCAACCTAAACTAACTCACTAGAACTGGAGCAAACTAATATCTGAGAATTGCAATGTCTAACATACTCCAAACTAAACTAGTTGCTCCAAAAAACTAGGAGCAACTCCACCCGAAATTTGGGCCCAATATGTGTAACTGATGATCAGAATTGTGTACATGCAATAAGCAAGGAAAAGTCGCGCGATCATGTAAAATGTGTAATTGATGATCAGAATTGTGTACATGCAAGAGCATCCACAATAAGTAATGAAAAGTTGTGCAATGTAGGATTTGAACTGCATGCAGCCAATGCAGCGGGCAGACATCCATCGGGAGCACACATGTCCAGTGAGCTACCCAATGCTGTAGCCTGCATCCCTGGGACCAGAGTTATGCACCATGGAGTGTGGCCATTCAGAGAGTGGTTAACCTGTGGAATTCTCTACCGCAGAAAGTTGTTGAGGCCAGTTCGTTAGATATATTCAAAAGGGAGTTAGATGTGGCCCTTACGGCTAAAGGGATCAAGGGGTCTGGAGAGAAAGCAGGAAAGGGGTACTGAGGTGATGATCAGCCATGATCTTATTGAATGGTGGTGCAGGCTCAAAGGGCTGAATGACCTACTCCTGCACCTATTTTCTATGTTTCTAAGGACATAACATAAGGAAATGCATAAGAGTGGTAAATGATGTTTGTGTGTTATTTTTCTGCGCTGTTTATTGTTCTGGTAGCTGTTTGGAGTGATATTGATCATGTATTAAATCTTTATTTTTCGCACCTATATCTGGGCTGCTGTATAACGTGAGGTGAGCATCATCATCATCATCATAGACAGTCCCTCGTAGTCGAGGATGACTTGCTTCCACTCTATCAGTGAGTTCTCAGGTGACTGACGAGTCCAACATAGAAACATAGAAAATAGGTGCAGGAGCAGGCCATTCAGCCCTTCTAGCCTGCACCGCCATTCAATGAGTTCATGGCTGAACATGAAACTTCAGTACCCCCTTCCTGCTTTCTCGCCATAACCCATAACGCGGGACCTACAGTCTTTGTCACAGGTGAGGCAGACAGTGGTTGAAGGAAAGGGTGGGTGGAGAGCCTGGGTTGACGCACGCTCCTTCCGCTGTCAGCGCTTGGTTTCTGGCTGCTCTCGGCGACGAGACTAGAGGTGCTAAGTGCCCTCCCGGATGCTCTTCCTCCACTTTGGGCGGTCTTGGGCCAGGGATTCCCAGGTACACTTCATCAAGGAGGCTTTAAGGGTATCCTTGAAATGTTTCCTCTGCCCATCTAGGGCTCGTTTGCCGTGTCGAGGCTCCAAGAAGAACGCGTGCCTTGGCAGTCTTGTGTCGGGCTTGAGGACAATGTGGCCCACTCAGCGGAGCTGATCGAGCATAGTCAGTGCTTCATTGCTGAGGATGTTGGCCTGGGTGAGAACACGGACGTTGGTCCATCTGTCCTCCCAATGCATTTGCAGGATCTTGAGGAGGTAGCATTGGTGGTACTTCTCCAGTGCTTTGATGTGTCTGCTGTATATAGCCCTCATCTCCGAGCCATATAGGAGGGCTTGGTGCCAGATTTGAGGTCCTGGTCTGCAAACACTCTCTTCCTCAGACTGCGAAGGCGGTGTTGAACCTCGTCATCGATGTCTGCCCTTACTGACAGTAGGCTCCCGAGGAATGGAAAATGATCCACGTTGTCCAAGGCCTCACCGTGGCTTTTGATAACCAGGGGTGGGGGGGGCAGTGCTGTGTGGCAGAGTCAGGTTGGTAGAGGACCTTTGTCTTATGGATGTTTAGTGCAAAGCCCATGTTTTCATATGCCTCGGTGAAAGTGTTGACGATGGCTTGGAGTTTGGCCTCCGAGTGTGCGCAAACGCAAGCGTCTTCTGCGTACTATAGTTTGATGTCAGAGGATGGGACGAGCTTGGATCTAGTCTGGAGGCGGCGGAGGTTGAACAGATTCCCATTTGTTACCGCGTGGAATGCTGAGCTGGGGCCACATTTCCAATCTGAGCCCCTGGATTGAGATTTTTATTTTCTCTCTGTGAATCTTGGGCTCTCTATTTCTCTCTCTCTCGTTTTTTTTGCCCCTTTTCTCTTTCTCTATTCCTATTTCTCTCTCTCCTAATCAAATTTTCTCTTTGTTTCAATTCCCTTTCCTCAACTTCTATCTCTTTTGCCCCTTTCCCTCTCTGTCTTTCCCTCTCTCCCTCTCTTTCTTTCCCTCTCTCCCTCCCCTTGAGTGTGGATTCTGTGCTAAACTCCTCTGGTCCATTGAAGAGGCTCCTAGACTTGTTGCTGAGTAATACGAAGCTGGCTCCGGGATCTCGCCCCGTCCGGAGCTCAATGATCTCCCCCAAGATGCTCTCTTACTGGACTTCTCTGCTGCCGACGTCGAGCTAAACCAGCTCCGAAATCTCTGCCACTAAGCGGGGGCATCGTAAGTTCAAGGGCCGGCTTCTTAACCGTGAAAATGGGTCCGGGTCCGGGGCCGGGCGGCACAGCAGCGATGCGCGCTTTTACCGCGTCACTACTGCCGCAAGCCCCACACCGCCACCACCGCGATCGCGGCCCACAACGCTGCCAAACCTCCCGGGCCGAATCTATGTCGGGGTGGCCAGTTGAGCCCAAAGCAGCGGCCATTCAATTTTGGCAAACGGGCAGTAACGGTCCTTCCCGGGACCGTGAATTTCAGGACCCTTATCTCTATTTCAGAGGCCACTTTTTGGAGATGGTCATTTGCTGGTTCTTATACAGTATAAATGTTACCTGCTTCAGCCTGGATGTTGGTCACACCCTATTGTAGGCTGGCGTTGGTCTGCTTTAGCAGAGTTGTGAATGGATCTCAGTGTTATAGAACTGTCAGTAAACAGCCCCACTCCTGACCGTATGACAGGAGGAAAGGTCATTGATGAAGCAGCTGAAGATTGTTTGGCCACAGGAGACCTTGTGACTTCTACATTGTCCTCAATCGTTGCCACTACTTAGTGCCAGTGGACTCCACTCATTGTGGCAATGGTCCAATTAAGTTCTACACTATAACTCCAGATTTCACATCTGTAGCCCTGGATCTCCTCGAGGCAAGCACATCACAGCTACAGTAGGGAAAATAGAGGAACCGTAGTCAACATCAGGATTGATAGCCAACCGAGAGATGTTAACAGTGAAGTTACCCAAATAGTATGGAAAACAACCATGGGGGCAAATATTACAGAAGTCCTCATAGAAAGCAGGTTGCATTAGCAGGCCAAAGTTTGAGAATTTGCAGCTTGACTACCAAAAGACCAACAAAAGTGTTCATTTATATCAATTATTAGGAGGAACTTTAAATCAGTTTCAATGTTTTAAGTAGCAACAAATTTAGTGTGAGGAGGATAAAGTACATTAACAATATGCAATGATACTCCACATTAGGACTCCATGGGGACAAGAATTAATAGCATGCCTGTACAACAAAAACCTCTCGAGCTGTTTTTCAAACCAATTAATAGTTTGACTTTAATGCTACAATTTGCACCAAAGATCTATTCATATGTTTATTAATTCAAAGTTAATATGGTACCTCAGGTTGTCACAAAGAAACCTTTATATACAACAAAACACACAGAAGCATCTAGTTCTCATTTCTGTCATCTAGATTTTAACAGTGCAGAACTGTAATCATATTTCCATACAGAACTGTAATTGTATTTCTGTGCAGAACACAAACTATAACACTGACAAATTCCCATCCCAATCTACTCAGAAAATGGCTGCATTAAGATGTAAAACTACCAAAGTTTCTTCTATTTCAACAATTTTACTTTGCTGTATTCAGTACTACAAATTGCAGAAAGCATAACACAAGCAGATTAGGAAAGTTTCAAGGAGATTGACAATATCCTAGCAAAGACCTGCAAAATCTCAGTTGCAAAATGTTTTTCTTCACACTTCAATTTAGCACATATTAAAGATATCTTTCAGAAATGATGTTCTATGGTTCAAAGTTACAGTAATAAAATCTGTATAATTTGTTTTCCTGACTTTTAAGAGGACAAAAGAGCCAAGCACTTGAGCTAGATACCGCAGTCCTTCAGATATAAAAGGGACGACTCCATGCAAGTTTTAACAAGGTGGGACACAAAGCATGTAAATGTTGGTTGAAGAGGCAGTCCGAGACATTCGGGAAGACTGAGTGCTATCTGATACCCACATTACCATTCAGCACGTCACAAAAGTAAAATACTGCAGATGCTGGAAATCTGAAATAAAAAACAAAAATGCTGGAAATACTCAGCAGATCGGAGGTCAGGCAGCATCTGTGGAGAGAGAAACAGAGCTACCGTTTCAAGTCAATGACCTTTCATCAGAACTGGAAAAAGTTAGAGATGTACCAGATTTTAAGCAAGTGCAGGGGCAGGGAAAGGGGTGGGGAAGAGGAGGATAGGGTGGAAGACAGGAGTGATTAAATGACAAACGGTATGATTGTACAAAGCGAGACAAAACTATACTCATGTAAATATAATGTTGTATTCTACACCAGCTATATTGACTGGTCAGGCTTGTTTCATATAGAATGTAATCTCACACTAGTATGCCCAGATATATGGTCCAGGAAATTCAGTACCAGAAGGCAGCAAGGAAAGAAAATAAAAGAAAAAGTGATAAAGGCAGAAAGAAAGAATTGCATTTATATTGCACCCTTCATGACCCATGAATGCCCCAAAGCGCTTCACAGCCAAAGAAGCACTTTTTTTGAAGTGTAGTCACTGTTGTAATGTAGGAAACGTTGCAGCAAATTTGCACACAGCAAGATCCCACAAACAGCAATATTGGCCTGGACATCAGGAAGAACTACCCTGTTCTTCAAATAGTGCCATGGGGTTTTTAGATTTATTCGTCAGAAGGGGCCTCAGTTTAACGTCTCATCTGAATGACGGCATATTCTTGGAACTACAGTGAACAGTGAGGAGGATAGTGATGATGGACTTCAAAGGACATAGACAGGCTGACGGAATGGGCGGACGCGTGGCAGATGAAAGTTAATGCAGAAAAGTGCGATGTGATACATTTTGGTAGGAAGAATGAGGAGAGGCAATATTAACTAAAGGGTATACTACGTATGCGCTGTCATTCAGATGACATTCAGAGAGATATACTTGCATTGGAGGCAGTAGGTTCACTCGCTTGATTCTTGAGATGAAGGGGTTGGCTTATGAGGAAAGGTTTGGCCTATATTCATTGGAGTTTAGAAAAATGAGAGGTGATCTTACTGAAACATAAGAGATTCTGAGGGGGCTTGACAGGGTAGATGCTGAGAGGATGTTTCCCCTTGTGGAGGAATCTAGAACTAGGGGGCAGTTTCAGAATAAGGGGTCGCCCATTTAAAACAGAGATGATGAGGAATTTCTTCTCTTAGAGGGTTGTAAATCTTTGGAATTCTCTACCCCATAGATCTATGGAGGCTGAGTCATTGAATATATTCAAGGCGGAGATAGACAGATTTTTGAACTACAAGGGAGTCGAGGGTATGGGGAACAGGCAGGAAAGTGGAGTTGAGGCCAAGATCAGATCAGCCATGATCTTATTGAATGGCGGAGCAGGCTTGAGGGGCCAAATGGCCTACTGCTGCTCCTATTTCTTATGTTCTTGTGCAGGTGTCGGAGAAAAACATCAATGCAGACTGTGTACCGAGCAACCTATTTCTGTGTGGTAACATTCTAAGATTCCATATTGAGATGTTAATCCTACTTAGTTTTACACTGATTATGGAGAGAATATTACTCATTCTTTTTTCTAGAAAAATATTTGCAGGAATTAATCTTAGTATTTTATATTCACTCTCAGTTTTGACCCGTTGGCATCTTAAGGATTCTTACCTGACCTGACTAATCTCTTTTTGTTACAATAAGTATGAACGTATCTGAATATTGTCCTAGGGGTAATATGCATCCTAGGGTCTTAAGAGAAATAGCAGCAGGGATAGTGGATGCATTGGTTGTAATTTACCAAAATTCCCTGGATTCTGGGGAGGTCCCAGCAGATTGGAAAACTGCAAATGTAACACCCCTATTTAAAAAAGGAGGGAGACAAAAGCAAGAAACTATAGTCCAGTTAGCCTAACATCTGTGGTTGGGAAAATGCTGGAATCCATTATTAAAGAAGCAGTAGCAGAACATTTGGAAAAGCATAATTCAGTCAGGCAGAGTCAGCATGGATTTATGAAGGGGAACTCATGTTTGACACATTTTCTGGAATTCTTTGAGGTTGTAACGAACAGGGTGGATAAAGGGGAACCAGTGGATGTGGTGTATTTGGACTTCCAGAAGGCATTTGACAAGGTGCCACATAAAAGGTTACTGCACAAGATAAAAGTTCACGGGGTTGGGAGTAATATATTAGCATGGATAGAGGATTGGCTAACAACAGAAAACAGAGTCGGGTTGGCAATCAGTAACTAGTGGGGTGCCACAGGGAT
Organism: Pristiophorus japonicus; assembly: GCF_044704955.1. Classification (NCBI taxonomy): domain Eukaryota; kingdom Metazoa; phylum Chordata; class Chondrichthyes; family Pristiophoridae; genus Pristiophorus; species Pristiophorus japonicus. Next base: position 86,613,643 of record NC_091978.1, on the reverse strand, counting down.
CAGTGCTGGGACCCCAACTATTTACAATCTATATTAACGACTTGGATGAAGGGACCGAGTGTAACGCAGCCAAGTTTGCTGATGATACAACGATGGGAGGAAAAGCAATGTGTGAGGAGGGCACAAAAAACCTGCAAAAGGGCATAGACAGGTTAAGTGAATGGACAAAAATTTGCCAGATGGAGTATAATGTTGGAAAGTATGAGGTTATGCACTTTGGCAGAAAAAAAATCGAAGAGCAAGTTATTATATAAATGGAGAAAGATTGCAAAGTGCTGCAGTATAGCAGGACCTAGGGGTCCTGGTGCATGAAACACAAAAGGTTAGTATGCAGGTACAGCAAGTAATCAGGAAGGCCAATGCAATCTTGGCGTTTATTGCAAAGGGGATGGAGTATAAAAGCAGGGATGTATTGCTACAGTTATACAGGGTATTGGTGAGGCCACACCTGGAATGCTGCGTGGAGTTTTGGTTCCCATATTTAAGAAGGATATACTTGCTTTGGAGGCAGTTCAGAGAAGGTTCACTAGGTTGATTCCTAAGTGAGGGGGTTGACTTATGAGGAAAGGTTGAGTAGGTTGGGCCTCTACTCATTGGAATTCAGAAGAATGAAAGGTGATCTTATCGAAATGTATAAGATTATGAGGGGGATCCAGAGAGGATGTTTCCACTGATCTTAGAATAAGGGGCCGCCCATTTAAAACTGAGATGAGGAGGAATTTCTTCTCTTCGAGGGTTGTAAATCTGTAGAATTCGCTGCCTCAGAGAGCTGTGGAAGCTGGGTCATTGAATAAATTTAAGACAGAGATAGATAGTTTCTTAACCGATAAAGGAATAAGGGGTTATGGGGAGCAGGAAGGGAAGTGGACCTGAGTCCATAATCGGAACAGCCATGATCGTATTAAATGGCGGAGCAGGCTCGAGGGGCCAAATGGCCTATTCATGCTCCTATTTCTTATGTTCTTATGTCCTATTCAACCTTGTGGGGCCCCTCACCTTTCTTCCTAAATACTTGTAAAGTTTGTTTTCTTCCTTATATCCTTATTTCTGATTATCTTGTTAATCTACATGGTCATGCTTGTTTAGACTAAATGAGCTAATCCTAGGTATATATTTATCATATATGCTCAGCAATATGCTTTAAAGCTACTCCATTTGTCCTTTACTCAAGTTTTTAAAAAATTTGTTTTGAGATGTGGGCGTTGCTGGCAAGGCCAGCATTTATTGCCCATCCCTAATTGCCCTTGAGAAGGTGAAGGTGATCCACCTTCTTGAACCACTGCAGTCCTTGTGATGAAGGTACTCCCACAGTGCTGTTAGGGAGGGAATTCCAGGACGATGAATGAACGGCGATATATTTACAAGTCAGGGTGGTGGAATTTGGAGGTGATAAGAGTTCTCAAAAACATGTTGCCTATGTCCTTTTAGCTGGTTTTGGAGGTGCTGCCGAAGAAGCCTTGACGAGTTGCTGCAGTGCATCTTATAGATGGTACACACTGCAGCCACGTTGCACTGGTGGTAGAGGGAGTGAATGTTTAAGGTGGTGGATGAGGTGCCAATCAAGCGGGCTGCTTTGTCCTGGATGGTGTCGAGCTTCTTGAGTGTTGTTGGAACAGCACTCATCCAGGCAAGTGGAGAGTATTCCATCATACTCCTGACTTGTGCCTTGTAGATGGTGGAAAGGCTTTGGGGAGTCAGGAGGGGAGAACACCCAGCCTCTGACCCGCTCTTGTTGCCACAGTATTTATGTGGCTGGTCCATTTAAGTTTCTGGTCAATGGTGACCAGGATGTTGATGGTGGGGGAATTCAGTGATGGTAATGTCATTGAATATCATGGGGAGGTAGTTAGACTCTCGCTTGTTGGAGATGGGTCATTGCCTGGCACTTGTGTAGCGCGAATGTTACTTGCCACTTATCAGCCCAAGCCTGAATGTTGTCCAAGTCTTGCTGCATGTGGGCATGGGCCACTTCATTTTCTGAGGAGTTGGTGAATGCTACTGAACACTCTGCAATCATCAGCACATATCCCCACCTCCGACCTTATGATGGAGGGAAGGTCATTGATGAAACAGCTGAAGATGGTTGGGCCTAGGCTGCAAGAGGAACTCCTGCAGCAATGTCCTGGAACTGAAATTAAGTGTTGCTGAATAACTCCCCACAACTTCCTTAAGCTCTTCCCCGCTGCTGGTCCTCAGTTTGCTGAGGCAAATTTACTTAGTTGCATTAGGCAAATTTTAGAGCGGTGAAGAGCTTTACCTTATGTCTAAACCCACACTCAACTGGGGAAGGTTTTTAAACTTGTGCAACATCAGAAATTGGTAATGAACCCACAGTACTTCAAATACTCATAAGAAACAATGCCAGGTTAAAAGTACTAATGAAATTGGGACAGAAGTAGGAAAAGTTGTGGATAACACTTTTAGGGTTTATAAAATGAAGGTAAGTATAGAAAATGCCACCTGTGAATATCCTGTTGTGGTCACTGTACTTACTGAATGACACAGTGCAAAGGTCAAGGATGATTTGGGATTTTAAATCATCAAGCAAAATACAATAACTGAGCTCCCCAATGGCTTAGCTACTCACAAAAAATGTCCCACGATAGAATGAGAGTCTGTGCCAAGCTATCTGATCTCAGTTTGGAAAGCAGTTGGTGCTATAAATCAGCCCCAGCACTCCCAGTTTAAGGAGGAGAAAATCAGTCAGGATGAGGTGAAAATCAGGCTCAGCTGTAATGCTTCCATAATGGAACAGCTTGCTTACGCTCATCGTTGAGGCACATACAAGATTAATGGCTATTTAAGTCAGGTAACAGAGGGTGTCTGCCATCTTTAAACTGTAACTACCAAGGATTCAACACCTTCAGGAGATGAGGTGAGTGCTGAAGAAAAAAATAGGCAGAAGAAAGAACGAACGGGTGTCTACTGAGGAGCCAAAATTTTATTTGGTTTTGCAACTGTTGCCTTGGAGTGTGATATTTCAATGTTTGGTAAACTACTGTGACTTACAGGAACAGTATGCTGAACCCCTGTAATTAAAAAAAACTTTGTACATGCACATTTCTTTTATAAAAGCTAGATTTCACGGTGAAGTTGCAAGATTGTATTTAATGCTTTCGTTAAGGTAGAGACGGAAACAAAACATACCATTTTTAATATACATATTTAATCACTTATTCAGCACTTGTGTATTACAATTTAAGTGTTATAAAGTTCCTACCGTTATATGGATTAAAACAATTAAATCTTTTATCACTAGCTCTGATCTTGTACAATATAAAAGCATTAAGAGTCAGCAGTTGCTAACGTAACCTGAACCTGTACTCTCCAGTACCATTAAAATATACAAAATACAGGCCTCCACAGCACTGCTGAATGGAAAAAAAAAGTTGGCAGGAAATTTACTCAGCAAGCGGTATTATTTCCAAAATATACGTACTAACAATTGTAAAGATCAAAATGCTATCCAACAGTCCTTCATTTTGAAACGCACTTAAAAACAATTAGATGTGCAAATTTGCTTTACTCACAGCTAGACTGCATTGTGCTGTGAAGTGAATAGCTAAGTGCTTAGGTAACACAATGAATCATACAAATTAGAAAGGTTACTTTTTAAACTAAAACCACAGCTACAGAATTCAGTGTGTGCTTTTTGTAGGGCAACAAACATGAGGCTGGCAGATTGCCTTCTCTGTGGAACTCGGCACACAATGTTACTGAACAAATTTATTAGCTGCTGTGCCTTCTAAGGTTATGTCATGTGCTTAAAAACTGAAAAGTATTTGAATCAGATGGCTAAAGTGAGTTTTCATTTTGACTCATACTTAGATGCAACACATTCAGAGGGTACACATCATTTAATGTTTCATTCAGTGCTGTCATTCCCATAACTTCAATTCAAGATACACTAAGAGGAAAGGGAAGTTATAGACAGGATAGTAATAGATAGAGAAAACGTACCAAAAAAAATTAGCATTATTGAAAGTTGGTAAGTCACCTGGTCCAGTTGGAATGCATCCTAGGTTGCTGAAAGAAGCAAAGGTAAAAATAATAGACATTGGTCACAATCTTTCAATCCTCATTGGATACAGTAATAGTGCCAGAGGACTGGAGGGGTGCTAATGCTATAACACTATACAAGAAAGGGGAGAGGGATAAAGCACAAAACTACAGATTGGTCAGCCAACATCGATGGTGGGGAAATAATTGGAAGCCATTTTCAGGGACAATATAAACTTTAATCAAGGAGAACCAGCCTGGATTTGTTAAACGCAAATCATGTCTGACTAACTTGATTAAATTCTTTCATGAGGTAACAGAGAATTTCAGAAGGCAACAGAGAATTTCAGAAAGCATTCAACAAAATGCTACATAGGAGAATTATCAAGAAGATGGACGCACATGGAATTAAGGGGAAGTGGCAGTATGGATACAAAACTGGCTCAGTGACAGGAAGTAAAAAGCGATGGTGGATGGATGTTTTCAGACTGGTAGATGGTTTGCAGTGATGTTAATTTTGGATCCATTACTCTTTGCAGTTTTTATAAACGCTCTGGACTCGGGTGTAGGGAGCAACATTAGAAACATCAACAAATTGTATTTATATAGCACCTTTAATGTAGTGAAATGTCCCAAGACGCTTCACAGGAGTATTAAGATATAAAAAATTTGACACCGAGCCGCACAAGTAGAAATTAGCGGAGGTAACCAAAAGCATGGTCAAAGAGGTATCTTTTAAGGAGTGTCTTGAAGGAGGAAAAGAGAGGTAAAGAGGCAGAAAGGTTTAGGCAGGGAGTTCCAGAGCTTGGGGCCTAGGCAACAGAAGGCAGGGCCACCAATGGTTGAGCGATTATAATCAGGGATGCTCCAGACGGCAGAATTAGAGGAGCGCAGACATCTCGAGACTGGAGGAGATTACAGAGATAGGGAGGGGCAAGGCCATGGAGGGATTTGAAAGTAAGGATGAGAATTTTGAAATCAAGGCGTTGCTTAACTGGAAGCTAATGTAGGACAGCGAGCACAGGGGTGAAGGGTGAGCAGGACTTGGTGCGAATTAGGACACGAGCAGCTGAGTTTTGGATCACCTCTAGTTTACGTAGGATAGAATGTGGGAGACCAGCCAGGAGCGAGTTGGAATAGTCAAGTCTAGAGGTAACAAAGGCATGAATGTGGGCTTCAGCAGCGGATGAGCTGAGGCAAGGACGGAGACGGGCGATGTTATGGAGGTGGAAGTAGGCGGTCTTAGTTATGCTGCGGTTATGCGGTCGAAAGCTCATTTCAGGGTCAAATATGACTCCAAGGTTGCGATCAGTCTTGTTCAGCCTCAGACAGAAGTTGGGGAGAGGGATGGAGTCAGTAGCTAAGGAACGGAGTTTGTGGCGGGGACCGAAAACAATTGCTTCGGTCTTCCCAATATTCAATTGGAGAAAATTTCTGCTCATCCAGAACTGGATACCAGACAAGCAGTCTGACAAATGAGACCGTGGAGGGGCCGAAAGAAGTGGTAGTGTGGTACAGCTGGGTGTCATCAGCGTACATGTGAAAACTGATACCGTGGTTTCAGATAATGTCGCCAAGGGGCAACATGTAGATGAGAAATAGGAGAGGGCCAAGGATAGATCCTGGAGGGACACTAGAGGTAATGATGCGAAAGCAGGAAGAGAAACCGTTGCATAAGCTTGCAGATGATACGAAACTTGGCAAAGTAGTAGATAATGATAGGCTTCAGGATGACAGGCAGAATGGTGAAATGGCCATAAGCATGGCAAAAGCAGTTCAATGCCGAGAAGTGTAAAATGATGCACTTTGGGAGGACTAACCTGGAAAGACAGTACACTATAAATGGCACGATTTTGAAAAGTGTAGATAAGCAGAGAGACCTTGGTGTCCATATACACAAATCCTTAAACATGGCATGGCAAGTTGATATGGTGGTTAAAAAAGCATATGGGTGACTTGGATTTATAGAAGAATAGAATATAAAAGCCCAAAGACATGATAAAACACTGGTTAGGCTTCAGCAGGAGTATTGTGGACAATTTTGGGCATCACACTTCAGGAAAGAAAGGCATCCATTGTAACTAGTAAGGTGCCACAGGGATCAATGCTGGGGCCTCAACTATTTACAATCTATATTAATTATACTTGGATTAAGGGGACTGAGTGTACTGTAGCCACATTTGCTGATGATACAAAGATAGGAAGAAAAACAGGCTTGGATTTATATAGCGCCTTTCACAACCTCAGGACGTCCAAAAGCACTTCACGGTCAATGAAGTACTTTTGAAGTATAATCACTGTTGTAATGTAGGAAATATAGCAACCAATATGCACACAACAAGGTTCCACAAACAGCAGTATGATAATGATCAGATCATCTGTTTTTGTTTAGTGTTGATTGCGAGATAAATATTGACAAGGACACCGGGGATAACTCCCTGTTCTTCTTCGAAATAGTGCTGTGGGATATTTTATATCCACCTGAGAGAGTAGGCGTTTACTGTTTATTCCGAAAGATGCAAAGGCCTTAGAAAGGGTACAGCGACGGTTTACCACGATGTTACCAGGGATGAGGGACTTCAGTTACATAGGGCCCAAGTTTCCACAAGAAAAAAAACGGGCGCCCCTCCGAGCTGGGCGCCCATTTTTCGCGCCTAAAACGGCGCCTAAAAAAAAAATCGCGATTCTCGAGCGTTCTGCAGCTCCTTGTCTGCCTGGCGCGGTGTGCAGGGGGGCAGAGCCTACACTCGCGCCAATTTTGTAAGTGGGAGGGGGCGGGTACTATTTAAATTAGTTGTTTTCCCTGCCGGCAACGCTGCGCGTGCGCGTTGGAGTGTTCGCGCACGCGCAGTGTGAAAATAACATTGCCTGCCCCTCCCTCTCTCTCCCTCCCCCCACCTCTCCCTCCCCCTCCCCTCCCCCTCCCCCGTTCGCGGGAACATCGCTGAGCTGACTAAGGCTTTCACCTCAAGTGGAAAGCTGTTTGCTGCCTCGTTACTGCCTGCCCCTCCCTCCCCCCCGTTCACGGGAACATCGCTGAGCTGACTAAGGCTTCCACCTCAAGTGGAAAGCTGTTTGCTGCCTCGTTACTGCCTGCCCCTCCCTCCCCCCCATTCGCGGGAACATCGCTGAGCTGCCTGAAGCACTTTCACACAGGTAGGAAGATGGTTTGTTTAATCTTTTCTTTGCTTATAAATGTTTATTCAGGTTGGATTTATTTGTATAATATTTGTATAAGTATAAATAAGGATTTATTGTCGAATTTAATTAGTTCCCTTCCCCCCCCACCTCCCCCCACCCCGTTCTGGACGCCTAATTTGTAACCTGCGCCTGATTTTTTAATGTGTAGAACAGGTTTTTTCAGTTCTACAAAAATCTTCACTGGCTCCATTCTACTTTAGTTTGGAGTACATTTTCACTGTGGAAACTTTCAAATCAGGCGTCAGTGGCCAGACACGCCCCCTTTTGAAGAAAAAATTCTGTTCTAAAGTAGAACTGTTCTACCTGACTAGAACTGCAGAAAAAGAAATGTGGAGAATTGTGATTTCTAAAATAGTCCGTTCTCCACCAGTTGCTCCTAAAAATCAGGCGCAAATCATGTGGAAACTTGGGCCCAAAGTGAGGTTGGAAAAGTTATGACTGTTCTCCTTGGAACAGAGATGGTTAAAGGTGACCAAATAGAGGTTTTCAAGATGATGAAAGGTTTTGAGAGTAGATAGAGAAAACCAATTCCCTCGAGTGGGTCAATAACTGGAGGTCATAGATTCAAAATTCCTGGAAAAAAATCTAAAGGGAAAATTAGGAGAAATGTTTTCACTCCGAGTTGTCGGGATCTGGAAAGCTCCATCTGAAAAGGTGATGGAAGCTGATCCCATAAATAATTTTAAAAGGGAGTTGGACAAGTATTTGAGGATGAGGAACTTAGAGGTTTACGGACACAAAGCGACAATGTGGGACTAAGCACAACTGCTCTTTCAAACAGCCAGTACAGGCATGATGAGCCAAATGGCCTCCTTCTGTGTTGTAAGTTTCTATGATTCTATGAAGAGGCACTTGAAAATTAAATTCCGAATGCGAAAAAGACCATTTGGCCCATCGAGGCTGCTCTATCCAGAGTCCATGTATGATTATATCAGGAATTCTTTCCCACCCATCTGTTAATGCATTGCTTCAGAGAATGCCACCCAGTTGATGATTCCCCAAGTTTAGGAACACCAAATTACTTCCCCTAGCTTCCTAAAACAGATTCAAGTAGACCAATTACTATCTCCTCAATCCCCCATTCCATAAATATCCATCCAGCTCCTTTTAATGGGTCCAATAGACTCCAAATCAACTAGCTTCTTTGGAAATCTGTTCCAAATTCCCGTTATCCCATGGAGAAAAGGTCTTTTTTTTCAAACAAATCTCTTGTGCTTTTGAAATGTTGTACTTTGTGTCCTCTGATCCAAGTTAAATAGCTAGCTTACTTCAACTGTATTGTTTTTTGAAGGCCCGTTATCATGCCTGCGCTCAATTCTCATTTATCCAGTTAAAAGTCGAGTCTACATAATTTAGTTCCCCAAGGCCTGAATTCACCTTGGCCATTGTTCATAGAATCGTACAGTGCAGAAGGAGGCCAGTGAGCCCATCATGCTTGTGCCAGCTCTTTAAACAGGCTATCCAATTAGACCCACTCCCTTGTTCTTTCGACGTTGCCCTGCAATTTTTTCCTTTTCAAGTATATACCCAATCCCCCCTTTTGAAAGTTACTATTGAATTTGCTTCCACCACCCCTTCAGGCAGTGCATTTCAGATAATAACTTGCAGCATAAAAATAATTAGCATCTCCCCTGTGGTTCTTTTGCCAATTACCTTAAATCTGTGTCAAGTTATCGACCCTCCTGCCAGTGGAAATAGTTTCTACTTATTCACTATCAAAACCCTTCATAACTTTGAACACCTCTATTATTTCACCCCTTAATCTGCTGTTATTTGCCTTAATTCCGTATGCTATTATATTTACCATAGGTCTCTTATGTGGTATCTTATCAAATACTTTTTGAAAATCCATTTAAACCACATTCATTGCATTTCCCTTATCTACCCTCTATTATTTCTTCAAAGCATTCTATTAAGGTTGATTAAGCATTAACTGCCTTTTAGAAATCTATGCTCAACTAATGTTTTATGAGGAAATCATCCCCAACTGGCTCTGTGAATTTATTTATACTCTTACCTCCACCCTTCAGCTTATCACCGATATGTTCATTCAATCCGTGGGTTTTTTAAAAATTAATTCTTGGGATGTGGGCATCACTGGTAAAGCCAGCATTTATTGGCCATCACTCCTTGCCCTCGAGAAGGTGGTGGTGAGCGTTCTTCCTTATCTACTGCTATATCCAGACTTCCTATAGCTACATCCATAGAACAACTTTTCCAACACTCATTATAGGTCTATCTTTGAAAAATATTTTATACCCTCAGCTCCAGCTTCCGGCCATCTTCTGCTGTTAGCCATGTTTCCGAGATAGTAATATTCTACTTGCAGAGACTTCTAACTTTAGTATTTTCTTGATGTTCCCTGAATTTGGGCAAAAATATTTAAGCTTATCCATCAAAACATTTAATTTCTTAATTAATTGCTCTGCAATTATTATTAACCTCCTTTCTTTTGAGCTGTTTGTTTATCCCCCTCCCATACCTTAACTAGTTTAAATCTTCCTCCATTGCCTTGTTTATTTCTCTGGAATGACATTTAGGCGAACCCCATCCCTGTATTTCATTCAATCTCAAAAATACCTCAGTGAATGGTTAAAAAAACACAGTATTTTGTAGAAATTTAGAATAACTTTGTGACAAACCAGTGACAAGAATCACTGAAACTCTGGACATTCAGAACACCACTTCGAACACTGCTTCAAACAAGTAAAAGCAAGTTCTTCTTGCACAAAGTGATCAGCATATGGAATGGACTTGCAGGTAGAACAATTAGTTAAAATTCTGAATCGTTTAAAGAAAGTTTGAATGCTGCAATAGGGAACTGAAGTAGCTTTCTAAATGGAGTTAAAATGAGCCAAACGGCTTTCTTCATCTGTATCTCTCATGATCTTATAAATATAATTATTGGTTGTGACTGGTGTGAATGGAATAGGCATGGGGGAGGGGAGTGAAACTATGGCCCCAAGTTTCCACATGATTTGCTCCTGATTTTTAGGAGCAACTGGTGTAGAACGGAGTATCTTAGAAATCGGAATTCTCCACATTTAGGCCCCAAGTTTCCACACGATAAAAAACGGGCGCCCCTCCGAGCTGGGCGCCCGTTTATCGCGGCAAAAACGGCGCCGTAAAAAAAACGCGCGATTCTGGAGCGCCCTGCAGCTCCATGTCTGCTTGGCGCGGCGCCCAGGGGGGCGGAGCCTACCACTCGCGCCGATTTTGTAAGTGGGAGGGGGCGGGTACCATTTAAATTAGTTTTTTTCCTGCCGGCAACCCTGCGCGTGCGCGTTGGAGCGTTCGCGCATGCGCAGTGTGAAGGAAACATTGGCACTCGGCCATTTTTGTAGTTCTTTGTAGCTGTTTAATTTTTGAACATTTTTTAATAAAAGCACATTGCCATCAGCACAGAGGCTTCTTGCAGCAGTGAGAAGGCTGCAGGAAGCCTCAGAAAGTTGAGGCAGCCGTTTCCCTCTCCCCCCCCGCCCGCCGTCGGGAACGGCTTCTTCCTTCCCTCCCCCGCGGGAACGAACGGCTGCCTCCTTTCCCCCCCCCCACGGGAACGAACGGCTGCCTCCTTTCCCCCCCCCCGCGGGAACGAACGGCTGCCTCCTCCCCCCCCCCCCCACTCCCACGGGAACGAACGGCTGTCTCAACTTGTGAGGCTTCCTGCAGCATTCTCCCTGGCTGAAGCACTTTCACACAGGTAGGAAGATGGTTTATTTAATCTTTTCTTTGCTTATAAATTTTTATTCAGGTTGGATTTATTTGTATAATATTTGTAGAAGTATAAATAAGGATTTATTATAGAGTTTAATGACTTCCCTTCCCCCCCCCCCTCCTCGTTCTGGACGCCTAATTTGTAACCTGCGCCTGATTTTTTAAAGTGTAGACAAGGTTTTTTCAGTTCTACAAAAATCTTCACTTGCTCCATTCTAAGTTAGTTTGGAGTACATTTTCACTGTGGAAACTTTGAAATCAGGCGTCAGTGGCCGGACACGCCCCCTTTTGAAGAAAAAATTATGTTCCAAAGTGAAACTGTTCTAACTGACTAGAACTGCAGAAAAAAAAATGTGGAGAATTGCGATTTCTAAGATAGTCCATTCTCCACCAGTTGCTCCTAAAAATCAGGCGCAAATCATGTGGAAACTTGGGCTCTTAGTTTTCTGCAGTTCTAGTCAGGTAGAACAGTTTCACTTTGGAACAAAATTTTTTTTCCAAACGGGGGCGTGTCCGGCCACTGACGCCTGATTTCGAAGTTTCCACAGTGAAAACGTACTCCAAACTAACTTAAAATGGAGTAAGTGAAGATTTTTGTACGCTTGAAAAAACCTTGTCTACACTTTAGAAAATCAGGCGCAGGTTACAAATTAGGCGTAGGGAATGGTGGGGTGGGGGGGGGGGGTGGTGTTTAAAGGGAAGTTTACAAACATTAAACACTTCAGTTTTACAAATAAAGAGCCATCATCAATAATAAATGATAAATACATCAATAAATCAACCAATAAATCAATCAAAAAAAATTAATAAGAAATAATTTTTTTTTTAATTAATAAATAAAACATTTTCTACTTACCGACTGCAGCACCGGGAGCCCTCCAACAGCGTGCTGGGATGCCCCCCTCAGTGTGTCTCTGTCAGTGTCTCTATCTCTCTGTCTGTCTGTGTGTCTCTCATTCTCTGTCTGTCAGTGTCTGTGTTTCTGGCAGTGAGGGGAGGGGGTAGAGGGGGAGGAGGGAGAGAGGGGGGGAGCAGAGGGAGGGAAGGGGGAGGGATGGGGGAGAAGGGGGAGGGATGGGGAGAAGGGAGAGGGATGGGGAGAAGGGGGAGGGATGGGGAGAAGGGGGAGGGATGGGGGAGAAGGGGGAGGGATGGGGGAGAAGGGGGAGGGATGGGGAGAAGGGGGAGGGATGGGGAGAAGGGGGAGGGATGGGGAGAAGGGGGAGGGATGGGGAGAAGGGGGAGGGATGGGGGAGAAGGGGGAGGGATGGGGGAGAAGGGTAAGGAGATTGGGGGGGGAAGGAGATGGGGGGGAGGAAATGGGGGGGGATTGGGGGGGGGGAGGAGATTGGGGGGGGGGGAAGGAGATTGGGGGGGGGAGGAGAAGGGGGGGGGGGGTGGGGGGGAAGGAGAAGGTGGGGTGGGGGGGAAGGAGAAGGGGGGGGGGGAGGCTGAACGGGCCGGGCCCGAGACTTCAGGCAGGGCCCATCTCCAGCACCAGATTTACAGGTAGGTGGCGTTGGGTCGGGTCGGGGGGGGGGGTGGTGGGAGGGAGGTCGGTTCGGTTCGGGTCAGGGGGAGGAAGGGAGAGGGAGGTCAGGTCGGGGGGAGGGAGGTCAGGTCGGATCCATTCTGGAGGCAGAGGGGGGGGGAGAGCGGGTGTTGGGTCCAGTCCGGGGGCGGGAGGGGGAGCGGGTATCGGGTCCGGTCCGGAGGCGGGGGGTGGGGGGGAGCGGGTGTCGGGTCCGGGGGTGGGAGCAGGTGTCGGGTCCGGGGCGGTGTCGGGTCCGGTCCGGGGGCGGGAGGGGGAGCGGGTGTCGGGTCCGGTCCGGAGGCGGGGGGTGGGGGGGAGCGGGTGTCGGGTCCGGGGGTGGGAGCGGGTGTCGGGTCCGGTCCAGGGGGGGTCAAGTCGGGTCAGGAGGAAGCAGGAGCTAGGTGTGGAAGGAGCCTTATTCACGCAGTCCCAGTGAGGCCATTCGGCCAGGGCTAGGGGCTGTGTGCTTCGGGCCCCTCCCACACAGTTTCGGGCGCCTGGAGCTACTGCACTTGCGTGCCCACTGTAGCGCGCATGTGCGGAGTCCCGGCACTGTTTTCTGCGCAGGGACCTGGCTCCGCTCCCTACAGCTCCTGCTGCACTGCGCCCAGGGCCAGAGGCCCAGCAGGGAGGTGGAGAATACGGAGGTTTTTTTTAGGCGCACTTTGTGGCGCGAAAAACGGGCGTCCAGGTCAGGACTGCGCGTTCTAGGCACGGCTCGAAACTTGGGCCCATGAGAACTACAACTGGACTCAATCTCCAGCCTGCAAAGAAAAAAACATTTGGCGGGGTTCTTACTTTGATTATTACTACCAACTCCCTCCTGGAATGCATGTGTGTGGGCATCATGGTTTAGACCTGATGCCTATATGATCCAATGGTCTGTTAATACTCACTATTTCGGTGCAGGTATGAAAATGGGTATTTCAGTATGGCATTAAAAGGACTGCCATTACTTGTGGAACTGTACCACATCTTAAGTTGCCACCATTAGGATACATTTGTCCAACACGTTTTTTGATTGCTGAGTGCTTTACTTCCTTGGTTACAAAATATACACATGAAGTACATTTACCTGTAGTGAGAGCATATGCAAGGCATTTTCTACTAAAATTAGTGCACCAACTCCTGTGACAGGATTTGTACATCAGGTGAATACCCCATAATCTTAGGACTGTCAGTGAAAGCAATGAAGTGTACTGAGGAAGTACCATCTTTCAGATGGTACGTTAAACCGAGGCCCTCTCTGCCTCGTGGGTGGACATTAAAGATCCCACACCATTATTCAAAAAGAGCAGAGGAATCTCCGGGTGTCCTGGCCAAGATTTATCCCACACCCTACACCAAAAGCAGATCATCTGGTCACTTATCTCACTGCTGTTGGGAACTTGCTGTGCGCATATTGGCTGCCGTTTCCTCACAATACAACACTGATTACACTTCACAAAACTACATCATTGCCTTTGAAGTGATGGGACAGTTTGATTTTGTGAAAGACACTATTTAAATGCAAGTTCTTTCTTCTTTCTTAATCTTGCATAATGTAAAAACATCAATTTTTCATGTCACTGTACAAATCTACATCTGCAATAAAGGTTTATGGTCTCCATGCTTCAGTGAGTACACCACAATCCAAAAGTCTGAGGGCAGATTTGACCTGCTGATATAGCAACTCCCACCAGCCAGAACCTTGAGATCACTGCAGGAGTTTCTCAGAGCCACGTCCTCGGCCCAACTATCTTCAGGTCCTTCAGTGACCTTCCCTCCATAAGGTCAGAAGTGGGGCTGTTCACTGATAATTGCGGTGTTCAGCACTGCAGCAATTTGCCACGGCCTCTTCGGCAAAACATCCAAAACCCGTCATCTCCACCAGCTAGAAGGACATGGGCAACATGTTCATGAGAACTCGATCACCTCCAAATTCCTTCAAAGTCACACATCACCCTGACTTGGATATACAGAATATCGCCATTCCTTCATCGTCACTGGGTCAAAATCCTAGAATTCCCGAGCTAACAGCATTGTTAGAGCACCACTAACTTTCTCATAAACAACTTGCAACGGGTAACAATATGCCAGCATTATCAGTGACGCCCACATCCCAAGATTTTTTTTTAAAAGAGAAGCTAAATTAATAAGTAGGACCTCAAAAGTAGTAATCTCAGGATTGCTACCAGTGCCACATGCAAGTCAGAGTAGGAATCGCAGGATAGTTCAGATGAATATGTGGCTTGAGGAGTGGTGCAGAAGGAGGGATTCAAATTCCTGGGACACTGGAACCGGTTCTGGGGGAGGTGGGACCAGAACAAACCGGACGGTCTGCACCTGGGCAGGACTGGAACCAATGTCCTAGGGGTAGTGTTTGCTAGTGCTGTTGGGGAGGGGTTAAACTAATATGCCAGGGGGATGGGAACCTATGCAGGGAGACAGAGGGAAGTAGAATGGGGGCAGAAGCAAAAGATAGAAAGAAGAAAAGTAAAAGTGGAGGGCAGAGAAACCTAAGGCAAAAAGCAAAAAGGACCATATTACAGCAAAATTATAAAGGGGAAAAGTGTGTTAAAAAAAACAAGCCTGAAGGCTCTGTGCCTCAATGCGAGGAGTATTCGGAATAAGGTGGACGAATTAACTGCGCAGATAGCAGTTAACGGGTATGATGTAATTGGCATTACGGAGACAAGGCTCCAGGGTGACCAAGGCTGGGAACTCAACATCTAGGGGTATTCAACATTTAGGAAGGATAGACAGAAAGGAAAAGGAGGTGGGGTGGCATTGCTAGTTAAAGAGGAAATGAATGCAACAGTAAGAAAGGACATTAGCTTGGATGATGTGGAATTGGTATGGGTGGAGCTACGGAATACCAAAGGGAATTGTGTACGGACCACCAAACAGTAGTAGTGAGGTTGGGGACAGCATCAAACAAGAAATTAGGGATGCGTGCAATAAAGGTACAGCAGTTATCATGGGCAACTTTAATCTACATATTGATTGGGCTAACCAAACTGGTAGCAATGTGGTGGAGGAGGATTTCCTAGAGTGTATTAGGGATGGTTTTCTAGACCAATATGTCGAGGAACCATTTAGAGGGCTGGCCATCCTAGACTGGGTGATGTGTAATGAGAAAGGACTAATTAACAATCTTGTTGTCGAGGCCCCTTGGGGAAGAGTGACCATAATATGGTAGAATTCTTTATTAAGATGGAGAGCAACATAGTTAATTCAGAGACTAGGGTCTTGAACTTAAGGAAAGGTAACTTCAATGGTATGAGACGTGAATTGGCTAGAATAGACTGACGAGTGATACCAAAAGGGTTGACGGTGGATAGGCAATGGCAAACATTTAAAGATCACATGGATGAACTTCAACAATTATACATCCCTGTCTGGAGTAAAAATAAAACGGGGAAGGTGGCTCAACCATGGCTAACAAGGGAAATTAAGGATAGTGTTAAATCCAAGGAAGAGGCATATAAATTGGCCAGAAAAAGCAGCAAAACTGAGGACTGGGAGAATTTTGTTATACAGCAGAGTAGAACAAAGGGTTTAATTAGGAGGGGGAAAATAGAGTATGAGAGGGAACATAAAAACTGACTGCAAAAGCTTCTAGATATGTGAAGAGAAAAAGATTAATGAAAACAAACATAGGTCTCTTGCAGTCAGATTCAGGTGAATTTATAATAGGGAACAAAGAAATGGCGGACCAGTTAAACAAATACTTTGGTTCTGTCTTCACGAAGGAAGACACAAATAACCTTCCGGAAATAATAGGGGACCGAGGGTCTAGTGAGAAGGAGGAACTGAAGGAAATCGTGTTAGGGAATTTGATGGGATTGAACTGATGGTCTGCATCCCAGAGTACTTAAGGAAGTAGCCCTAGAAATAGTGGATGCATTGGTGATCATTTTCCAACAGTCTATCGACTCTGGATCAGTTCCTAGGGACTGGAGGGTAGCTAATGTAACACCACTTTTTAAGAAAGGAGGGAGAGAGAAAACGGGTAATTATAGACCGGTTAGCCTGACATCGGTAGTGGGGAAAATGTTGCAAACAATTATTAAAGATGACATAGCAGCACATTTGGAAAGCAGTGATGGGATCGGTCCAAGTCAGCATGGATTTATAAAAGGGAAATCCTGCTTGACAAATCTTCTAGAATTTTTTGAGGATGTAACTGGTAGAGTGGACAAGGGAGAACCAGTGGGTGTGGTGTATTTGGACTTTCAAAAGGTTTTGGACAAGGTCCCATGCAAGAGATTGTTGTGCAAAATTAAAGCACATGGTATTGGGGGTAGTGTATTGACGTGGATAGAGAACTGGTTGGCAGACAGGAAGCAGAGTGTCGAGATAAACGGGTCCTTTTCAGAATGGTAGGCAGTGACTAGTGGGGTGCCGCAGGGCTCAGTGCTGGGACCCCAGCTATTTACAATATACATTAATGATTTGGATGAGGGAATTGAGTGTAATATCTCCAAGTTTGCAGATGACACTAAGCTGGGTGGCTGTGTGAGTTGTGAGGAGGTTGCAGGGTGACTTGGACAGGTTAGGTGAGTGGGCAAATGAGTGGCAGATGCAGTATAATGTGGCTAAATATGAGGTTATCCACATTGGTGACAAAAACACAAAAGCGGAATATTATCTGAATGGCGGCAGATTAGGAAAAGGGGAGGTGCAACGAGACCTGGGTGTCATGGTGCTTCAGTTATTGAAAGTTGGCATGCAGGTACAGCAGGCGGTGAAGGTGGCAAATGGTATGTTGGCCTTCATAGCTAGGGGGTTTGAGTATAGGAGCAGGGAGGTCTCACTGCAGTTGTGCAAGGCCTTAGTGAGCCCTCACCTGGAATATTGTGTTCCGTTTTGGTCTCCTAATCTGAGGAAGGACGTTCTTGTTATTGAGGGAGTGCAGCGAACGTTCACCAGACTGATTCTCGGGATGGCAGGACTGACATATGAGGAGAGACTGGATTAACTGGGTCTGTATTCACTGGAATTTAGAAGGATGAGAGGGGATCTCATAGAAGCATATAAAATTCTGATGGGACTGGACAGGTTAGATGCAGGAAGAATGTTCCCGATGTTGGGAAGTCCAGAACGATGGGACATAATCTAAGGATAAGGGGTAAGCCATTTAGGACTGAGATGAGGAGAAACCTCTTCACTCAGAGAGTTGTTAATCTGGGAATTCCCTACCGCAGAGAGTTGATGATGCCAGTTCATTGGATATATTCAAGAGGTGGTTAGATATGGCCCTTACGGCTAAAGGGATCAAGGGGTATGGAGAGAAAGCAGGAAAGGGGAAAGGGGTACAGAGGTGAATGATCAGCCATGATCTTATTGAATGGTGGTGCAGGCTCGAAGGGCCGAATGGCCTACTCCTGCACCTATTTTCTTTGTTTCTATGTTTACTTCAATGCAATCTTTTAAAATTTTATACAAAACATCTGAAAACGTCCAGCAAGATACAGTGAGAAAGACAGACTTGTGCAAACGACAAGCAGTGTCATATTCTGGTAACAACCTTGATTATAGTTCTACCAACATTCAGAAAATATTAGCATGTTATCTACCTAAATGGTAATTTATGAATGAATTCAGTGAAGTCCCTGGCTCCCCCAAAACAAATCAACATCTCTCTGCAGATGTACTTTGTGCCCTGAAACAAGAAACATATTCCTGTAACAGAATTTTTCAAAGTAATTTTTAAAAGGGATTGGAATATAAAACATTTACTCAGATCCCTATTTGGCTATTTATAAAATGATATCTGTGGAACATTTTTTCCTTCAACATGTATGTATCAAGCCATTGAAACAAACGCATCCAAGAGAGAGTTAATGCCAATATTAAAATCCTCGACTATCAGGGCCATGTTAGGCCAACAGATCATCTGGCATCTCCAACATGATTCCAACACTAAATTCAATTTCCCCTCCCTTCCCTTTTCAACAATCCCTAATGACCATGCCTTCCATGACACCCTGGTCCACTCTTTCATGGCTCCTAACACCTGCTTCCCTTTCCCTGGCATCTTCCCAAACGAGCGTAAAAGATGCAACAACAGCCCATTCAGCCCCTGCCACATATTTTGTTCCAATGTTAGGTCTCCTGTTTTCGTGTTTCTTAGAGTAAGTCAATACAATTATATGTACAATATTATTCGCATTTCTCCAACACTTGGATACATTCTTTAAGAGGGGAAACAATGATGCATAATGATGTCATGGAAACAACATAAAAGGATTATTCCATTACACCCAAGTGAAACAGTATCCTTAAACAACAACAAGCACTTTCACCAGTAAACTCCTGAAAATAAAATTAGACTTTTATCCTCAATTTATGAAGACAACACAGAAGTAGTGCATAGTTGTCATATTTCAGGAAGAACGTAGTCTGTTTTTACAGGATAGGATGACATTAATAAGACCATGGGCCCGAAATTTGCCATCGTAAGAATCGATTTAGCTCTAAATTTTGGAGCTAAAAGGTTTTTTTGAGCTAAATAAATTTAAGGCCATTTTGCTAGTTTTGCCAGTGGTGTAAAGCCGTCCTTAAAAAATAAGGGCCGATTTTTTTGAGAACCCTTTTAGTGACGTCACTCGGGGTCAAACCCAACGGTAACGCTATTTTTGCGAGTTTCCCCAATAAGGATATTTTTAAGGACAGTGCTAAATAGCTTGCCTTACCTAGTCAAGTCCAATCAAAATCGACGATAACGGCGCCATCTTGGGAAACGGAGCTAAAAGTTAAAGCTTTGGGAGGGAACAAAACCTATATTTTATATAAAAACTACTTAAAAATGTTTTCAGCATTTCCTACAAAAGGTATATCCAGCAGTTAATCATGATCTGTATCTGATTATTAACTGATCCATCGGTCAACCATAATAGCTGCTGGAGCAAATTAATTCAAAAGGTATAACCAATATACAAAGGTCATTTATAAATAGTAAAACACAATTGAAAGTTTCAGTGGTGGCCAAAATCTCTGCCATCCATAATTGGGTCAGTGGGAATCATTCCAACTCGGGGTTTTGTGAACAAATTCCTCCTGTTTAATTCAGGTTACTATAGCTGTTATTAGTTTAAGGAGCTGGGGCGAAATGCAAACAGAAAATGCAATTTAAGGATATGTTAAGATTGCCGAGAGCCCTGTCTTTTTGTGAACAAACTTACCGAGTTGCAATTGTGCCTCGCGTTTCATTGAACGTTACCCTGGAAATCTAAATGTTTTGAGTGTTGGACATGGGCAAACGGGCGTTATTTTTAAGGCGAAAAAATTTAGCTCCTTCCTCAAAAGCATTTTAAGGCTACGCCAAAATTTTAAAAACTTTTGCCGAAACTTAGGTCTTTATTTTGGCGTTATTTTGGCATTAAAAAAATCGGCTGTTATTCTCAAATAGCACCAAATTACAATGCTATTCTTAAATGTAGAATTTCTAGCCCCATGGTTCTTCCCTGAAAGCAAATTTAATACTCTGCATCCTATTGACTACAAGCCAGAGTATAAAGAAAGACATACGACGATAGTAAACTCTGCAAAAACCTACTCATTATTCCTATTATAAATGTTTACTTTAAAAATTATGCATTCTGGTTAATTTTTATACTTAACAGATGGATTTTTAATCTGAAAAGTAGAAAAATATTGTGAGACTTGGTTTTTCAGCAGACCAACCAAGCCATCATTTTGCCCAGAAGTTACCTCACAAATGCTCCTCCTCTCCCAGTTCAGTGGTATTCTACCTCAGATCCAGTCCACAGATACACTGTAACCAAACCAACTCCCCATCCTTTCATAGATTCTCTCTCCTCCTCCAACATTCCCAGTTCATTATGGCATCTTCTCGTCCCTCAATTAAAGCTGGCATTCTTCACCTTGAACTCCGCTAAAGTCAGTATGCTTCTGTCACTCCACCTCTAGCTTATGCTGACACATCTTCCCTCCCAATCCATGCTGGCATACTCCTTTCTCCTCCACCCCAAAACACCAATTCCACCTTCTCCCATCTTTCTGTTCCAAAGTGACGACCCCAGCTTCACAGATCTCCCCTTCATTGGCATCCAGTTCCCCCTTCTCTCTCACCACCCATTTCCCCCTTCCCTTTGTCACCACCCTCCACCTTTTGTAACAACTCATTTCCCCACTTCCATCTCAACTTCAATCCCCCTCATCTCAGTCCTGCTCTTACCTCACTAGTTCACTCTTCTCAATGCGCTTACGGAAGAATTACAGCTGCTGCATACTGTAGATAGGAACTCCTGTTCTCACAAGACTTACTGTCCAAAGTACACGCCAGAAAAGAATCCTTTCCATACAGTATGCAGAACCCAGTATCCCTTCTATTAACGGCAGAAGCAGCACTGTGAACAGAAACCCTGGCTTTATCCATTAGCGTCAGAATTCAGGCAAGTGAGAGTTGAGGGGTAGAGGCCTGATCAGCAACAGCTAATATGCTCAAAAACTCCCATTTGCTATCAGAAATATTGACAGTTGAGGCGGAGAACATAATTTAAAAGAAGTTTATTTTCATATATATAGTTTCAGGCATTCAGAAAATAATTGTCATGCTGCTAGACAAAAGACACATGCATACAGTTCATTTTAGCAACAACCAAGCGGCTAATCTAGATTTGTATTGTGTCCACATGAGATATATAGCAACATACGTCCCCAGAGACGGTGTGCATTACTGAAAGACATGCAAAGTTTCCTTGGCAGGTAAAATCAATAATTCAAACTGAACTAATACAGGAGTAATACCAGTAAAAATAAGCCTGGCTAGCTTCCCTCGTAAATAATTTCCTCTGTGCTGCGAAATAACTTTCCTTCTATTCTATTGATCATGTCTGCAATGCTGCCTTTAAATAACTTTCTTAAAATATCATGACTAATTTTAACATGTCAAAACCTCAGTTACTTCTGGTATCGGGGAAATTGATAATGCCACCGATATTTTGAGCACAATATTTCTGGTCAAATTTATTTTAATTGTACTAGTGCAAGCAACTTAACTAATTTCTTTGTAGTGTGTCCATAAGAATATTGTTAGAGACTGCAGAAAGCAGGTTTAAACATTTCCGGATTTTTGGCTTTCAGGGTTTTTCGGTGAAAACTGTAGCGATACGTGAAACTTACCATTTTCGCTACGCTACTGTTTTTAGGCCGAACTTTCGGTCTTTAAGTCTGCGCCAGGGAGGCGTTGCACAAGCATTCACGGCGCAAAACGCAAGTTTCGGCAACTTTAGTCCGGGGTCATTTGTGCTGTGAGAGAGGCCTTGGGAGGGGGAGAAAAAAAATTCCAAAAATATTTACAAGTTCCTTAACTCTCTAATCGCTGCAAAAAAATTAATAAAAACTTTAACTTACCTTTTTTGCAGGTTTTCGTACTTACCGCTGCTGGCAGGGCTGTACTGACACCTGTCGCTATTCTGGGTGCGGCGTACGGGTCAGGAGAGTGCCAAAAGTCGATCGCAAATGCAATCGGCGTCGTTGCACGTCGGCACACCTCTCCCCAGCGGTACTTGGAAGCGCCGCCGCAAACAGGTACCCGAGGATCCCGTCTGGGCTTTGCGACCGGTTTTTCGCCACGGAGGGTCAATCGCGGCGAAAACCCGGTCACAAACCTCTCGAGAATCCAGCCATCCAGCCCCTAGAGGTTACTATTTGTTAGTTATTGCAGCCTCCTGATGCAGCTGAGACCTGCCTATTTAAACATGTCCTTGTGCCAGTGAGTGGAACACTGCTGTTTGCGGGAACTTGTTGCCGAATTTGCCTACACAACATTGTTTACATTTCAAAAGTAATTCACTGGCTGTGAAGCACTCCTGTGAAGTGCAGGTCTTTCTTTAATTGTAGGCCACTGAATAAATACAATAATAATCACAAATTGCTAATGATACCAAATTGGCAAAAAGCAATGGAATGTATGAAAGACTGGAAGACATAGGATGTTATCACAGACATGATCTATAGAGTATAATGGAAAGTTATTAAGTAGGCTAGCAGGATGGACAGATAGGAGACAGATGCAGCTTAGTGTAAAAAGTCTAAAGTAACATTTTGGAAGTACAGAGAAAAGAAATATACCTTAAATGGAAAATAAACTTATTTTAAGGTTTTAATGGAAAGAAGCAGAAGGTCCTTGGTGTGCAGATACAACGGTCATTAAAGTGGCAACATAAGTAAATAAGGCAAAAAAAGCAAATTGAATCCCTGATCATAAATGTAGAAATGGAATGCAAAAGCAAGAAGGAAATGTTGAACTTGTACAAAATTTCAGTTAGGCCACAGTTGGAGTATTGCATAAAATTAAGAGACTTCCATTATATGAAAGATAAAAACAATGTAAAAGATACAGCATATATATGCTAGAATGTTGCATGGGATGCAGAGTCAGAGGTTTGAAGAAAGACTTGAGAGTTATGACTGGTTTCAATTGAGCGGATGAGTGACTTAATCAAGTTTGTGAAGATTATGAAGGATCACAATAAAATATATAATAGATTGTTTCCAATAGTTCACTAGACAACAATAAGAGGGTTCAAATTTAAGATAAAAAAGACTTACATTTATATAGCGCCTTTCATGACCACCGGATGTCTCAAAGCACTTTACAGCCAATGAAGTACTTTCTGGAGTGCAGTCACTGTTGTAATGTGGGAAACGCGGCAGCTAATATGCGCACAGCAAGCTCCCACAAACAGCAATATGATAATGACCTGATAAACTGTTTTTGTTATATTGATTGAGGGATAAATATTGGCCAGGACACCGGGGATAACTCCCCAGCTCTTTGAAATAGTGCCAGGGGATCTTTTACATCCACTTGAGCAGACTCAGTTTAACGTCTCATCCGAAAGACGGCACCACCGACAGTGCAGCACTCCCTCAGCACTGCACAGGAATGTCAGCCTAGCTTTATGTGCTCAAGTCCCTGGAGTGGCACTTGAACCCACAACCTTCTGACTCAGAGGTGAGTGTGCTACCCACTGAGCCACAGCTGACACGCGAAAAGATAACTCACAAAAAGAATTAAACGGGGAGGTTAGAAAAAAAAATACAAGTTGGATAGAATGTGGAATACCCTGCCACAAATCATTGTTGTAGCAGAGTCCATAAATTCTTATAAAAAAGGACTCAAAGCATATTAAAAGGTATGGGGAGCAAATAGAAAAGTTGGATTAGACTAGATTGCTTTTGTTGTTTAAAATACAGTAGCAGCTTAGATCTAATTGCCTAGTTTCTTTTCTGCAACTGCAAAATTCTATGTCCTCAACCTTTTTCCTTCCGAGGCCCCCCTCCAGTGCTACAAAAATTCCATGGATCTCCGTAACACAACACAAGTATTTTTTCTGTATAAAAATTAGTTATTATAGCTCCATTACATCTTGCGTAAAGAAGAATTTATTAAGTATTAAATTTACATGTGCAAAGACTGTGAATGCTGGAAATCTGAAATAAACACAAAAAAATGCTGGAAATACTCAGCAGATCAGGCAGCATCTGAGGACAGAGAAGCAGAGATAACATTTCAAGTCTGACAAAAGTTCATCAATCTGAAACGTTAACTCCGATTCTCTCTCCACCGATGCTGCATTTCCAGCATTTTCTGTTTTTATCCTAAATTTACATTATGTGCTTATTTTCTGCCCACAGTCTGCTCCACCCCATCAATCATTTGCTTAACAGTAATTGAACCAGGAGCATCACGTGCAGTTGCTCACTACAGGCTCATTTTGTGCAAACTTGGTTGACTGGATTAAAATTCTACATCCACTTCAGAAACAGAACTTCCCTCTTATTTCGATACCGAGTCCCAACACTAAATCCTTCAGTGACAAAGGCCGCCTCTTTCCTCCGCCCCAACCCTTTCACAAATATCCGATATCTCAAAAAGGTCACGAGCACCCAGATTAGGCAGATCCATCCACCAGATAAGCACATCGCCATGAATGTAAAGCACAGAGTTTGATGTACAAGGAAAATCATGAGGACACCTTCAGCTATTTTATTAACTCAGACTGAAGACGCCGAAACATAGAAAATAGGAGCAGTAGTAGGCCATTCGGCCCTTCGAGTCTGCACCGCCATTCAATATGATCATGGCTGATTCTCTATCTCAACACCATATTCCCACTTTTTTCTCATACCCCTTGGTGTCTTTTGTGTCTAGAAATCTATCTCCCTCTTAAATATATTCAGTGACTTTGCCTCCAAAGCCTTCTGTGGTACAGAATTCCACAGGTTCACCACCCTCTGAGTGAAAAAATTTCTGCTCATCTCAGTCCTAAATTTGCTACCCCGTATCCTGAGACTGTGACCCCTTGTTCTAGACTTCCCAGCCAGGAGAAACATCCTCCCGCATCCATTCTATCCAACCCAGTCAGAATTTTATACGTTTCAATGAAATCCTCTCTCATTCTTCTAAACTCTAATGAATACAGGCCTAGTCGACCCAATCTCTCCTAATACGACAGTCCTGCCATCCCTGGAATCAGTCTGATGAACCTTCACTGCACCCCCTCGATGACAAGTATATCCTTTCTTAGGTAAGGAGTCCAAAACTGCACACAATACTCCAAGTGCGGTCCCACCAAGGCCCTGGATAACTGTAGTAAGACATCCTTGCTCCTGTACTCAAATCCTCTTGCAATGAAGGCCAACATACCATTTGCCTTACTAACTGCTTGCTGCACCTGCATGTTTGCTTTCAATGATGTACAAGGATACCCAGGTCCCTTTGTACGGCGACATTTCCCAAGCTATCACCATTTAAATAATACTTTGTCTTTATGTTTTTCCTACCAAAGTGGATAACTTCACATTTATCCACGTTATACTGCATTTGCCATGTGTTTGCCGACTCACTCAACCTATCTAAATCGCTTGCAGCATCTTTGCATCCTCCTCACAACTCACAATCCCACCTAGTTTTGTGTCGTCAGCAAACTTGGAAATATTACATTTGGTTCCCTCATCCAAATCATTTATATATATTGTAAATAGCTGGGGCCCAAGCACTGATCCCTGTGGTACCCCCACTAGTCACTGCCCGCCATCCCAAAAAAGACCTGTTTATTCCTACTCTTGGTTTCCCGTCAGTTAACTAATTTTCAATCCATGGCAGTACATTACCCCCAATCCTATATGCTTTAATTTTGCACACTAACCTTTTATGTGGGACTTTATCAAAGGTCTTCCGAAAATCCAAATACATGACATCCACTGGTTCTCCCTTATCTATTCTACCAGTTACAATGAATCCCAATTATTACGGCCTTGGCCATAAACATCGGTAATCTCCCCTGTATATTGATGAGACAAACCAACTGGCAGACCCCTGAAACCTCCTCATGGCCCTCCAGTTGAGAACTCCTGCTACAATCGATCCAGATAAATACTCCAATAGATAGAGCATGCAGAAGGAAAACAAGGAGAGTCATATTGTGGGGATTTTTACACTAGATCCTTTCTAGAGTTCAGTATCTCTTCTCCAGTACATGGACCTTGTGTCCCATATGATCCAGGTGTGTTTTTTTCTGCCCAATATCTAAATAAACAATAGAAAGATTGAGGGATCATAACAGAGAACCTTTACTTAGTACACTAGCTACTAGAAAAGTTGTTGAGTCCAGTTCGTTAGATATATTCAAAAGGGAGTTAGATGTGGCTCTTACAGCTAAAGGGATCAGGGGGTATGGAGAGAAGGCAGGGGTGGGATACTGAAGTTGCATGATCAGCCATGATCATATTGAATGGTGGTGCAGGTTCGAAGGGCCACATGGCCTGCTCCTACACCTATTTTCTATGTTTCTACGTAGAAAGTATTACATGCCATCACGTAAATTCCACTTTCTTCAAAACTAAGCATAATCTCTTACCAGACCGAGGACATTCGGGCTCTGAACCCACAAGTGCTTTTATTTTCATAAGACAAGTAAATAAAAAGGTTTTTAAATTGTCTCTCTTTTCTCTCTCTCAATTTCATAACCTTTCTTTCCCTTTCTGTACCTGATTTGACATTAAAGTCACCATTACACTTCTAACTTACACTTCCTTGTTCAACCCTTGCGCTGTTAATTTCACAATCCTTCAATCTGATTGGTTAAGGAGATGCACCGTTGCTCGCTCTGTTCCCTCAGATCCCAGATGCCCTGTAGAAGGCGCTGCGCCGTTTTCATCTCGCACTTCCAGCAACTTGCAAGGCAAAATATCTGAGAGGTTAAATGGGCAAGGGCAAGTCTAACTAATGGCGGGTGGCGTTTATTGACCTGCCTGCCACAGCAATTTTTAGGCCATTGTCACTAAACGGATAGATGCATCTATTAGAAGGTTAGAACTACCCATGGCTATATTTTATGAAGACAATCAGTACAGCCTTGGAGATTGGAGCTGATTTGTTGACATGCTGCAAATATTGCCTAGTTCAACAAATTATGCAAAATTGTCTCAACTATAAATGGAGTTTTGAACATAAAATGAATTCTTTAATAAAGCCTTTCCTGCTAACATTCCTAACACTGGCCGTCAAAGAAGACTGTAGCCAATCAATAACCTGTTTCCTATACAAAAGGTCTCAGATACAGCCGTCAATCAAATCCATTACTAAGGACTGGGCCTAACTCTTTGACCCTGTCAAAGAGGATAGGACAGCCTCAGCAGTTATATGGAGATAAACAGCAGTAGATGACTGCCTCACTCATAACTACATTAGAATCAACAGCCATTCATCAATATTGGCAATGGTAAAGATGTCGTTGAATTGACTGGGGCCGTTCAATCACAATTAACACCTCACGAGCCCTTGTAGCCAAATTGTCATGTCTAAACTGAATAATTTTCTGTTGAGAAATACTTTGTGATACATGCTGTTTCTAGGAATACACATTTAAGAGGCAAAAATCCATTTGGTCACAGAGATGGAAAAGGGTTAACATTGAGGGCAAAATGTGCAAACTCCCCCTCTACGTATGGTTAGAGAAGATCATTCAAATGAGGAGTTTAAGTTCATGCAGTAATTTGACAAAGACAAGGAGAGACGCAAGGACTCAATGAAACTTGCTTGCTAAGACTTGAGCTGAAGTTTATGAATGGTGGTGACAATGAGAGCACCAAATCAATCCTCAAAGTGAAAGACGTATGGATTTGAATTTCAGCAGGCTAAGCAACAGCCATTACGATCCTCCAACCTTATTTTCCCACTCAACCCCAGAAAGAGAACTTTGAAAATAAAAAAACATTGGCTTTATGGTGTTTTTACTAAATATCAGAATTATGGAATGATACAGCACAAAAGGATATTCAGCTCATCGTGCCTGTGCCAGCTGTGAGCTATCCAACTAGTGCTACTCTCTGTTCTTTCCCCTTAGCCCTGCAATTTTTTCCCCCTTAAAGTATATATCCAATTCCCTTCTGAAATTTACTATTCAATCTGCTCCCTCCACCGTTTCAGGTAGTACATTCCAGATCACAAAAACTCGCCGTGTAAAAAAAATTGTTCCCTCATATTGCCTCTGGTTCTTTTGCCAATCACCTTAAATCTGTCCCTTCTCGATCCTGATCCTTCTGCCACTGGAAAGTTTTCCTTATTTGCTTTACTAAAACTATTAATGATTTTGAGCATCTCTATCAAATCTCCTCTTGACCGTCTCTGGTCAAAGAGATCAACCCCAGATTCTCCACATAACTGACGTCCCTCATATCATTCTCGTAAATCTCTTCTGCACCCTTTCTAAAACACAATTTCAGCCATTGATAAAGCTTTTTAAAAAAACACTGTTGGCCAATCACATTATAATCAAGCTGCAACATACTCTAATGGTTTTATTATATCATCTGAATCCCTTGAATGCACTCCAATTATTTATGTATAGTTCTTTCCAATATATGCTTACAATATTCCTGAAATATTACACAAATGTAAAAAAATACTTTTACACAGGTCTGTGCTTTCCATTATAATGGCTGTTGCAAAGTTCCTCTGTTGTTTAACAGAAAGGGAGCGTTTTATAGAAGATGTTACACAAGTAAAAGTGGAAAAAGTAGGAGAATAGCATCAAAAGGGAACGGTCAAATAGTAAATCAGGCGGCAAACTGGTAGAAGCAAATAACAAGAGAGCGTACAGGTGCAAATTTTACAGCAGTATATTGTGATGGCGGACCAGTTCAAGATAGCCAGTTAATTGAAAGGCTTGATGAAAACTAATAATGATTAACAGATTTAATATTATTTTCCTTTACATGAGCGATGTTGTGGTTTAATCTATTAGTTTCCCCTTCCCCACCAGGAACCCATTTTGCAGCTTTATATAAAAACAGAAAATGCTGGAAATATTCAGCAGGTCAGGCAGCATCTGTGGAGAGAGAAACAGAGTTAACGTTTCAGGTCGATGACCATTTGCAGCTCAATATTGCTGATCTGTCCACAATACAAGTCAATGCCAATTGTAAACTCATCAGGAGGCAATTTGGAGCAGTTTGGAAAGGGGGCAGAGCAATGTGATTAGACAATTCCATTCCACTCCTGAAACCAGAATTCCAATCCAGCCCAGAGCTGGCTGGATGAAACATTCCTTTATGTAATCTGCTGGCTGGCTAGATGGAATGACAAATAAGTTTTAGCATTCTCAATGAACTTCATGATAGCCATGGGCTACAACAACTTGTATGTATATAGCGCCTTTAATGTGGTTAAAATGTCCCAAGGTGTTTCACAGGAGCATTAAACAAATTTGACACCAAGCCACATAAGGAGATATTAGGGCAAATGACCAAAACTTGGTCAAAGAGGTAGGTTTTAAAGAGTGTCTTAAAAGGAGGAGAGGTAGAGAGGCAGAGAGGTTTAGGGAGGGAATTTCAGAGCTTAGGGCCTTGGGAGCTGAAGGCATAGCTACCAATGGTGGAGCGATTAAAATTGAGGATGCTCAAGAGGTCAGAATTGGAGGAGTGCAGCTATCACAGAGAGTTGTAGATCTGGAGGATATTACAGATAGGGAAAACAAGTATGAGAATTTAAAAATCAAGGCGTTGCTTGACTGGGAACCAATGTAGGTCAGCGAGCATGATGGGTGAATGGGACTTGGTGCAAGTTAGGAGATGGGCAGGAGTTTAGGAAGGCAGCAGATGAGCTGAAGCAGGGGCGGTGACGGGCGATGTTACCGAGGTGGAAATAGATGGTCTTAAGTGATTGCTCATCTCGGGGTCAAATATGACAACAAGGTTACAAACAGTCTAGTTCCATCTCAGACAGTTTCCAGGAAGAGGGATGGAGTCAGTGGCTAGGGAACAGAGTTTGTGGCGGGACCGAATATTTAGTTGGAGGAAATTTCTGCTCATACAGTACTCGATGTCGGACAATTTAGAGATAATGCAGGGGTCGAGACAGGTGGTGGTGAGTTAGAGCTGATTGTCATCAGCATACATGTGGAAACTGGCTCTGTATTTTCGGATGATGTCGCTGAGGGCCAGCATGTAGATGGGAAATAGGAGGGGACCAATGGTAGATCCTTGGGGGGAACACCAGAGGCAACAGTGCAGGAACGTAACTGGATCAATAAGAATGGAACCAGACCGGTGCAGTCCCACCCAGCTAGATGACGTTGGAGAGGCATTAGGAGAAGGATGGTGTGATCAACCATGTTGTTGATACGGATTCTTTTTCCCTCAATCTGTTTCAGCGAATACACTGACACACGAACACCTTGCCTTTTCTGTAAAGGACCTTTATTGAAGATTCTCCGGCCGGGACTTGTCAAGACAAAGGAACACTCTCAATCAGAGCCTGTTTACCTTCCCCGGACATGTCCCTTTTCAGCGCGAAAAGCACAGTAGATATACATTTTCAAAACAGAACACATTTGATTAGCACTTGGTCTATCCAATCCCTTTCTGCCTCCCCCCCCCCCCCCCCCCCCCCCGAGTACGTCCAATGGCAGGCAAGAAAGTCTCCCAATTAGGGCTGGTGTCAGGTAGGTTAGTTATAGCTTTGCTACACTGTCTTCCCTTATCAGTAAAGAACCCAATTAGTTTCTCTTCCTCCTGATCAGTAGAAGCTATTACTTTTCCCTTCCTATCTAGAATTGCTTTCTTTCTTTGTGCTGCCTTGGGCTTTCTCATGACCAGTGTCTAACCTCAACTTCAACTCTTGGTAACCCCTTTTTTTTTCTGTTGATTCTGCAGTTGTCTGTATCGTGACCATTTCTTTAGCTATTTTCCCATGATTCCCTATCTCCATCCTTTTGCCACCTTCTCTAGCCATCTACCACTTTCGCAAACCTTTTACACATTCTCAATGTCAAACCACGCCCTAATTCAGAACTAAATAACAGTATTGCGCAGACAAGCTACAAAATGGATGATATATGAAATGGATAAATGCCACAGAGGGTATGAGGAGACATTTTATCCACATAAATGGTAGTGGAAGTCTGGAATTTCCCCCACCTCCCGCCGAAAACAGGCTGTAAATGCTGGGTCAATTACAATTTCAATATTTTTATTGGCTAATGATATCAATGGATAAGAATAAAGAAACGGAAATGGAGTCATGACCTAATTGAATTACAGAACAGGCTCAAAGGGCTGAATTGCCTGAAACTGTTACTATGTATGGGAAATGTATAAATGTCACACAGTTGTAGTATTGAGTATTCATCGGAAGTTGGGGCTGAGGCACAATATTGAGGAAACATAGTAACAGGTTTCACTCTGCACCTAAAAGCAATATACCGCAGATGTTGGAAGTCTGAAATAAAAACAGAAAACATGGGAACACTCAGCAGGTCAGGCAGCATCTGCAGAGACAGGAATGTCGGTTTAACGTTTCAGGACAATGATCTTTCGATGACGATGCAGTCCCCTCTACAAATCGGAGAGACAAGCATAGATTGGGTAAACGGTTTGCTGAACATCTCTGTTCTGTTCGCAAGTGCTATTGTGAGGTTCCAGTCGCTTGCTCCTTCAATTCTCTGTCCTTGGCCTCCTACACGGTTTATGATGATGCTCAACACAAGCTCGAGCAATAGCTCATCACCTTTCCACTAGGCATTTGACAGCCCTCTGGCCTCGACGTTGACTTTAACAACTCAAGACCTTAAACACAGCTCCTATTTTCTCTCTGATAACAGGTGCTGGTAATGCAGGATGGGTGCATCAGCGCTTCTGGGAATGTGGGCAGTTATGGGTTGCTGCTTGGGATAGGAATCCCCCTATCAGTCGGTACACGGTCGGCGGGGTGGTCTGCACCCCTAGGGTCTACCTGCTTTTTTATTTCGCCACACTCCTGGGCCACTGGAGCCTTCTCCACTTTGACAGATTTTCCATGCTTCTCTCCCCGCTACTGTAACCATTCATACATTCTCAGGGTTTCAGATACATTTTTTGTTTCTCTAATTTCTCTCATTATTGCTTCCTTTTGGAGGATAGTAATAAAACCCAGGAGGACATAGACAGACTGGTGAAATGGGCAGACACAAGGAAGATGAAATTTTATGCACAGAAGTATGAAGTGATGCACATTTTGGATGGAAGAATGAATGAAGAGGCAATATAAATTAATCTTAAAACAATTTTAAAGGGGTTGCAAGCAGAGAGAGACCTGGGTGTTCATATGCATTTTTTTTTAAAAAGGTGGCAGTACAATTTGATAAGGCTGTAAATAAAACCCACACGAGCCTCCTCCCACCCCTCTTCATCTAATCCCATCAACATATCCCTCCATTCCTTTCTCCCTCATGTGCTTATCTAGCTTCTTCTTAAATGCATCTATGATAGTTGCCTCAACCACTCCATGTGGTAACAAGTTCCACATTCTACCCACTCTCTGGGTAAAGAAGTTTCTCCTGAATTCCTTATTGGATTTAATAGCGACTATTGTCTATTTATGGCCTCTAGTTCTAGTCTCTCTTCCCTGCTCCCCCCTCCCCCACCCCACCCTACATAAACGTGGAAACATCTTCAATACGTCCTGGTGCATGAAACACAAAAGGATAGTATGCAAGTACAGCAAGTGATCAGGAAGGCCAATGGAATATTGGCCTTTATTGCAAAGGGGATGGAGTATAAAAGCAGGGAAGTCGTGCTACAGTTATACAGGGTATTGGTGAGGCCACACCTGGAATACTGCGTACAGTTTTGGTTTCCATATTTAAGAAAGGATATACTTGCTTTGGAGGCAGTTCAGAGGTGGTTCACTAGGTTGATTACAGAGATGAGGGGATTGACATGAGGAAAGATTGAGTAGGTTGGGCCTCAGAAGAATGAGAGGTGATCTTATCGAAATGTATAAGATTATGAGGGGGCTTGACAAGGTGGATGCAGAGATAATGTTTCCACTGATGGGGGAGACTAGAACTAGAGGGCATGATCTTAGAATAAGAGGCCGCCCATTTAAAACTGAGATAAGGAGGAATTTCTTCTCTTAGAGGGTTGTAAATCAGCGGAATTCACTGCCTCAGAGAGCTGTGGAAGCTGGGACATTGAATAAATTTAAGACAGAGATAGACAGTTTCTTAACGATAAGGGAATAAGGGGTTATGGGGACTGGGCAGGGAAGTGGACCCGAGTCCATGATCGGATCAGCCATGATCGTATTAAATGGCGGCACAAGCTCGAGGGGCTGTATGGCCTACTCCTGCTCCTATTTCTATGTTCTTATGTCTACCCTATGAAACCCTTTCATAATCTTAAAGACCTGAGTCAGGTCACCCCTCAGGTGTCTCTTTTCTAGAGAAAAGAGTCTCAGCCTGTTCAATCTTTCCTGATCGGTATAACCTCTCAGTGTTTCACTCTGCACTCAACTGTTATACTTGAACTCAGGAATGCTCAAATTTGATACTGGGTGCCGAAAATGGAAAGTGTTCTATTACCTAGTACCAACATCATATTGACCACAAAAATACTGAAATAAAAAAGTTAAATAAAATGAATAGCTCCTCCAAATTATGGATTTCCTGGACATCAGCTCACATAAATGCATTGAAGTTTAGGTCCTATATTTACAGTCTGAATTACACAATTCATGACAATTTTGAAAAGTTATTGACTTAACTCTGCCAGCCTTGGACTTGTAAAGTGCCGTTGCATTTGACCAAACAAGCTATGATTTCACAATAACTGTACCACTGTGTTACCTACCTACAGTGACCACATAAACACTTCTGTATTAACCCCAACAGCCAAAAATCAAGGTTATTTATTAGTAATGATATTGCTCGCAAAGTCTGGGAGAGATTGACTTTTCCCACAGAGCACATTCGCCTAATTAAAAAGAATCAACGAATCTATTAAATAATGCAACATTGTTCTTATTGACAGATTATTTAAATCAATCAATTTCACCACAAAGCTAGTGTTAGCACTTGGCAAGCAGCTACCGATTGCTGCAATGAGTAAAATGGGGTTTTCAATGAATTAATCATACACAGCCACAAGAGTATTAAAACAAATGATTTCTCACACCTTTAGCTCAGTTAACCAAGGCAAAATGCGTCATTTTTTTTTCTCTTATTCCCACACCTCGATATCAAAAATGTCACACAAGCTTGGTAAAGTCCAAATACCATCTACAGAATTTGGTCACAATTCATTTCAGGCCGCAACGTGAGTCTTCTAAAGAGCTTGAGAAATTGCAAAATCAATACTGAAGAACCATGACCAATCCCAGATCTCGTCAGTGTTCCAAAAATGCACAATAGGATATATTATGTATAATCAATTATCTATGGCTAATGTATTAAAAGTCTTGCATACAATAAACACCTCCTAAAATATTCTCTGTCACACTTTGTTGATTGCTGCTGTTTTACTTTGAGTTAAATCAGAACTGATGGGATAAGGAACAAACAAATCAAAATCAAGAAAAATTGAGGGAAAATTGTCAATGAAAAACTAAGGACTAAGAAAAACAAGAAACTCTGAAATGACCAGTCAGGAGACCCTATCAAAAATATGTTTAATAAAAAAAGGTAAACCAAATTAAAAAGATTGTGTGCCATTTTTTTCAGTAGCTGAAATTTCTAATGTCCCAAATAAGGTTATAAACAAAATAAAAATTACACATTTCAGAACTAAATGTACATATTAAATTATATTTTGTGTGTTTTAATACCTTCCCTCAGGTTTTTACTTGAAGATCTTCACCAAATGCCTAGGTTTGGACTTGATATTTCACTCACGCAAATTGCTGTTGATTTGGGTTGACTTTCCCATCGACTGGAGTGAGGTCCATGCAGTGCCTATATTTAAACGGCCAGAACCGGGAAATTACTGGCTTATTCGTTTTACTTCAGTTATACCCAAGTTGCTAAAAGGGATAATTAGAGATACACAGTACAACCACCATTAGAGGAGGGGTTATTTAAACATTTCAACATTGCTTCTAAGCCCGGTCTCACAAACCAGGTTGATTTTTTTGAGGAATTTACTAGGTTGGTGGATGTTGGTAGCCTGGTCAACAATGTATATCTTGATTTGCAAAAAGTCTTTAATGAGGTGCTGCACAAAAGCTACTAAATAAAATGCAACTTCTATGGGATTAGTGGGTAGATTTTGGGTTGGATAAAAGAACAGGTTGCATTTGAGTAGGTAGGTTAATTATTAATATTAGTGATTCTGCAAGACTATCCAGAACACTGTCCAGTTTTGGTTCTTTCACATGACAGCTGCTATAGAGGCCCTGGAAAAGGTTTCAGGGAAGGCCACTAGATTGATACTTGGTTCATAGACCATTAGTTACCACAATACAGCTCTTCACTCTAGAAAAGCGGTGGAGGAAATAAGAGGTTTGACTGAGTTATTTAAAACAACGAAAGGATTAGACTCATTCCACATGCATAGGTTATTTGAGCTGGATAGGTAAGGGAGGATTAGGGGACATGCATACAAGTTATGCAAGCATAGAATGGTTAGATTTTAGGAAGTGCTTTTTTTCCAGAGATCAAAATCGTGGAACAAGTTGTGAATACATGCGGTGAGTACAGATTCGCTACAAGTAAAAAGAAAAAAAGACTTGCATTTATATAGCGCCTTTCACGATCACTCGACGTCTCAAAGCACTTTACAGCCAATGAAATACTTTTGGCGTATAGTCACTGTTGTAATGTGGGAAATAAGTAGTCAAAAGGGAGCTGTACGAGTTCCTGGTTGGCCAACATATGATAATATAAAACTTAGGTAGGTATTAGGGGCAGAAGGGGGTGTATCTCCTAGAACATGTTGGGTTGGAGAGTTGGTTCTTAATTTAGCATAAGGGTTTTTCTTTTTCTCTCTTCCAATTTGCATGGCTTACATGTGGTGTTGGGGGGGGGGGGGGGGCAGAGAGAAAGAGGAGGGAGAATGGAGATGATGCCATGTAGAAGTCACACGATTACAGCATAAAACAGGCTTGATGGGCCAGCTGGTGGGTTCCTGCCTTTCATTTTCACATTGTCAAGAAAACAAGCAGGATGTGTGCTGGCAAAAGCGTTAAGATAGCTTTCAACCCTCCATTCGCCACAACATCTCTGCAGCTGACAATCTGCTCATGCCCCCAGTAGAACACTTACTCTCCCAACTCTTTGTTCCCCTGGCATAACCCCCAAACTTGCGTCCTTAAGTTCAAAGGGTACAGACTTGAATGTAAATGGCGCACAATTACGTGGCCGGGGTGGGGTTGTTTTGTGGTGTTGTAAATCCCTTGTATCTGGTGTTTTAGGCTTAATTTGATGTACTTGGCTGGCGCTTGGATTATATTCTGCACACCCAAGTGAGAAAAGTGTGCGACAGCCAGACAGCAACAGAGGTGGAAGACCAAGACAGAGAGAGTGACATAAAAGGAATCTGAACATAGAAAGCAGAAAGTTTACAGAAAGAGATGGCACTGTATTGTCCTCTAACTGACCAATACCATTGGAGATATGTTAGTAATTATAAATATCCCTTTTACTGTGCTCAATGTCTTCAAATGAAGCACTATTACAATAGTAGCCTTTGAAAATACTTAGTATCTTAAAGACTACGGGGTAGAGTTTCCGCTAGTTTACATCAGTAATATCAGCGGAATCTGAGCGGAATCGGAAGAACCAGCGCAAAAGATCAGGGAATCTTAAACATAAGTGAGTTATGCCAAAAACCACGTAGGTTCGTGTTTTATGCTGGTTTAAGATTCAATTCGCTGGATCATGCTCTGCCCACAAAACTGGCCAGTCGCCCAGGTCGACATTGCAAGATTCTGCCGATTGGGGAAGGCTCTTCAAATTGTGCTAATTTTCTTAGGCACACAGGCACTAGTAGGCACATATTTACTAAGAAATTGAAAATAGTACAGTAAATGGTTAAGTATAGTTTTTTTTGTTAGTCATTTTAAATCAGGTAGAGGACGACTGGACGCTTATTAAAAATGCTTATTTTTTTATGGTAAACCCATTTATAGCTGTATTAATAAAACTGGGCCAGGTTACCACACTTAAATACATTTTAATGGAAAGAAAACAAAAACGATTACCGGTACGTTCTCTTAAAGTGCCCAATTGCGCTGGTTCATTTAAGATTTTACATTTGCTAATGAGTTTTACCGGAAACTTGAACTGTAATCTAACCAGCACGATTCTGAGTGCATTTTCCCCAACTGTATCCAAAGCTGAAACTCTAGCAGCCTGTAGCAGTTTGTAACTCAACTGAATATAAAAAGTCATGACCCATGTAGTGTTCACTTTTCTCACACTGCGCTCTCTATTCAGCATAGTGCTTCTGTAGAATATCAGTAAAAAAGCAAAATAAATGCTCTGAAAACAAAAAACTTTCAAATGTAAATACTATATCGAGAGACACTGATTACAATGGGTGAACCAAAACCATTTGGATTTGACTTCCATCTTTATAGTACATTATTTAATGTTCAATAACCAGCTTTCTTTAAAAAAAACTTTTTTTTAAACCAACACTATTGTACCATTTTCAGACAACTTTTTAAAAATTATCTTCCTTTTTGGAAACTCCCACACTAAAATGAAAGATGGGGAATGTGTTCCAAGGCCACTGGGAACACAGTACAGTAACTGGCCCTGCAAGATGAATCAGTAGTCATGACGACTCCGGGCTCTTATCCCCATCTGTTCCTTGTATTGTACCAGGTGACTTGATTACAATCAGGAATTCACCATGCAAGAATTGCAAGTAATATCCCAAATCCCAACATATTTTTTGTCACAGGAAGTTTTCAATTCAATCTTATAGGAAAGTCTATACAAGAAAACGATTTAACAAAATCTCAACAGCACACCCACTTTTTTTTTGTATTTAACATTCTACGACTGGTCTGAAGGAACGGTTTCCACGGAAGCACTTATGATGTGCAGCTGCTACACTAAAAACAGAGATGGGGACATATGTTTGGCTCAGCTTCATGGCTCTGCCTTTGACTTACTCTATAAGTACAATATTGAAGCTGGAACAATCCAAATTTTCAGCACATTCATTGCAACTGTTCTGCAATACGATCAAACAGTTTGCCTATTTACTAACTTCTTTCAGCACCAAAGCAAGACCATAATTCTTTAACATGCAATAGATGATAGTTTTAGTTTGCAGCAACTTTGGGTAGCAAAATTGTAATATTACTGCCAATTACATATGTTCTATGACCATTCTCTGCTTAAAGTAGTGCCTTATAAGCCAGATTCATTCAAAGAACTGTACTAGGTTAGCTGATTCATCAGCAGGTCTAGGGTAGGGAGAAAAAAAACACGCCTGACTGACTCCTCCTGGAAACACATAATTGGATGTTATGTCATACCAGGACAGAAGCAGGCTGAGCTTCAATACCTAACAGTTAAATATTCTTACACTTGCAGTCTATGTTCACATATGAAAAATGGTCACTTGTAACAGAGGGTGACTACGAATCACAAAGAATTAATGGCTTCAGCGCAGGAGCAAGAAAATTAGTTGGAAGGGGAAAATGTGAATTCTGTACAACAACAACTTTTATTTATATAGCACCTTTAACGTAGTAAAACGTCCCAAGGCACTTCACAGCGGTGTTACAAGACAAAACAGGTAAATTTGATATCAAGCCACAAAAGAAGAAATTAAAGGCAGACGACCACAAGCTTGGTTAAAGAGGTGAGTTTTAAGGAGCGTCTTAAAAAGGAAAGAGAGGTGGAGAGGTTTAGGGAGAGAGTTCCAGCGCTTAGGGCCCAAACATCGACCACCAATGGTTGAGCAATTATAATGAGGGATGTTCAAGAGATCAGAATTTGAGGAGCGCAGACATCTTGTGGGGTTGTGAGGCTGAAAAAGATTAGTGATATGGTGATTTGTAAACAAGGATGAGAATTTTGAAATCGAGGCGTTGTTTAACCTGGAGCCAATGTAGGTCAGAAAGCACAGGGTGATGGGCGATCATGACTTGGTGCGAGTTAGGACATGGGCTGCTGAGTTTTGGATGACCTCAAGTTTACATAGTGTGGAATGTGAGAGGCCAGCCAGGAGTGAGTTGGAGTAGTAAAGTCTAGAGGTAACAAAGGCATGAATGAGGGTTTCAGCAACAGAAGAGCTGAAGCAGGGGTGGAGGCGGGCCATGTTACGGAGATGGAAAAAGACGGTTTTAGTTATGCTGCGGATGTGTGGCTGGAAACTCATTTCAGGGTCAAATATGACACCTAGGTTACGAACAGTCTTGTTCACCCTCAGATTGATGCTAGGGAGAGGGATGGAGTCAGTGGTTAGGGAACGTAGTTTGTGCGGGGACCAAAGAAAATTGCTTCGGTCTTCCCAATATTTTATTGGAGAACATTTCTGCTCATCCAGTCAGACAAGCAGTCTGACAATTTAGATACCAAGTAGGGGTCAATTACAATGGAGATTAAGAAAGCAAGTGGTATGTTGTCCTTTATTACAAGAGGATTTGAGTATAAGAGCAAAGACGTCACTGCAATTATGTAGGGCGCTGGTCGCTGGTGAGACTGCACCTGGAATATTGTGTACAGTTTTAGTCTCCTTACCTAAGGAAGGATATACTTGCCATTGAGGGAGTGCAACGAAGGTTCACCAGACTGATTCCTGGGCTGGGGATAATGTCCTATGAGGACAGATTGAGTAGACTGGTCAGGTGGGCAGAGCAGTGGCAAATGGAATTTAATTCAGAGAAGTGTGAGGTAGTGCACTTTGGGAGGGCTAATAAGGAAAGGGTATGCACATTAAGCGGTAGGCCACTTAATAGAGTAGATGATGAACAAAGGCACCTTGGAGTGCTTGGCCACAGATCCCCAAAAGTAGCAGGCCAGGTGGATAAGAAAGCATACAGAATGCTTACCTTTATTGGCCGATGCCAAGAGCAGGGAGGTTACGCTTAAATTGTATAATACTCTGATTAGGCCACAGCTGGAGTACTGCATGCAGTTCTGGTCGCCGTATTATAGGAAGGACGTGATTGCACTAGAGGCGCTGCAGGGAAGATTTATCGGGATGCTGCCTGAAACGGAGAATTTTAGCTATGAGGACAGATTGGATAGGCTGGGTTTGTTCTCATTGGAACAGAGAAGGTTGAGAGGAGGTCTCATTGAGGTGTACAAAATTTTGAGGGGACTGGACATAGTGGATAGCAAGGGGCTATTTTCATTGGTGGAGGGGTCTATTAAGAGGGGGCATAGTTTTAAGGTGGTTGGTGGAAGGTTCAGAGGGGATTTGATGGGGGCTTCGTCATGCAGAGAGTTGTGGGGGTCTGAACTGACTGGAAGGGTGGTGGATGTAGAAACCCTTACCACTTTTAAAAGGTGGTTGGATAGGCACTTGAAGTGCCGCAGACTGTAGGATTACGGAACTAGAGCTGAAAATTGGGATTAGACTGGATAACCTCTTGTTGGCTGGTGCAGATATGATGGTAAGTACTGCAGGTAATCGAATACGGCCAGGATAACCTCCTGGACGGGTCGGAGAGGAATTTTCCCAGATTTTTTTCCCGGTTTTTGCCTCTACCAGGAGATTATATGGCTCCAGTTGGGGTAGAGTGTAGAATATTTCAGTGTAAAGGGTGTCGCAGTTATGTGGGGCAGACCAGTTGGGCTGGGTGCTCTTTACCTTTCTGCCATTGTTCATAGGTTTATATGTAACCTTCAGGGCTGCTAACCAAGGGCCGTACGGCTCATTGTCGGCCGGCGCGGACACGATGAGCCGAAATGGCCTCCTTCCGCATTGTAAATTTCTATGTTTCTATATTCTCATTGATCTCAGGTGATCTTATTGAAACATACAAAATTGTTACATGGCTTGAGAGGGTAGATGCAGGGAGGATGTTTCTTCTGGCTGAGGAGTCTAGAACCAGGGGGTCACAGTCTCAGAATAAGAGGTTGGTCATTTAGGACTGAGATGAGGAGAAACTTCTTCACTCAGAGGGTGGTGAATCTTTGGAATTCTCTACCCCAGAGGGCGGTGGAGGCTCAGTCTTATATTCAAGACATAGTTCAATAGATTTTTGGACATTAAGGGAATCAAGGGATATGGGGATAATGCAGGAAAGTGGAGTTGAGGTAGAAGATCAGCCATGATTTCATTGAATGGCAGAGCAGGCTCAAGGGGCGGAATGTCCTACTCCTAATTCTTATGTATCAGAGCAAATACAAAATAAGTAACATGACCATATTAGCAAAACAATTGCATCAATTTATTTTTGATCTTATTTATCAATAGCACAATTACTATTTTTTTTAAATTCACTCAGACCTGGCTGGTAAGGCCAGCATTTATTGCCCATCCCCAATTGCCCTTGAGATGGTGGTGGTGAGCCACCTTCTTGAATCGCTGCAGTCTGTATGATGACGGTACTCCCACAATGCTGTTGTTAGGTAGGGAGTTCCAAGATTTTGACCCAGCAACGAAGAAGGAATAGCATCATGATTATGTTTGACTTGGAGGAGAACCTGGGGATGGTGCTGTTTCATGCAATTGCTACCCTTGTCCTGCTAGGTGGTGGAGGTCACAAGTTTGGGGGGTGCCGTCAAAGCTATGGCAAGTTACTGCAGAGCATCCTATGTTGACTGTATAAACCCAGACTAAACAGGCTAGGGTTTTATTCATCATTGATATTATCATTATTGTACCACTACAGGACATAGTGAACTGTTCTCATTTTATTAAAATTATAAAATTGCTCTTTTTAGTTACACATATATTGCTAACATTTTTTAGACTAGGTTATTTTCAATTTCTAAACAGTAAATTTAGAATGCATTATAAACTAATATTCTAGGTTAGATTATTGGTTAATAAATGATCTGAACCTACAAAATGAAAGCTTTTGCACAGATGAACCCATAACAATATGAATAACTTTTGATTTATCTATAGCATCACATCCTCAGGACGTCCCAATGCGCATTAAATCCAATGGATTACTTCTGAAGTACAGTCACCGTTATGTCAATAAATACAGCAGTCAATTTGCATACAGCAAGGTCCCAGAAAATGAGAAGAATGTTGGCCAAGACAACAGAAAGCTCCTTGTTCCACAAAAAAAAATGCCATAGGATCATTTGCATCCAGGGGAGCTTACTTTAATGTAAAAAACATCTTCCAATCTGCAGTACTCTTTGCATAAGAGTAAAAATGGGAAATGTGACCCTTCCCTAACAGCAGTTCAAACACCTAAATGTGAGATATACTTCTAATGGAAGACAACCTGAATCTTCATTAAAGATGTACATGACCAAATCCACAACAAACATTGATTCATTGCTACAACACACATTGCCTGAACCAGTTTATTTAATTCCTATTTTAACAGTTTAAGTGGAGTTCAGTTTTACAACAACTGATTTCAAGTAAGTTTGTTTGTCCCCAAATCTTAGCTCAAAGAACTTGCAGTGTAGATGAGGTTTTCTAAATTTGCACATGAAAGTTCTGCAAGAAAGGTGCAATAACATAAATACCATTTAAATCAAACATCTTCATCAGGAAACTTTGCTATGGGCATGTCCTTTATTGAAGTACTGCAACCACAAATCAAGGGGCAAAAAACATTTAATTATTTTTTTCACTGAAAAATCAATAAGCACACTTTTTATACGCTGCATGGAAAATTTGACAAGTCTCGATTTGCTTTTGGATCTAGATTGGGACTATTCCGAAAATGCAGTTTAGAACAAACATCGTGGCCTAAAAAAAATCTACTATACTTTTACTTAAAAATACAATTGAAAAGTACTGTATACCAACAGGCTTCACAAGCGTTTTTAAAGTAACGGCAAGCCGTACAGGCACGTTTAGCAAACCCAGCTGTTAAAAAAAAAGAGTATTTTTAAACTATACTCCTGTTATCAAGGTTCAGAGTTTTTACAAAAATATAAAAGCAAACTCTACAAACATTAAGATTTTAGCAACAAAGTTGTTACACCAAGTATATATTTTAGTAATTATTATGTATGCCTTCCTTGGCACCAAACTTCAGACATTTCGAAAATAGCAGACATTAAATAATTAACATACTGGAAGTACAAAGCAGGTCCATCAGTATTTGAAAACAAAAAACGTTCGGCTAATGTTTCATGAAAAGACCCTTTATGTTAGCTTTGTTCTCACGGTCTCTACCCAAAACATTAACCCTCTCATGTTTTCAGCAGTTGACTGACAGTCCTGAATTTTTTGTTTTAACTTCAGATTAAGTTATTTCTTTTTAAAATCTGCTATCCAGATCAGCGCCCCGCCAGAGAAAAATGGCACGGTCTGTCCATTTAAGAACGCCAGCTACGGCAGAAATATTTGTTGTAATATTATTCCTATCACCCACACCTGGCCCTTAGTCAGCCTGCAGCCGGAACTGAGCTGGTGTGGAGTTAAAGTGGGGGCATTGTGTACTTTTACAACCAACCGCACTTGATGCGCGGACCCGCCCTCCTTTCAGTCCGATTGGACCGATTCCATCCCACGTTCTTTTTGAACAGCTGTTGCCTTCACCATTGGTCAAAACGTACGTCAATCATCTATAAAAAGCCCGCCTCTCCCCTGAAGTCCTTCCGTTTAACGAGGTTAGGTGTAGGCCTCCAGTATTGTATCAATCAGACCGCGTATTTTTTTAAAACAAAGGCAGAAATTTTGTCGCATCTAACGGAAACCGAATAAAACAAATCAGACCTCCCGGTCCTTCAGGCCCAAGAGCAGCACCTCCTCCATCAGGGTCAAGCGAGTCTCTTTGGAGTCGCATTTCTCGTCTTCATGGTCCTGCTCATCCCTCTGGTCCTCGTCGTCGTCGGGGATTTTTTCCGCGTTTCTGGAAGCTTCGGTTTTCCTCTGGACGAGACCGGAGCTCCTCTGGGTCAGACTCGACATGGCTCGAGGAGGGTCGGAGGCGGCTGCTGCTGCTTTTCTCTTGTCAGCAGTGAGGCTTCATAAATTTAAAACGGAGGGGAGCGGTTGTTTTCGCTCAACGCCGGCGGTGGGGGTGAAAACTCCGGGGGAGCGACGAAGCTCGAAACTGGGTTACTTTTCACCAATATGGCGGCGGCGGCGGAGGCAGCGAGTCGGCCCGCGTGACGTCACAGTGGGATGTGGCAGCCGCCGAGACCTTAAAGTTGGAGGCAGGGAGCTCTGCTCGAACAGGGGCGGGGCGGGGCCGGGCCGGTGTGCTGGGGCTCGCAGCGGGGCCAGGCCAAGATCGGGCTCCAATACAGATGGGGCGGGAGCTCAGAAGAAATAGGAGTGCGAGAAGGCCATTTGGCCCTCGATCCTGCTCCCCATTTAATAATATCATGGCTGAAATGGTCATGGATTCTGCTCCACTTCCTTGCCTGCTCCCCATACCCCTTTGTTCCCTTATCGTTCAAAAATCTGCCTTAAATATATTCAATGAGCCAGCCTCCAGCTCTCTGGGACACAGAATTCCATAGATTTATAACCTTCAGAAGAAATTTCTCCTCATCTCAGTTTTAAATGGGCGAGCCCTTGTGAGACTATGTCCCTTAGTTATAGTTTCCCCTAT
This sequence comes from Pristiophorus japonicus, assembly GCF_044704955.1. Lineage (NCBI taxonomy): Eukaryota > Metazoa > Chordata > Chondrichthyes > Pristiophoridae > Pristiophorus > Pristiophorus japonicus. Next base: position 86,569,253 of record NC_091978.1, on the reverse strand, counting down.
GAGTGGAAATACCCTCTCTGCATCCACCTTGTCGAGCCCCCTCATTATCTTTTATGTTTCAATAAGATCACCTCTCATTCTTCTGAACTCCAATGTGTATAGGCTCAACCTATCTTCATAAGTCAACCCCCTCATCTCCGGAATCAACCTAGTGAACCTTCTCTGAACAGCCTCCAATGCAAGTACATCCTTAAATATGGAGATCAAAACTGTACGCCGTACTCTGTGTGGCCTTACCAATACCCTGTACAGTTGTAGCAGAACTTCTGTGCTTTTATACTCTATCCCCCTTGCAATAAAGATCAACATTCTATTTGCCTTCCTGATTACTTGCTATACCAGCACACTAACTTTTTGTGTTCATGCACAAGGACCTCCAGGTCCCTCTGTACTGCAGCACTTTGCAATTTTTCTCTCTTTAAATTATAATTTGCTTTTCTATTTTTACTGCCAAAGTGGATAACCTCACATTTTCCCACATTATACTCCATCTGCCAAATTTTTGCCCACTCACTTAGCCTGTCTACATCCCTTTACAGATTTTTTGTTTCCCCACAATTTGCTTTCCCACCCATCCTTCTATCATCAGCAAACTTGGCTACATTACACTCAGTCCCTTCATCCAAGTCACTAATATAGATTGTAAATAGTTCAGGCCCCAGCACCGATCCCTGCGGCATCCCACTAATTACTGTGTGCCAACCGGAAAATGACCCATTTAACTCTTTTAGAGTCTACCTGCAAAACATAAACATTAAACTGTGCCACCCGACCTGGGTGACACACCAGACATTTACAAGGCCCTTTTTTTCCTTTTTTTTTTTGGGGCACTAAAATCACAATTTCTCCGGTGCCCCCTATAAAAGGGAAGGGGACACTAAACCCATTTATCCCGACTCTCTGTTAGTTAGCCAATCCTCTATCCATGCTAAAATATTACCCCCAACCCCGTGAGCTTTTATCTTGTGCAGTAACCTTTTATGTGACACCTTATCGAATGCCTTCTGGAATTCCAAATACACCACATCCACTGGTTCCCCCTTATCCACGCTGCTCGTTACATCCTCAAAGACTCCAGCAAATTTGTCAAATGTGATTTCCCTTTCATAAAACTATGCTGGCTCTGCTTGATTAAATTATGTTTTTCCAAATGTCCTGCTACTGCTTCCTTAATAATGGATTTTAGCATTTTCTCAACGACCAATGTTAGGCTAACTGGTCTATAGTTTCCTGCTTTCTGTCTGGCTTTTTAAAATAGGGGCATTACATTTGCGGTTTTCCAATCTGCTGGGACATCCCCAGAATCTAAGGATTGTTTGTAGATTATAACGAAGTCATAACGGGGAACAAAGAAATGGCGGACCAATTGAACAAGTACTTTGGTTCGGTATTCACTAAGGAGGACACAAACAACCTTCCGGATATAAAAGGGGTCAGAGGGTCCAGTAAGGAGGAGGAACTGAGGGAAATCCTTATTAGTCGGGAAATTGTGAAGGGGAAATTGATGGGATTGAAGGCCGATAAATCCCCAGGGCCTGATGGACTGCATCCCAGAGTACTTAAGGAGGTGGCCTTGGAAATAGCGATGCATTGACAGTCATTTTCCAACATTCCATTGACGCTGGATCAGTTCCTATCGAGTGGAGGGTAGCCAATGTAACCCCACTTTTTAAAAAAGGAGGGAGAGAGAAAACAGGGAATTATAGACCGGTCAGCATGACCTCAGTAGTGGGTAAAATGATGGAATCAATTATTAAGGATGTCATAGCAGTGCATTTGGAAAGAGGTGACATGATAGGTCCAAGTCAGCATGGATTTGTGAAAGGGAAATCATGCTTGACAAATCTTCTGGAATTTTTTGAGGATGTTTCCAGTAGAGTGGACAAGGGAGAACCAGTTGATGTGGTATATTTGGACTTTCAGAAGGCTTTCGACAAAGTCCCACACAAGAGATTAATGTGCAAAGTTAAAGCACATGGGATTGGGGGTAGTGTGCTGACATGGATTGAGAACTGGTTGTCAGACAGGAAGCAAAGAGTAGGAGTAAATGGGCACTTTTCAGAATGGCAGGCAGTGACTAGTGGGGTACCGTAAAGTTCTGTGCTGGGGCCCCAGCTGTTTACACTGTACATTAATGATTTAGACGAGGGGATTAAATGTAGTCTCTGCAAATTTGCGGATGACACTAAGTTGGGTGGCAGTGTGAGCTGCGAGGAGGATGCTATGAGGCTGCAGAGTGACTTGGATAGGTTAGGTGAGTGGGCAAATGCATGGCAGATGAAGTATAATGTGGATAAATGTGAAGTTATCACTTTGGTGGTAAAAACAGAGAGACAGACTATTATCTGAATGGTGACAGATTAGGAAAAGGGGAAGTGCAACGAGACCTGGGTGTCATGGTACATCAGTCATTGAAGGTTGGCATGCAGGTACGGCAGGCGGTTAAGAAAGCAAATGGCATGTTGGCCTTCATAGCGAGGGGATTTGAGTACAGGGGCAGGGAGGTGTTGCTACAGTTGTACAGGGTCTTGGTGAGGCCACACCTGGAGTATTGTGTACAGTTTTGGTCTCCTAACTTGAGGAAGGACATTCTTGCTATTGAGGGAGTGCAGCGAAGGTTCACCAGACTGATTCCCGGGATGGCGGGACTGACCTATCAAGAAAGACTGGATCAACTGAGCTTGTATTCACTGGAGTTCAGAAGAATGAGAGGGGACCTCATAGAAACGTTTAAAATTCTGACGGGTTTAGACAGGTTAGATGCAGGAAGAATGTTCCCAATGTTGGGGAAGTCCAGAACCAGGGGTCACAGTCTAAGGATAAGGGGTAAGCCATTTAGGACCGAGATGAGGAGAAACTTCTTCACCCAGAGAGTGGTGAACCTGTGGAATTCTCTACCACAGAAAGTTGTTAAGGCCAATTCACTAAATATATTCAAAAAGGAGTTAGATGAAGTCCTTACTACTAGGGGGATCAAGGGGTATGGCGAGAAAGCAGGAATGGGGTACTGAAGTTGCATGTTCAGCCATAAACTCATTGAATGGTGGTGCAGGCTCGAAGAGCCGAATGGCCTACTCCTGCATCTATTTTTCTATGTTTCTGTGTTTAGACACGAGGATGCAAGCCATCAAGTCCAGGGGACTTGTCCGCGTTTAGTCCCATTATTTTACCGAGTACTGCTTCTTTAGTGATACTGATTGTATTAACTTCCTCCCTCCCTATATATAGCCCCTTGATTATCCACTATTGGGATGTTTTTAGTATCTTCTACCATGAAGACCGATACAAAATATTTGTTTAACATCTCTGCCATTTCCCAGTTCCCCATTATTAATTTCGCAGTCTCATCCTCTAGGGGACCAACATTTACTTTAGCCACTCTTTTCCTTTTTATGTACCTGTAGAAACTCTTACTATCTGTTTTTATATTTCATGCTAGTTTATAATCTATCTTCCCTCTCTGTTATTTTTTTAGTCATTCTTTGCTGGCTTTTAAAAGTTTCCCAATCCTCTGGCCTCCCACGAGTCTTGGCCACATTATATGCCCTTGTTTTCAATTTGATACCATCCCTTATTTCCTTAGTTAGCCACAGATGGTTATTCCTTCTCTTACAGTTTTTCCTTCTCATTTGAATATATTTTTGCTGCGAGTTATGAAATATCTCCTTAAATGTCTGCCACTGCTCATCAACCATCCCATACTTTAATCTATTTTACCAGTCCACTTTTGCCAACTCTGCCTTCATACCTTTGTAGTCTCCTTTATTCCAGGACACTGGTTTGAGATCCAACTTTCTCACTCTCCAATTGAATTTGAAATTCAACCATGTTATGGTCACTCATTCCGAGAGGATCCTTTACTCGGAGATCGTTTATTGATCCTGTCTCATTACACAGTACCAGATCTAAGATAGCCTGCTCCCTGGTTGCAACATAGAAATATAGAAATTAGGTGCAGGAGCAGGCCATTCGGCCCTTTGAGCCTGCACCACCATTCAATAAGATCATGGCTGATCATTCAACCTCAGTACCCCTTTCCTGCTTTCACTCCATACCCCTTGATCTCTTTAGCCGTGAGGGCCATATTTAATACCCTTTTGAATATATCTAACGAACTGGCCTCAACAACTTTCTGCGGTAGAGAATTCCACAGGTTAACCAATCTGAGTGAAGAAGTTTCTCCTCATCACAGTCCTAAATGGCTTACCCCTTATTCTTCGACTGTGACCCCTGGTTTTGGAACTGCCCAGCAACGGGCACATTCTTCCTGCCTCTAACCTGTCCAATTCTGTCAGAGTTTTATATGTTTCTATGAGATCCCCTCTCATTCTTCTAAACTCCAGTAGATATAAGCCCAGTTGATCCAGTCTCTCCTCATATGTCAGTCCTGCCATCCCGGGAATCAGTCTGGTGAACCTTCGCTGTACTCCCTCAAGAGCAAGAACGTCCTTTCTCAAATTAGGAGACCAAACTGAACACAATATTCCAGGTGAGGCCTCATCAAGGCTCTGTACAACTGTAGTAAGACCTCTCTGCTCCTATACTCAAAACCTCTCACTATGAAGGCCAGCCTTCGTCACCGCCTGCTGTACCTGCTTGCCAACCTTCAATGACTGATGTATCATGATATCCAGGTCTCTATGCACCTCCTCTTTACCTAATTTGTCACCATTCAGATAATATTCTATCTTCCTGTTTTTGCCACCAAAGTGGATAACCTCACATTTATCCACATTACACTGCATCTGCCATGCATTTGCCCACTCACCTAACCTGTCCAAATCACCCTGCAGCCTCTTAGCATTCTCCTCACAGCTCACACCACCACCCAGCTTAATGTCATCTGCAAACTTGGGAGATATTACATTCAATTTCTTCATCTAAATCATTGATGTATATTGTAAATAGCTGGGGTCCCAGCACTGAGCCCTGCGGCACTCCACTAGTCACTGCTTGCCATTCTTAAAAGAACCCGTTTATCCCGACTCTCTGCTTCCTGTCTGCCAACCAGTTCTCTATCCACATCAGTACATTACCCCCAATACCATGTGCTTTAATTTTGCACACTAATTTCTCTTGTGGGACCTTGTCAAAAGCCTTTTGAAAGTCCAAATACACCACATCCACTGGTTCTCCCTTGTCCACTCTACTAGTTACATCCTCAAAAAATTCTAGAAGATTTGTCAAGCATGACTTCCCTTTCATAAATCCATGATGACTTGGACCAAACCTGTCACTGCTTTCCAAATGTGCTGCTATTTCAGCTTTAATAATTGATTACAACATTTTCCCCACCACCGATGTCAGGCTAATTCCCCGTTTTCTCTCCCTCCTTTTTTTAAAAGTGGTGTTACATTAGCTACCCTCCAGTCCATAGGAACTGATCCAGAGTCAATAGAATGTTGGAAAATGATCACCAATTCATCCACTATTTCTAGGGCCACTTCCTTAAGTACTCTGGGATGCAGCTGATCAGGCCTTCAATCCCATCAATTTCCCTAACACAATTTCATGACTAATAAGGATTTCCTTCAGTTCCTCATTTTCGCTAGACCCTCGAACCCCTAGTATTTCCGTAAGGTTATTTGTGTCTTCCTTAGTGAAGACAAATCCAAAGTATTTGTTCAATTTCTTTGTTCCCCAATATAAATTCACCTGATTCTGACCGCAAAGGACCTACGTTGGTCTTCACTAATTTTATTCTCTCCACATATCTATCGAAGCTTTTGCAGTCAGTTTTTATGTTCCCTGCAAGCTTCCTCTCATTCTCTATTTCCCCCCACCAAATTAGACCCTTTGTTCTCCTCTGCTGAATTCTAAATTTCTCCCAGTCCTCAGGTTTGCTGCTTTTTCTCGCCAATTTATATGCCTATTCCTTGGATTTAACACTATCCCTAATTTCCCTTGTTAGCCACGGTTGAGCTACCTTCCCCATTTTATTTTTTACTCCAGACAGGTATGTACAATTGTTGAAGTTCATCCATGTAATCAATAAATGTCTGCCTTTGCCTATCCACCGTCAAACCTTAAAGTATTATTTGCCAGTCTATCCTAGCCAATTCATGTTTCATACCATCGAAGTTACCTTTCCTTACATTCAGGACTCTAGTTTCTGAATTAACACTGTCACTCTCCATCTTAATAAAGAATTCTAACATATTATGGTCACTCTTCCCCAGGGGGCCTCGCACAACAAGATTGCTAATTAGTACTCTCTCATTGCACACACCCAGTCTAGGATGGCCAGCTCTCTAGTTGCTTCCTCGACATATTGGTTTAGAAAGCCATCCCTAATAAACTCCAGGAAATCCTCCTCCACCGCATTGGTGCCATGTAGATTAAAGTCGCCCATGATAACTGCTGTACCTTTATTGCACACATCCCTAATTTCTTGTTTGATGCCACCCCAACTTCACTACTACTGTTTGGTGCTCTATACACAACTCCCACTAGCGTTTTCTGCCCTTTGGTATTCCGCAGCTCTACCCATACAGATTCCACATCATCCAAGCTAATGTCCTTTCTTACTATTGCGTTAATTTCCTCTTTAACCAGCAACGCTACCCCACCTCCTTTTCCTTCCTGAATGTTGAATAGACCTGGATATTGAGTTCCCAGCCTTGGTCACCCTGGAGCCATGTCTCCGTAATCCCAATTATATCATAATCGTTAATAGCTGCCTGTGCAGTTAATTCATCCACCTTATTATGAATACTCCTTACATTGAGGCACAGAGCCTTCAGGCATGTCTTTTTAACACTCCTTGTCCCTTTCGAATTTTCCTGTAATGTGGCCCTTTTTGATTTCTGCCTTGGGTTTCTCTGCCCTCCACTTTAACTATTCTCTTTTCTATCTTTTGTTTCTGCCCCCATTTTACTTCCCTCTTTCTCCCTGCATAGGTTCCCATCCCCTGCCATATTAGTTTAACCCATCCCCAACAGCACTAGCAAACACTTCCCCCTAGGCCATTGGTTCCGGTCCTGCCCAGGTGCAGACCATTCTGCAATGTACTGTTCAAGGAAACTATCCCAGATACACTCTTCCTCTTGGAGAAGAATGACCATAATATGGTAGAATTCTTCATTAAGATGGAGAGTGACACAGTTAATTCAGAGACTAGGGTCCTGAAGTTAAAGAAAGATAACTTCGATGGTATGAGATGTGAATTGGCTAGGATAGACGGGCGAATGATACTTAAAGGATTAACAGTGGATCGGCAATGGCAGACATTTAAAGATCACATGGATGAAATCCCTGTCTGGCGTAAAAATAAAACGGAAAAGGTGGCTCAACCGTGGCTAACAAGGAAAATTAGGGATAGTGTTAAATCCAAGGAAGAGGCATATAAATTGACCACAAAAAGCAGCACACCTGAGGACTGGGAGAAATTCAGAATTCAGCAGAGGAGGACAAAGGGTTTAATTAGGAGGGGTGAAATAGAGTATGAGAGTAAGCTTGCAGGGAGCATAAAAACTGATTGCAAAAGCTTCTATAGGTATGTGAAGAGAAAAAGATTAGTGAAGACAAATTTAGATCCCTTACAGTCAGAATCAGGTGAATTTATAATGGAACAAAGAAATGACAGACCAATTGAACAAATATTTTGGTTCTGTCTTCACTAAGGAACACAAAAATAACCTTCCGAAAATACCAGGGGACCGAGGGTCTAGTGAGAAGGTGGAACTGAAGGAAATCCTTATTAGTCAGGAAATTGTGTTAGGGAAATTGATGGGATTGAAGGCCGATAAATCCCCAGGGCCTGATAGTCTGCATGCCAATGTACTTAAGGAAGTGGCCCTACAAATAGTGGATGCATTATTGGTCATTTTCCAACATTCTATAGACTCTGGATCAGTTCCTATGGATTGGAGGATAGCTAATGTAACGCCACTTTTTAAAAAAAGGAGGGAGAGAGAAAACAGGAATTATAAACCGAAAAGGGAGGGTGAACAGCCAGTTGTCGTGGTGCACATAGATACCAACAACATAGGTAAAAAACGGGATGAGGTACTATTGAGACGAATTTAGGGAGCTAGGAGCTAAATTAAAAAATAGGACCTCACAAGTAGTAATCTCAGGATTGCTACCAGTGCCACATACTAGTCAGAGTAGGAATTGCAGGATAGCCGAGATGAATATGTGGCTTGAGTGGTGAAAAAGGGAGGGATTCAAATTCCTGGGTCATTGGAGCCGGTTCTGCGGGAGGTGGGACCAGTACAAACTGGCCGGTCTGCACCTGGGCTGGACCGGAACCAATGTCCGAGGGGGAATGTTTGCTCGTGCTGTTTGGGAGGAGTTAAACTAACATAGCAGGGGGATGGGAACCTATGCAGGGAGACAAAGGGAAATAAAATGGAGGCAGAAGCAAAAGAAAGAAAGGAGAATAGTAAAAGTGGAGGGCAGAGAAACCCAAGACAAAAAACAAAAAGGGCCACATTACAGCAAAATTCTAAAGGGGCAAAGTGTGTTAAAAAGACAAGCCTGAAGGCTCAGTGCCTCAATGCGAGGAGTATTCAGAATAAGTTGGACGAATTAACTGCGCAGACAGCAGTTAACGGATATGATGTCTTTGGCATCAAGGAGACATGGCTGCAGGGTGACCAAGGCTGGGAACTCAACATCCAGGGGTATTCAACATTTATTAAGGATAGGCAGAGACAATATGGATAGGAAGGGACAATATGTATGAAGATAAAGGGGCTGCAGGAGGGGTCAAAACTAAAAATCATGGTTTAAAAACTAGTATTAAAATACTCTACCTAAACACACGCAGCATTTGAAATAAAGTAAATGAGTTGACGGCACAAATCATTACAAATGGGTATGATTTGGTGGCCATTACAGAAACGTGGTTGCAGGGTGGCCAAGACTGGGAATTAAACATACAGGGGTATCTGACAATTCTGAAGGATAGACAAGAAGGGAAAGGAGGTGGGTAGCTCTGTTAATAAAGGATGATATCAGGGCAGTTCTGAGAGATGATTATTGGCTCTAATGAACAAAATGTTGAATCATTGTGGGTGGAGATTAGAGATAGTAAGGGGAAAAAGTCACTGGTGGGCATAGTTTATAGGCCCTTAATAATAACTTCACGGTGGGGCGGACAATAATCAAGGGAATAATAGAGGCATGTGAAAAAGGAATGGCAATAATCATGGGGGATTTTAACCTACTTATCGATTGATCAAATCAAATCGCACGGGGTAGCCTGGAGGAGGAATTCATAGAATGCATACGGGATTGTTTCTTAGAACAGAACCTACAAGGGAGCAAGCTATCTTAAATCTGGTCCTGTGTAATGAGACAGGAATAATAAACGATCTCCTTGTAAAAGATCCTCTCGGAATAAGTGATCACAGTATGGTTGAATTTGTAATACAGATTGAGGGTGAGGAAGTAGTGTCTCAAACGAGCGTACTATGCTTAAACAAAGGGGACTACAGTGGGATGAGGGCAGAGTTAGCTAAAGTAGACTGGGAACATAGACTAAACGGTGGCACAATTGAAGAACAGTGTTATACTTTTAAGGAGCTCTTTCATAGTGCGCAACAAAAATATATTCCAGTGAAAAAGAAGGGCGGTAAGAGAAGGGATAACCAGTCGTGGATAACCAAGGAAATAAAGGAGAGTATCAAAATAAAAACCAATGCGTATAAGGTGGCCAAGGTTAGTGGGAAACTAGAAGATTGGGAAAATTTTAAACGACAGCAAAGTATGACGAAGAAAGCAATAAAGAAAGGAAAGATAGATTACAAAAGTAAACTTGCGCAAAACATAAAAACAGATAGTAAAAGCTTTTACCGATATATAAAAAGGAAAAAAGTGACTAAAGTAAATGTTGGTCCTTTAGAAGATGAGAAGGGGGATTTAGTAATGGGAAATGTGGAAATGGCTGAGACCGTAAACAATTATTTTGCTTCGGTCTTCACAGTGGAAGACACAAAAACCATGCCAAAAATTGCTGGTCACGGGAATGTGGGAAGGGAGGACCTTGAGACAATCACTATCACTAGTGGGGTAGTGCTGGACAGGCTAATGGGACTCAAGGTAGACAAGTCCCCTGGTCCTGATGAAATGCATTCCCAGGGTATTAAAAGAGATGGCAGAAGTTATAGCAGATGCATTGGTTATAATCTACCAAAATTCTCTGGACTCTGGGGAGGTACCAGTGGATTGGAAAGCAGCTAATGTAACGCATCTGTTTAAAAAAGGGGGCAGACAAAAGGCAGGTAACTATAGGCCGGTTAGTTTAACATCTGTAGTGGGGAAAATGCTTGAAGCTATCATTAAGGAAGAAATAGCGGGACATCTGGATAGGAATAGTGCAATCAAGCAGACACATCATGGATTCATGAAGGGGAAATCATGTTTAACTAATTTACTGGAATTCTTTGAAGATATAACGAGCATGGTGGATAGAGGTGTACCGATGGATGTGGTGGGGGGTTTCGATTTCGATTTCGATAAAGTGCCACACAAAAGGTTACTGCAGAAGATAAAGGTACGTGGAGTCAGCGGAAATGTATTAGCATGGATCGAGAATTAGCTGGCTAACAGAAAGCAGAGAGTCGGGATAAATGGGTCATAGAAACATAGAAACATAGAAAATAGGTGCAGGAGCAGGCCATTCAGCCCTTCTAGCCTGCACCGCCATTCAATGAGTTCATGGCTGAACATGAAACTTCAGTACCCCCTTCCTGCTTTCTCGCCATAACCCTTGATCCCCCGAGTAGTAAGGACTTCATCTAACTCCCTTTTGAATATATTTAGTGAATTGGCCTCAACTACTTTCTGTGGTAGAGAATTCCACAGGTTCACCACTCTCTGGGTGAAGAAGTTTCTCCTCATCTCGGTCCTAAATGGCTTACCCCTTATCCTCAGACTGTGACCCCTGGTTCTGGACTTCCCCAACATTGGGAACATTCTTTCTGCATCTAACCTGTCTAAACCCGTCAGAATTTTAAACGTTTCTATGAGGTCCCCTCTCATTCTTCTGAACTCCAGTGAATACAAGCCCAATTGATCCAATCTTTCTTGATAGGTCAGTCCCGCCATCCCGGGAATCAGTCTGGTGAACCTTCGCTGCACTCCCTCAATAGCAAGAATGTCCTTCCTCAAGTTAGGAGACCAAAACTGTACACAATACTCCAGGTGTGGCCTCACCAAGGCCCTGTACAACTGTAGCAACACCTCCCTGCCCCTGTATTCAAATCCCCTCGCTATGAAGGCCAACATGCCATTTGCTTTCTTAACCGCCTGCTGTACCTGCATGCCAACCTTCAATGACTGATGTACCATGACACCCAGGTCTCGTTGCACCTTCCCTTTTCCTAATCTGTCACCATTCAGATAATAGTCTGTCTCTCTGTTTTTACCACCAAAGTGGATAACCTCACATTTATCCACATTATACTTCATCTGCCATGCATTTGCCCACTCACCTAACCTATCCAAGTCACTCTGCAGCCTAATAGCATCCTCCTCGCAGCTCACACTGCCACCCAACTTAGTATCATCCGCAAATTTGGAGATACTGCATTTAATCCCCTCGTCTAAATCATTAATGTACAATGTAAACAGCTGGGGCCCCAGCACAGAACCTTGCGGCACTCCACTAGTCACTGCCTGCCATTCTGAAAAGTACCCGTTTACTCCTACTCTTTGCTTCCTGTCTGACAACCAGTTCTCAATCCACGTCAGCACACTACCCCCAATCCCATGTGCTTTAACTTTGCACATTAATCTCTTGTGTGGGACCTTGTCGAAAGCCTTCTGAAAGTCCAAATATACCACATCAACTGGTTCTCCTTTGTCCAATTTACTGGAAACATCCTCAAAAAATTCCAGAAGATTTGTCAAGCATGATTTCCCTTTCACAAATCCATGCTGACTTCGACCTATCATGTCACCATTTTCCAGATGCACTGCTATGACATCCTTAATAATTGATTCCATCATTTTACCCACTACTGAGGTCAGGCTGACCGGTCTATAATTCCCTGTTTTCTCTCTCCCTCCTTTTTTAAAAAGTGGGGTTACATTGGCTACCCTCCACTCCATAGGAACTGATCCAGAGTCAATGGAATGTTGGAAAATGACTGTCAATGCATCCGCTATTTCCAAGGCCACCTCCTTAAGTACTCTAGGATGCAGGCCATCAGGCCCTGGGGATTTATCTGCCTTCAATCCCATCAATTTCCCCAACACAATTTCCCGACTAATAAAGATTTCCCTCAGTTCCTCTTCCTTACTAGACCCTCTGACCCCTTTTATATCCGGAAGGTTGTTTGTATCCTCCTTAGTGAATACCGAACCAAAGTACTTGTTCAATTGATCCGCCATTTCTTTGTTCCCCGTTATGACTTCCCCTGATTCTGACTGCAGGGCACCTACGTTTGTCTTCACCAACCTTTTTCTCTTTACATACCTATAGAAACTTTTGCAATCCGCCTTAATGTTCCCTGCAAGCTTCTTCTCGTACTCCATTTTCCCTGTCCTAATCAAACCCTTTGTCCTCCTCTGCTGAGTTCTAAATTTCTCCCAGTCCCCAGGTTCGCTGCTATTTCTGGCCAATTTGTATGCCACTTCCTTGGCTTTAATACTATCCCTGATTTCCCTAGATAGCCACGGTTGAGCCACCTTCCCCTTTTTATTTTTACGCCAGACAGGAATGTACAATTGTTGTACTTCATCCATGCGGTCTCTAAATGTCTGCCATTGCCCATCCACAGTCAACCCCCTAAGTATCATTCGCCAATCTATCCTAGCCAATTCACGCCTCATACCTTCAAAGTTACCCTTCTTTAAGTTCTGGACCATGGTCTCTGAAATTACTGTTTCATTCTCCATCCTAATGCAGAATTCCACCATATTATGGTCACTCTTCCCCAAGGGGCCTCGCACAATGAGATTGCTAATTAATCCTCTCTCATTACACAACACCCAGTCTAAGATGGCCTCCCCCCTAGTTGGTTCCTCAACATATTGGTCTAGAAAACCATCCCTTATGCACTCCAGGAAATCCTCCTCCACCGTATTGCTTCCAGTTTGGCTAGCCCAATCTATGTGCATATTAAAGTCACCCATTATAACTGCTACACCTTTATTGCATGCACCCCTAATTTCCTGTTTGATGCCCTCCCCAACATCCCTATTACTGTTTGGAGGTCTGTACACAACTCCTACTAACGTTTTTTGCCCTTTGGTGTTCTGCAGCTCTACCCATATAGATTCCACATCATCCAAGCTAATGTCTTTCCTAACTATTGCATTAATCTCCTCTTTAACCAGCAATGCTACCCCACCTCCTTTTCCTTTTATTCTATCCTTCCTGAATGTTGAATACCCCTGAATGTTGAGTTCCCAGCCCTGATCATCCTGGAGCCACGTCTCCGTAATCCCAATCACATCATATTTGTTAACATCTATTTGCACAATTAATTCATCCACCTTATTGCGGATACTCCTTGCATTAAGACACAAAGCCTTCAGGCTTGTTTTATTAACACCCTTTGTCCTTTTAGAATTTTGCTGTACAGTGGCCCTTTTTGTTCTTTGCCTTGGGTTTCTCTGCCCTACACTTTTCCTCATCTCCTTTCTGTCTTTTGCTTTTGGCTCCTTTTTGTTTCCCTCTGTCTCCCTGCATTGGTTCCCATCCCCCTGCCATATTAGTTTAAATCCTCCCCAACAGCACTAGCAAACACTCCCCCTAGGACATTGGTTCCAGTCCTGCCCAGGTGCAGACCGTCCGGTTTGTACTGGTCCCACCTCCCCCAGAACCGGTCCCAATGCCCCAGGAATTTGAATCCCTCCCTGCTGCACCACTGCTCAAGCCACGTATTCATCTGCGCTATCCTGCGATTCCTACTCTGACTATCACGTGGCACTGGTAGCAATCCCGAGATTACTACTTTTGAGGTCCTACTTTTTAATTTAGCTCCTAGCTCCTTAAATTCGTTTCGTAGGACCTCATCCCTTTTTTTGCCTATGTCGTTGGTACCAATGTGCACCACGACAACTGGCTGTTCTCCCTCCCATTTCAGAATGTCCTGCACCCGCTCCGAGACATCCTTGACCCTTGCACCAGGGAGGCAACATACCATCCTGGAGTCTCGGTTGCGGCCGCAGAAACGCCTATCTATTCCCCTCACAATTGAATCCCCTATCACTATCGCTCTCCCACTCTTTTTCTTGCCCTCCTGTGCAGCAGAGCCAGCCACGGTGCCATGAACTTGGCTGCTGCTGCCCTCCCCTGATGAGTCATTCCCCTCAACAGTACCCAAAGCGGTGTATCTGTTTTGCAGGGGGATGACCGCAGGGGACCCCTGCACTACCTTCCTTGCTCTACTCTTCCTGCTGGTCTTCCATTCCCTATCTGGCTGTGGACCCTTTCCCTGCGGTAAGACCAACTCACTACACGTGATACTCACGTCATTCTCAGCATCGTGGATGCTCCAGAGTAAATCCACCCTCAGCTCCAATTCCGTAACGCGGACCGTCAGGAGCTGGAGGCGGATACACTTCCCGCACACGTAGTCGTCAGGGACACCGGAAGCGTCCCTGAGTTCCCACATGGTACAGGAGGAGCATAACACCCGACCGAGCTCTCCTGCCATGTCTTAACCCTTAGATACACTTAAACTGGTAATAACAATGTTAAAAGTTACTGACTAATATAAGAAGAAAAAGAAAAACTACTCACCAATCACCAGCCAATCACTTACCCCCTAGGCTGTGACGTCACCTTTGTTTTTTTGCCTTCTCCCTGTAGCTGCACCGGTACGCCTCTCACCGACCCCGGACTCGCGCTGCTCCGAGCTCCCGCCTCCTCGACTCCCGCTGGCCTTTATAGGCCTCTCACCGACCCCGGACTCGCGCTGCTCCGAGCTCCCGCCTCCTCGACTCCCGCTGGCCTTTATAGGCCTCTCGCCGACCCCGGACTCGCGCTGCTCCGAGCTCCCGCCTCCTCGACTCCCGCTGGCCTTTATAGGCCTCTCGCCGACCCCGGACTCGCGCTGCTCCGAGCTCCCGCCTCCTCGACTGACTGCTTTTCAGGTTGGAAATCGGTGGTTAGTGGTGTGCCACAGGGATCGGTGCTGGGACCACAACTGTTTACAATATACATAGATGACCTGGAAGAGGGGACAGAGTGTAGTGTAACAAAATTTGCAGATGACACAAAGATTAGTGGGGAAGCGGGTTGTGTAGAGGACACAGAGAGGCTGCAAAGAGATTTAGATAGGTTAAGCGAATGGGCTAAGGTTTGGCAGATGGAATACAATGTCGGAAAATGTGAGGTCATCCATCTTGGGGAAGAAAACAGTAAAAGGAAATATTATTTGAATGGGGAGAAATTACAACATGCTGCAGTGCAGAGGGACCTGGGGGTCCTTGTGCATGAATCCCAAAAAGTTAGTTTGCAGGTGCAGCAGGTAATCAGGAAGGCGAATGGAATGTTGGCCTTCATTGCAAGAGGGATGGAGTACAAAAGCAGGGAGGTCCTGCTGCAACTGTACAGGGTATTGTTGAGGCCGCACCTGGAGTACTGCGTGCAGTTTTGGTCACCTTACTTAAGGAAGGATATACTAGCTTTGGAGGGGGTACAGTGACGATTCACTAGGCTGATTCCGGAGATGAGGGGATTACCTTATGATGATAGATTGAGTAGACTGGGTCTTTACTCGTTGGAGTTCAGAAGGATGAGGGGTGATCTTATAGAAACATTTAAAATAATGAAAGGGATAGACAAGATAGAGGCAGAGAGGTTGTTTCCACTGGTCGGGGAGACTAGAACTAGGGGGCACAGCCTCAAAATACGGGGGAGCCAATTTAAAACCGAGTTGAGAAGGATTTCTTCTCCCAGAGGGTTGTGAATCTGTGGAATTCTCTGCCCAGGGAAGCAGTTGAGGCTAGCTCATTGAATGTATTCAAATCACAGATAGATAAATTTTTAACCAATAAGGGAATTAAGGGGTATGGGGAGCGGGCGGGTAAGTGGAGCTGAGTCCACGGCCAGATCAGCCATGATCTTTTTGAATGGCGGAGCAGGCTCGAGGGGCTAGATGGCCTACTCCGGTTCCTAATTCTTATGTTCTTATGTTCTTATGTCCAGAGAGGAAAAGGAGGCGGGGTGGCATTGCTGGTTAAAGAGGAAATTAATGTAATAATAAAGAGGGACATTAGCCTGGATGATGTGGAATCGGTATGGGTGGAGCTGCAGAATACCAAAGGGCAGAAAATGCTAGTGGGAGTTGTATACAGACCACTAAACAGTAGTAGTGAGGTTGGGGACAGCATCAAACAAGAAATAAGGGATGTGCAATATAGGTACAGCAGTTATCATGGGCGACTTTAATCTACATATTGATTGGGCTAACCAATCTGGTAGCAATACGGTGGAGGAGGATTTCCTGGAGTGTATTAGGGATGGTTTTCGAGACCAATATGTCGAGGAACCAACTAGCGAGCTGGCCATCCTAGACTGGGTGATGTGTAATGAGAAAGGACTAATTAACAATCTTGTTGTCGAGGCCCCTTGGGGAAGAGTGACCATAATATGGTAGAATTCTTTATTAAGATGGAGAGTGACACAGTTAATTCGGAAACTAGGGTCCTGAACTTAAGGAAAGGTAACTTTGATTGTATGAGGCGTGAATTGGCTCGAATAGACTGGCAAAGGATACTTAAAGGGTTGACGGTGGATAAGCAATGGCAAACATTTAAAGATCACATGGATGAACTTCAGCAATTGTACATCCCTGCTTGGAGTTAAAATAAAACGGGGAAACTAGCTCAATCGTGGCTAACAAGGGAAATTAAGGATAGTGTTAAAACCAAGGAAGAGGCATATAAATTGGCTCGAAAAAGTAACAAACCTGAGGACTGGGAGAAATTTACAATTCAACAGAGGAGGACTAAGGATTTAATTAAGAGGGGGAAAATAGAGTACGAAGGAATCTTGCACGGACCATAAAAACTGACTGCAAAAGCTTCTATAGATTTGTGAAGAGAAAAAGATTAGTGAAGACAAATGTAGGTCCCTTGTAGTCGGATTCAGGTGAATTTATAACGGGAAACAAAGAAATGGCAGACCAATTGAACAAATACTTCGGTTCTGTCTTCACAAAGGAAGACACAAATAACCTTCCGAATGTACTAGGGACAGTGGGTTCAGTCAGAAGGAGGAACTGAAGGATATCCTTATTAGGCGGGAAATTGTGTTAGGGAAATTGATGGGATTGAAGGCTGATAAATCCCCGGGGCCTGATAGTGTGCATCCCAGAGTACTTAAGGAAGTGGCCCTAGAAATAGTGGCTGCATTGGTGATCATTTTCCAACAATCTATCAAGTCTGGATCAGTTCCTATGGACTGGAGGGTAGCGAATGTAACACCACTTTAAAAAAAAGGAGGGAGAGAGAAAACTGGTAATTATAGACTGGTTAGCCTGACATCAGTCGTGGGGAAAATGTTGGAATCAATCATTAAGGATGAAATAGCAGCGCATTTGGAAAGCAGTGACAGGATCGGTCCAAGTCAGCATGGATTTATGAAAAGGAAATCATGCTTGACGAATCTTCTGGAATTTTTTTGAGGATGTAACTAGCAGACTGGACAAGTGAGAACCAGTGGATGTGGTGTATTTGGACTTTCAAAAGGCTTTTGACTAGGTCCTGCACAAGAGATTGGTGTGCAAAATCAAAGCGCATGGTATTGGGGGTAATGTACTGACATGGATAGAAAACTGGTTGGCAGACAGGAAGCAGAGAGTCAGGATAAACAGGTCCTTTTCAGAATGGCAGGCACTGACTAGTGGAGTGCCGCAGGGCTCAGTGCTGGGACCCCAGCTCTTTACAATATACATTAACGATTTGGATGAAGGAATTGAGTGTAATATCTCCAAGTTTGCAGATGACACTAAAATGAGTGGCAGTGTGAGCTGTGAGGGGGACGCTAAGAAGCTGCAGGGTGACTTGGACAGGTTAGGTGAGTGGACAAATGCATGGCAGATGCAGTATAATGTGGATAAATGTGAGGTTACCCATTTTGTGGGCAAAAACACGAAGGCGGAATAGTATCTGAATGGCGGCAGATTAGGAAAAGGGGAGGTGCAACGAGAGCTGGGTGTCATGGTGCATCAGTCATTGAAAGTTGGCATCCAGGTACAGCAGGCGGTGAAGAAGGAAAATGGTATGTTGGCCTTCATAGCTAAGGGATTTGAGTATAGGAGCAGGGAGGTCTTACTGCAGTTGTACAGGACCTTAGTGAATATTGTGTTCAGTTTTGGTCTCCTAATCTGAGGAAGGACGTTCTTGCTATTGAGGGAGTGCAGCGAAGGTTCACCAGACTAATTTCAGGGATGGCTGGACTGTCATATGAGGAGAGACTGGATCAACTGGGCCTTTATTCACTGGAGCTTAGAAGGATGAGAGGGGATCTCATAGAAACGTATAAGATTCTGACGGAACTGGACAGGTTAGATGCGGGAAGAATTTTCCCGATGTTGGGGATGTCCAGAACCAGTGGACATAGTCTTAGGATAAGGGATAGGCCATTTAGGACTGAAATGAGGAGAAACTTCTTCACTCAGAGAGTTATTAACCTGTGGAATTCCCTGCCGCAGAGAGTTGTTGGTACCAGTTCATTGGATATATTCAAGAGGGAGTTAGATATTGCCCTTACGGCTAAGGGGATCAAGGGATATGGAGAGAAAGCAGGAAAGGGGTACTGAGGGAATGATCAGCCATGATCTTATTGAATGACGGTGCAGGCTCAAAGGGCCGAATGGCCTACTCCTGCACCTATTTTCTATGTTTCTATGGGCCCAAGTTTCCACACGATAAAAAACGGGCGCCCTTCCAAGCTGGGCGCCCGTTTTTCGTGCCTAAAACGGCGCCGGAAAAAACATTCGCGATTCTGGAGAGCCCTGCAGCTCCTTGTCTGTTTGGCGCAGCGCCCAGGGAGGCGGAGCCTACACTCGCGCCGATTTTGTAAGTGGGAGGGGGCGGGTACTATTTAAATTTTTTTTTTTCCTGCCGGCAACCCTGCGCGTGCGCGTTGGAGCGTTCGCGCATGCGCAGTGTGAAGGAAACATTGGCACTCGCCCATTTTTGTAGTTCTTTGTAGCTGTTTAATTTTTGAACATTTTTTAATAAAAGCACATTGCCATCAGCACATCAGCACTGAGGCTTCCTGCAGCCTTCTCACTGTTTCCTTCCCGCCCGGCTTCCTCCCCCCCCCCCACTGCGTTCGGTCGATCGGGCCCGCACTCCCTCCCTCCCGCCGTATGGAACGTCTTCCTCCTCCCCCCCCGCTGCGTTCGGGCGGGCCCGCACTCCCTCCCTCCCTCCCGCCGTCTGGAACATCTTCCTCCCCCCCCCCCCCGCTGCGTTCGGGCGGGCGGGCCCGCAGTCCCTCCCTCCCGCCGTCTGGAACGTCTTCCTCCCTAACCCGCTGCGTTCGGGTGGTCGGGCCCGCACCCCCACCCTCCCACCGTCTGGGACGTCTTCCCGTCCGCCCCCCCCACCCCGCTGCGTTCGGGCGGGCGGGCGGTCGGTCGGTCGGGCCCGCACTCCCTCCCTCCCGCCGTCTGGAACGGCTTCCTCCTCCCCCCCTGCCGTCGGGAACGAACGAACTAACTTGTGAGGCTGGCTGAAGCACTTTCACATAGGTAGGAAGATGGTTTATTTAATCTTTTCTTTGCTTATAAATGTTTATTCAGGTTGGATTTATTTGTATAATATTTGTATAAGTATAAATAAGGATTTATTGTAGAATTTAATGACTTCCCTTCCCCCCCCCCCCGCCCCTCGCCCCCCCACCTCGTTCTGGACGCCTAATTTGTAACCTGCGCCTGATTTTTTAATGTGTAGAACAGGTTTTTGCAGTTCTACAAAAATCTTCACTTGCTCCATTCTAACTTAGTTTGGAGTACGTTTTCACTGTGGAAACTTTGAAATCAGGCGTCAGTGGCCAGACACGCCCCCTTTTGAAGAAAAAATTCTGCTCCAAAGTAGAACTGTTCTACCTGACTAGAACTGCAGAAAAAAAAATGTGGAGAATTGCGATTTCTAAGATAGTCCGTTCTCCACCAGTTGCTCCTAAAAATCAGGCGCAAATCATGTGGAAACTTGGGCCCTATGTTTCTATGTTTAGCCTGACATCGGTAGTGGGGAAAATGTTGGAATCAATTATTAAAGATGTAATAGCAGTGCATTTGGAAAGCAGTGACAGGATCGGTCTAAGTCAGGATGGATTTATGAAAGGGAAATCATGCTTGACAAATCTTCTGGAATTTTTTGAGGACGTAACTAGTAGAGTGGACAGGGAGAATCAGTGGATGTGGTGTATATGGACTTTCAAAAGGCTTTTGACAAGGTCCCACACAAGAGATTGGTGTGCAAAATCAAAGCACATGATATTGGGGGTAATGTACTGACGTGGATAGAGAACTGGTTGGCAGACAGCAAGCAGAGAGTCGGGATAAATGGGTCCTTTTCAGAATGGCAGACAGTGACTAGTGGGGTGCCGCAGGGTTCAGTGCTGGGACCCCAGCTATTTACAATATACATTAATGATTTAGACGAAGGAATTGAATGTAATATCTCCAAGTTTGCAGATGACACTAAGCTGGGTGCCAGTGTGAGCTGTGAGGAGGATGCTAAGAGGCTGCAGGGTGACTTGGACAGGTTAGGTGAGTGGGCAAATGCATGGCAGATGCAGTATAATGTGAATAAATGTGAGGTTATCCACTTTGATGGCAAAAACAGGAAGGCAGAATATCAGAATGGTGACAGATTAGGAAAAGGGGAGGTGCAATGAGACTTGGGTATCATGGTACATCAGTCATTGAAAGTTGGCATGCAGGTATAGCAGGTGGTGAAGAAGGCAAATGGCATGTTGGCCTTCATAGCGAGAGGATTTGAGTATTGGAGCAGGGAGGTCTTACTGCAGTTGTACAGGGCCTTGGTGAGCCACACCTGGAATATTGTGTTCAGTTTTGGTCTCCTAATCTGAGGAAGGACATTCTTGCTATTGAGGGAGTGCAGCGAAGATTCATCAGACTGATTCCCGGAATGGCAGGACTGACATTTGAAGAAAGACTAGGCTTATATTCACTGGAATTTAGAACAATGAGAGGAGATCTCATAGAAACATATAAAGTTCTGACAGGATTGGACAGGTTAGATGTAGGAAGGATGTTCCCAATGTTGGGGAATTCCAGAACCAGGGGTCACAGTCTAAGGATAAGAGGTAAGCCATTTCGGACCGAAAGGAGGAGAAACTTCTTCACTCAGAGAATTGTTAACCTCTGGAATTCTCTACCACAGAAAGTTGTTGAGGCCAGTTCGTTAGATATATTCAAAAGTGAGTTAAATGTGGCCCTTATGGCTCAACAGATCAAGGGGTATGAAGAGAAAGCAGGAATGGGGTACTGAAGTTGCATGATCAGCCATGGTCATATTGAATGGTGGTGCAGGCTCGAAGGGCGGAATGGCCTACTCCTGCACCTATTTTCTATGTTTCAAGGCTCCCCTTGCCAATTTGCTTCGTCCAATCAATATGAAGGCTAAAATTGTCCATGATTATTGCTGTTTCTTTTTACAAGTCTCCATTATTTCTTGATTTATACTCCATCCAACAGTGTAGCTACTGTTCGGGACCCTAAAGACTACGCCCACCAGCAACTTTTTCCCTTTATTGTTCCTTATCTCCACCCAAACTGATTCAACATCTTGATCTTCTAAGCCAATATCGTTTCTCACTAACGCACTGATCTCATCCTTTATTAACAGCGCTATGCCACCCTGTTTCCTTTCTGTCTGTCCTTCCAAATTGTCATGTACCCCTGAATATTTTGTTCCCAACCTTGGTCACCTTTCAACCACGTCTCTGTAAAGGCTATGAGCTCATACTCATTTGTATCTATTTGTGCCGTGAAATAGAATGCTGCCTGCATTCAGATAAAGTGCTTTTAAATTTGTTTTTTTTACCATTTTTTCCTGCTTTGACCCCACTTTCTGATTCACCTTGATGTTTATACATTCTGTCCCTTCCTGTCACGCTCTGGTTTTCATTTCCCCAAGCTCTACCCTGCTCTATTGCCTTCTCCTTATTCTTAACTTTTTACATTTTTGCTCACCTGAATCCCCCCCACCCCCCCACACTAATTAGTTTAAAGCCCTCTCTACAGCCCTAGTTATTTGATTTGCCAGGACCCTTGTCCCAGCACGGTCTAAGTGGAGCTCGAGCGACTTGTCCACTCTTCCGGAAAGGAGGGTGCTCCATCTGCAGTCTTCTTCAGCTGGTGGAGGGAAGTGTGATCAACCCATATATCCCAACTCTGCAAGCCCCTATTGCATCTGCATGTATCAGAGTGACATCGCAAGATCCCACAAACATTAACAACTTGAATTACCATTTCATTTGTTTGGATGTCATTGTTAGAAGGAAGTATGCTGTGTTGGTAACACTCTTGCTTCTAAAAGTGAGGATTTGAATTCATAATCTGGTTGAATTCCAATATAATTCCGGGGGTGTGCTGCAATATCTGAGGTGGTGTCCTTTGTCTGGGATGCTAAATCAGGGAATCATAGAAATTTACAGCACAGAAGGAGGACATTTCGGCCCATCGTGTCCATGCCAGCCTAATCCCACTTGCCAGCTCCTGGTCCATAGCCCTGTAGGTTATGGCACTTTAAGTGCACATCCAATTATTTTTTTAAAGAGGTGAGGGTTTCTGCCTCCACCACCCTTTCAGGCAGTGAGGTCCAAACCCCCACTACCCTCTGGGTGAAGACATTTCCCCTCATATCTCCTCTAAACCACCCCCCAATGACTTTAAATCTATATCCCCTGGTTGTTGAGCCCTCTGCCAAGGTACATAAAAAGGAAAAGAGTGGCTAAAGTAAATATTGGTCCCCTGGAGGATGAGACTGGGCAATTAATGATGGAAAACATTAATGGCAGAGACGTTGAACAAATATTTTCTATCAGTCTTCACGGAAGAAGACACTAAAAATATCCCAATAATGGATAATCAAGAGGCTATAGGTAGCGCGGAATCACTATCATTATCACTAATGAAGTAGTGCTAGTTAAATAATGGGACTAAAGGCAAACAAGTCCCCTGGGCCTGATGCCTTACATCCTAGTGTCTTGAGAAGTGGCTGCAGAGATAGTGGATGCATTGGTTGTAATCTACCAAAATTCCCTGGATTCTGGGGCGGTCCCAGCAGATTGGAAAACTGCAAATGTAACGCCCCTATTTAAAAAAGAAGGCAGACAGAAAGCAGGAAACTATAGACCAGTTAGCCTAATGCTGGGAAAATGCTGGACTCCGTTATTAAGGAAGCAGTAGCAGGACATTTGGAAAAGCATGATTCAATTAAGCAGAGTCAGCATAGTTTTATGAAAGGGAAATCATGTTTGACAAATTTGCTGGAGTTCTTTGAGGATGCAACGAGCAGGGTGGATAAGGGGGAACCAGTGGATGTGGTGTATTTGAATTCCCAGAAGGCATTCGATAAGGTGCCACATAAAAGGTTACTGCACAAGATAAAAGCTTACGGGGTTGGGGATAATATATTTGCATGGATCGAAGATTGGCTAACTAACAGAAAACAGAGAGTCAGGCCTTCGGAGACTGCGCTTCCACAAAGAGGTTATCACTGAGGTATGCCAGCTCATAAGGGGAGATCTGCAGCCTGCCATCAGTACTGCACTGTCCGTCGAGGTCAAAGTCACCGCGGCACTGTCGTTCTACGCATCGGGTTATTTTCAGGACTCAGCTGTTGACATTTGCGGTCTGTCTCAGCATGCCATACATTGCTGCATTAGACAGGTAACTGAAGCCCTGTATGCACGCAGGATAGACTTTATCAGCTTCCCAATGACAAGGGAGGCTCAGACTGAGAGGGCTCTAGGATTCTACCGAATTGCTAACTTCCCCAAGGTACAGAGAGCAATAGACTGTACGTAAATCGCGATATGGGCACCTTTTCAGGATGCAGAGGTTTTCAGGAACCGTAAGGGATTCCACTCCCTGAATGTGCAACTCGTTGTCGACCACCAGAAAATTATTATGGCAGTGAATGCTAAATTTCTGGGCAGCATCCATGATTCTCGCATCCATGATTCTCACATCCTGCGTGAGAGTATTTGACTTGCTTAACAAGTCAGCCACAAGGTCAATGCTGGATGCTTGGTGACAAAGGATATGGCCTCGCCACCTGGTTGATGACCCCCCTGTGGGACACCCACACCGAAGCAAAGAGGCGATACAACGAGAGCCACAGAGCCACTCGCAATATTGTGGAGAAAACCATTGGCGTGCTTAAGCAGCGCTTTAGATGCCTGGACCACTCAGGAGGCGAACTCCAATACCACCCTGAGCAGGTAGCTCAAAACGGCGCCTGAAAAAAAACGCGGTATTCTCGAGCTCCTTGCAGCTCGATGTCTGCTTGGCGCGGCGCACAGGGGCCGGAGCCTACCACTCGCGCCAATTTTGTAAGTAGGAGGGGGCGGGTACAATTTAAATGAGTTTTTTGGTGCCGGCAACCCTGCGCGTGCGCGTTGGAGCGTTCGCGCACGCGCAGTCTGAAGTAAACATTGGCACTCGGCCATTTTTAAAAGTGCTGCAGAAAAAGTGAAAATTTGTTTATTGAACCCTTGCAAAGGCTTGCATTTTAATTTTCTTGATATTTCTGTGTGTGAGGGAGTGCTTTTAGCAGCATTGCTGAATAAATCACCTGCTGAATTAATGTTGGCTCTTTAATCAGTGTTACTGCAGCAACTGTGCATTTTAATTCAGCCTTTACAACTCGTTACCGTTTCAATCTCCACCATTCTGTAATTAAAGATAGACTGTGAAAAACGGGACACATTCACTTGTTTGAGACTATTCAAATTCTTTGTAGCTGTTCAATTTTTAACATTTTTTAATAAAACCACATTGCCCTTCCATGATCAGCACTGAGGTTGCTTGCTGCTTCTTGCCGCTGCCGTCGGGACCGACGCCACACCGCTGCCTGAAAGGCCTGCCTGAAGCACTTTCACACAGGTAGGAACATGGTTTATTTAATCTTTTCTTTGCTTATAAATTTTTATTCAGATTGGATTTATTTGTATAATATTTGTATAAGTATAACTAAGGATTGATTGTAGAATTTAATGACTTCCCTTCACCCCCCCTCCCCCCCCCCCCACCTCGTTCCCAACGCCTAATTTGTAACCTGCGCCTGATTTTTTAATGTGTCGACAAGGTTTTTTCAAGCTTACAAAAATCTTCACTTGCTCCATTCTAAGTTAGTTTGGAGTACGTTTTCACTGTGAAAACTTTCAAATCAGGCGTCAGTGGCCGGACACGCCCCCTTTTGAAAAAAAAATTCTGTTCAAAAGTGAAACTGTTCTACCTGACTAGAACTGCAGAAAACTTAAATGTGGAGAATTCCGATTTCTAAGATACTCCGTTCTACACCAGTTGTTCCGAAAAATCAGGAGCAAATCATGTGGAAACTTGGGGCCATAGTCTCTGAACCAACACTGATGAGCCCTGTGATTACCTCCGCAACGCCAACATGGTGCTACTCGACTTACATTTGCACCCCTCGGCGAACTCTGAGTTAAAGGACTTGGGCCAGTATGCTCTGCCCTGGGCAGATTCACGTTCAACAGTTCTGCCTGTGAAAGGCGCCATTCTACTTACAGTAGTTGCCGGGTTTGAGTCCTGAGAGTGAGTCATCAGCTGCTTGGAGCTGCAGCTTGATGTCATGAATACCTGGCTGATGCTGATGGCCTTCTGCAGAGTGACGGTAGTTTCGGCAGACAGTAGCCTGTGAAGAAGGGCCTCATGACCGATGCCAATTACGAAGACGTCCCACAATGCATCGGCGAGGGATGCACCGAATTCACACGGTCCTGCCAGCCTCCTGAGGTCGGCAGTGTATTTCGCGATTTCCTGGCCCTCGGGGCGGCAGTGTGTATAAAATTGATGCCTGACCGTGAGGATGCTTTCCTTCGGTTTGAGTTGGTCCCGAATTAGCACTTTCAGCTCCTCGTATGACTTGGTCTGGTGCAAGCAAGTCCCTGATGAGGCCGTAGACTGCAGGCCCACAACTAATCAACAAGATAGCTCTGCGCTTATCTGCCAGCATGGCCTGATCATCGCCTACCAGGTCATTTGGTACAAAATATTGGTCAAGCCGCTCCATAAAGGCTTCCCAATCTTCACCCTCTGAGAACTTTTCTAATGCACCAATGTTAGTCATTTTTGCGTGAAAGTTCGTAATCTCATCGCCAGTTGTCATGTCTTTAATACTCTTATGAATGACTCCACGAGGTCTAGTATTGTACTTGAGCTGTTATGACCTTAGTCCCATTTATTGTAACTCCAGAGTGAGGCACAAACATGGTGGGCAGCCTTTTATACTGGGCCCTGCACACCTATGCAGGTGACCTTCAGGTCTCCCACTGCAGTGCCCTCTGGTGGCACAACTTATGTGACTATACAGTTAGTATACATTGTCTACATACATGACAATGGTGGTGTGCTCCATGCTGCACAACTTGGCTATCAGGAGGGGACAAGAATTGTCAGAAGGGTCTGACAGTCCACCTCAGCAGAGAGAGGAAGAGGAGGAAGAGGAGGTGGATGCTGACCTCGGGCCAGACAATCGGGTTGCTGGTGAAGCCATGCCCCACCCCCCTGAAGACCGCAGGAAAGGGCCCGTGGTGGCATCATAGCTGCAAGACTCTTACGTAAGGAGCTCATAAATGAGCGCTTTGCCTGAAGGAACGTTGGTGGTATTTAAAAGGCTGACACACTGCTGGGTGTGCAGGTCATACATCCATGTTGGGCATCACCTTGGTGACAGTTAAAGTTTAAGTTGATTAAAGTTAATTGTAATTATACCCTTTGATATTAAGGAATCACCAGTGTGTAACGGTGCAGCTATCTGAGCCAATGCGCAGCAAGGTTTTGTTAAATAAAAAACATTTAAACCAAACATTTTTCTGAAATCATAAATATTTCTGTAAAAACCAACCCTTCCGCACCCCCCACCCCCGTTTCCCATCCCCACCTCTACCCCTTCCCCTTCCCCCCCTGACTCCAAGTCGCCTGGCCGAGGAGTTCCTCAAGCGCTGCTTCATTGGGGGGGGCGGGGGGCGGGGGATGACGGCCGAACTGCTGCTTGGATGGATAAGGGAGAGGACGGTCCCAAGTTGAGAATGTGCTACGAGCCAGAAGCAAGATGTTGCTTCTGGCTCTCATGTGTAGTTGGTAATGGGGGTGCTGCATCTTGGGGTGCAGTGTCGCGCTCCGGGACCACTGGGAGCCCTCTGCCACCAGTGTTCCTGGCTACCAGCTCCAGGGCCTCCTCCATCCCTTCCATGTTATATATCATTTGTTGGACAACTCATGCCAATTATGTTCTGGGTGCTTAGTCGGCTTTTTGCTGCTGGTGAATCTCCCTCGTGCCTCCCACAACAGCCAAACAAGCACATACCACACCCACACACGCTTTCAGTCCCTCTCTGCTCCGTCTCTCTCTGTCTCCTATTCTGCGCATGTAATGACCCATGACCTCATGAATCGCGGGAAACGAGCATTGCCATGCTGTTGCTAAGGACGGCGACATTTTACGGCAGAAGGTCAGAGAGATTTAATGTTAACGCTCATTCCAGATTGCTCATGGTAACGCCCAATTTCAAAAATGGAGACTAGGGGCTTTGAGAATGGGCGACAAGCCGGCGATCTGTAAACCCATTTTTACCGCCCATGCCGGAAATAATGCCTATTTTTGGGCGATCTGCACACAAGTGTAAAATCTATTCCCAAGTCTTAGAATAAGGGGCCGCCCATTTAAAACAGATGAGGAGAAATTTCTTCTCTCGGAGGGTTGTAAATCTGTGGAATTCTCTGCCCCAGAGAGCTGTGGAGGCTGGGTCATTGAATATATTTAAGGCAGAGATAAACAGATTTTTGAGTGATAAGGGAGTAAAGGGTTATGGGGAGCGGGCAGGGAAGTGGAGCCGAGTTCATGATCAGATCAGCCATCATCTTATTGAATGGCGGAGCAGGCTCGAGGGGCCAAATTGCCTACTCCCGCTCCTATTTCTTATGAAATAGGTCCTCCTAGCCACTCTATCTAGGCCACTCATTATTTTATACACCTGAATCAGGTCTCTCCTCAGTACCCCTTTCCTGCTTTCTCTCCATACCTCTTGATCCCCTTAGCCGTAAGGGCCATATCTAACTTCCTCTTGCATATTGATAGAGAATTCAAGCAGGCTGCAAAGTTGAGAAAGCACAGACCCCAGTCACAGACCCCTGCCTATGTGAGAGCTAGCACATTGCATTGAGCCATCAATCAGCTTGACATCTCAGGATTTTAGGCTGGGAGCCAATTATGGGTGAACAACACATACTGATGAATCGATTGAGCCAATAAGGTCAAAGGGGGCGAGCTCAATACTGTAAATTGATCTAGGTATAAGTACAGCCATTTTTTGCCATGTGCCACAGTGTAACAAAGAGATAAAGCTCAGCAAGAACTCTGTTGCTATAGCTGGAATAAAGTTATTTTAAATCTACAACCGGATTTCGCATCTTTTTGAAAATTAAGAGATCTAACAATTTTGGCGTCACGAACAGGATCGCTGAGGGAAGAAACTGAATTTTGGACATTGGACCTACATACTGAGGTAAGGACTCCTCTTTATAAAAGTCCTCAGTCAAAAGTCTAAATTTACCTCTCCTTCTACGCGATTCCGAAAACCTCCGGTTTGCGAACCCTCCGGTTGGTAATCGGCTCGAGGTCCCATAGACGTTTAAACTTCGGCGGTGTGTTAGTTAATTCATCACCGACCCACTGATTCAGCTGGAAAACCTATGACTCGAGACCCCAGTAAAGAAATTAGTATTATGGCAGCAGAAGATAAGAGCAAAGAATTGCCTACAACTGTTAAAGGCGGGTGGGCTCCACCTGAGGTTTCGATAGATGAAATCCTCAAACAATTGAAAGAATACATAGAGCAACAATTCGACTTATCTAAAACCTGTATTAAGAGCGAACAAAAGTACGGAACCTCCAAAGGACAATGGTCCTTGGACGAGATCAAAAAGGTCTGGGGAAAAGCGACCCGTATGAAAAATAAAGAACGAACCAGATGGTCCCTAACTGTTATGGGAGAGATCCGACAGCAGAATGAAATTATGACGCGGTCCCAACATGATAGGGACTGTCGAAATCTCGACCTCCGATAAATGACTCAGACACCTTCAGCTCCGGCAGAAGTTTCTTTAATTTACTTGCTAGCAAGGGAAAGGTCACACTTAGTGAATAGCTAAGTGAACACCTTTCTAATGGTACAATTTCACGAGATATTTATACAGTAAAACTCAAGTTATGGCCTCTCCCTGTGTATTGGCTCTGTCTCGTAGTCAGTGAATACAGATAAAGAGTTAATTACTACATCCTTGTCCTGACATGGTTTCCAGATATTTCCTTTTGTCAGGGTTATTAGTTGGCCAGCCAGCCATTACTCGATGAGAGTGTGGTAATAAGCACACTCTCTGCCTTGCATTGTGTCAGGATGGTCCAGTTTCCTGGCCAGTTATCTTTTTGCATCAAATGGACGAGATCTCTACAAGAGATAATGGCTGGTGGTTTGAGCACTTCCAAAAGGGTGGGGTGGAGTGGAATTGGTGTCGTATAGACAATAGGAGAGCACCATGGGTGGTACTTGTCTTCAGCAGGACTTGTCTCTTAGCTGTCTGGTGGCTATCAGCCATTTCAAGCCAGGTTTAGCTGTTTATGCAAACCGACTGCTTTATGCAGAAATTTCTGGAAGGACCAGGACTCCGGGTTTTGTTATATATTAAAAAGGGCACAAAAATACCGTGTGGTATCAGCTTAGATAAAAATACATTTCCACAGGACCTGACCAGTACAAAGGACCAATTGCAAGCGACTTGTGAACAACTGAGACAGAAAAAACTTGAACTTGAAAAGTTGGAAGTGGAAGTTAAAGATCTTAAAGGTGAAATTAAAGAATGGAAAAAATCATGAGGTCAAGAGACAGTAATAGGAAAAGGGAAATGTATCGGTCAATTCCCAGGGTACCCATGTTTGGATAAATTAAAAGCGCAAACCCGAAGACATGACCAAGGAATAGATACGGATTCTGAGTCCTCTGACGATACAGGATCGGAGGATGACGAATTAGGGGTGCGCTTTGCTCCGTTTAAAAAAGGACGAGTTGTAGTCAAATCAGAAGAGACTGCGGATGAGGGCGGAACCAAAAAAACGAAGAAAAGGATGTATGAAAAATACTTAGTTCATGATCTGGCAGACCTAGAGAAAATTGATAAATGGTCCAAGGAGTTGCCCAATCCAAAGAAAGGGGGAGTGAAAACGTGGGACCAATTGGACTGCTTAAGAAATATATATCAACTTCATCCCTGGGACGGAGTGCAAATTTTGACCATAATGGTGCCAAAAACACAAGGAAGAAAATTGTACAACAAGGTAGGAGAAGCTTTGGGGCGAGATGAGCAAGAATTAAATGCTGGGTGGGATGCGATTAAACACTGGCTGCAAGCCTTCAGTCCAGCTAAGACAGACTGGGGAAAAATTGAAGCCTGCCAACAGAAAGGAACAGAGGAGGTCCTGGAGTATGACGAACGGTTTAGATGCACGTGGCTAGAACATTTGGGTATGAATCATACGGATGAGGAAATGGATGGACAAGAGTTTGGACCCCTGAAAGCAGCTTTCGTGGCAGGTCTAAAGCCAGAACTGTCCAAAATGCTTAAGGTAGTTTTACCGGACTGGAAAGGGAGAGGAACTACCTTTGCAGCGTTGGTGGATCGATGTAACCAATTAGATCGGGACATGGGAGCTAAAGTCCGAGCTGTACAGGCTATGGGATGGAAATCCCAGGATTCCGATAAACAGTCATTTGGAAAATTACCCGGAAAATGTCATTATTGTGGGAAAGAAGGTCACTGGGCCAAGACATGCAGGGCGAAACAGCAAGGTCATGGCCGGGGAAGAGGACACGGCCCGAGATACAATTCAGCCAACAAACCAGGCTTGCCATAAGATAACAACCTTATGGAAGCATTTAAGCGACTGACAATACAACAACAGAAAGAGTTACTTGGGATAGCAAAAAACAATTCGAGCCCGCCCTGGCCCCCCTCCTCGCACTAATACAACAGAGGGGAGATGGGCTATATATAACTGTGAGGGTGGGCGATAAGGATGTGGACTGTCTTTTAGACACAGGGGTGGAATTAACATGCTTACCCCTACAATATGGAGACTCTTTGCCGTTGGATGGTAGGGCACATACAGCCTATGGAGTTGGGAGCCATAAAATGGAAATTAAAAGGACAACACTGGTACTTATAGGGTTGGGTCCACATGAACTAACCACGCCAGTCTGGATAGGCCCAGTAGATCAACCCCTTTTGGGAATGGACGTACTAATCCAAATAGATTCATCGTTGCATTTCGAGGATGGTCGGGTGACATGGTCAATTAGAATTTTGAAGAAAGAAGAATTGAAGGAACACCCGATATAGGCTAAAGATAAGAACGATTGTGGCCTACTCCAGATGGAGCCTGCGTCATTTACCGGGACCAAGCCTCCATGCACTAAAGAGTATCCCATCAGTCCAACTGCCATTACGGGAATCCTACCTGTTATTCAGCAATTGGTGAAACAAGGGGTGCTTATTAAAACGCATAGCTCCTCCAATAGCCCCGTGTGGCCGGTACAGAAATCTAATGAGACTTGGCGTTTGACCGTCAATTGTAGGAAAGCTAACCAGTGTATTGATCAAAAAGCTCCTTTGGTCGCAGATCCCTCCACCATTTTTAATGCCCTCAAACCGGAACATAAATATTTCTCAGTTATAGATATGGCCCACCAACAAAGCCATTTGCAAGAATTACCTCCCCTGTCATCCACAGTCATCTGATATGTAGACGATATCCTGCTAGCTTCAAACATGGAAGTACAGCATGAACAAGATCTACGAGCTCTGCTGGACCACCATTGGCTGAAAGGACATAAAGCCAGCATTGACAAAGCACAAATATCCCAAGAAGAGGTTGCATACCTGTGACAAAAGATTTCACAAGGAAAGAGAGAAATTACCCAGGATAGAACTGCAGCCATTCAGGCTGCTAAAAAACCCACCACTATTCAGGAACTAAGGTCCTTTTTGGGATTGTGTAACTTTAACAGAAATTGTATTGACTCCGTCATTCAGCCATTGAATGATATCTTAAAGGGGAAACGTGCCTCTAAAGAAGCCATCACTCACACTCAGGAACAGCAAGAGGCCTTCCTGAGTTTGAAAAAGGCTTTGTGTTCGGCACCGGCTCTGGGAATCCCCGACAGTGGTAAGCCATTTACCCTGTTTGTCTATGAGAAAGAAGAATACATGACAGCTATACTGACACAAGAACGTGGGGATCGACAAAGACCTATTGGCTATTATTCAGCAAAACTGGATGCGGGAGCCCTCTGATGGGGAAGTTGCCTAAGGGCCATGGAAGCTACATGTCGAGCAGTAATGATGCAGGTCTAGTCCTTGACCAAAAGCTGATTGTCAAGTGTCCCCACACCGTACATGCTTTGCTGTCTATGAATAGAATGTCTCAGGTGACGGCAGCTAGATGGACCCGCTGGACAGCAGTTTTGGAAGCTCCTAATCTCCATATCGTCCGGGCCAGCCCGGTTAATCCCGCAACTATGCTCCCGATGTCAGAATTGAGGGAGCAAGAGGGGGGAGAATGTGAAGAGCATGACTGCGTGGAGATTTTAAAAGGAACAGAAGAAGCAGCCTTAGCAGCAGAGGAGCCTCTGCACAACCCAGACCTCATTCTGTTTACAGATGGTTCCTCCTTTGTTGACAATGGTACCAGAAAAGCAGGATGGGCAGTTACAACCTTATATGAGGTAGTGGCAAAAGGATGTTTACCCTCAGGAACGTCAGCACAACAGGCCGAGTTACGGGCCCTGTCAGAAGCATGTTGAATAGCAGAAAGACAGACAGCTAATGTGTACACAGATTCGCGTTATGCTTTTGGAGTCGCTCACGACTTTGGTCTGTTATGGCGGAAAAGAGGATTCCTCACTGCTGCTGGTACACCTATCCGAAATGGAAAAGAAGTCCGAGACTTACTCGAGGCCATACAATTACCTCAGGAAGTTACAATCCTGAAGTGTAAGGCCCATACCAAGGAAAATGCCACAGAAGCACAGGGAAATGCCCTAGCCGACCAGGCAGCTAAGATGCCGCCTCACAGGGCGCTCCCCCAGAAGAACCAACACAGATGTGCAGATTGAAAGCACTCAGGACTCTGACACGAGACCTTCAAACAATGCAAGGAAGTGTTCCCGAGAGGAAAAATGGACATGGATTGAGGCAGGAATTAAGCTATGCGAAGATGATGTCTGGAGACAAAGAGTTACTGATAAGCCAGTCGTGCCACAAGCGCTTATGTCTTTTTTAGCCCAACAGATCCACTCGTGGGGAAACTTGGCCTCACAACAGATGATTTCATGGTTCCAGAAAAGCTGGTGGGGTTGGGGATTTAAAAAACATGCCCAGCTGGTAGCAGACCGTTGTGTGGTCTGCCAGAAAAATAATTCTGGACCCATCACGGTAATGCCCCAACTGAGGCCCCCTGCTCCTGTCAGACCATTCCAGCATCTGCAGGTTGATTATATATCTCTTCCTTCATGCCAAGGTACACTAACATTCTTGTCATGGTCAACAGATTCTCTAGATGGGTAGAAGCTGTCCCAACTAAAAGAGCCACAGCCAATCACACTGCAAAGATCTTGTGTAAGGATTACATTCCCCGATGGGGAGTCCTGAGTAGCATTGACTCAGATCAGGGAACACACTTCACAGGTGCTGTCTGCCAAGAAGTCTGTAGGTTACTGAACATTACGTGGGATTTACACTGTCCTTATCTCGCACAATCATCAGGACAAGTAGAGCGAATGAATCGAACTCTGAAACAATGGCTTGCCAAATATCACCAAGAATGAACACCATGGCCCCAGGCACTACCAATAGTGCTATGTAGTATTAGGGCAACCCCAAACAGAACTACAGTTCTAAGTCCATTTGAAATTATAACAGGAAGATCCTAGCATCTCTTGGGAGCACTGTATATAAGCAGGCCTCCCATGCTGTACCAACACTCTGGAGTTTGAATAAAAGAACTAAGCTCATACTTATTCATGTCTACAGTGCTCAGTTACATTACTTTATTGTGAGCATAACAACTGGCGATGAGATAACAAACCATCGATAACGAGATAGCGAAAATGCAAAGAACAGTTGGTATCCTGGAGAAATTCTCCGAAGGGGACGATTGGGAGGCCTTCATGGAGTGACTCGACCAATACTTCATGGCCAACAAGCTGGAAGGGAATGAGAACGCTGCCAAACGAAGGGCGATCCTCCTCACCGCCTGCAGGGCAACAACCTATGGCCTCATGAAGAATCTTCTTGCTATGGTGAAACCAACAACCAAATCATATGAAGAATTGTGTACGCTGATCCGGGAGCACCTAAATCCGAAGGAGAGCGTTCTGATGGCAAGGTATCGATTTTACACATGTCAACAGTCTGAAGGCCAGGAAGTGGCAAGCTACGTCGCCGAACTAAGGCGTCTTGCAGGCCACTGCAAATTCGATGGATTCCTGGAGCAAATGCTAAGAGACTTTTTCGCGCTTGGCATTGGCCATGAGGTTATCCTTCGCAAACTATTGACTGTTGAAACATCGAACCTGAGCAAAGCCATAACGATAGCCCAGGCATTTATGTCCACCAGCGATAACACCAAACAAATTTCGCAGCACAAAGTAATGTTGTTTTCAGGCAGGAATGCATATGGCAGAACGTACACGCCTGCAGCTGCACGACCTCAGATGACCCAGAGTCCGCCATCAAACATTAATGCGAGGCAGTTAACACCTTGTTGGCACTGCGGAGGTGATCATCAAGCCCATCAATGCCGCTTCAAAAACTATGTGTGCAAAGACTGTGGAACAATGGGACACCTCCAGTGAATGTGCAGACGAGCTGCAAATCCTGCAACCACTACGTTGCAGAGGAAGATCGATCCATGGCGGATCAAACTGAACCGAGGAGGCAGAAGTGTATGGGGTACACACCTTCACTACGAAATGTTAAAAGTCGAACTGGACGGAATTCCAGCATCCATGGAACTGGACACGGGTGTGAGTCAGTCAGGCTGTGATGCAACAAGGCACACAGGCTCAAGCTTATCCCCATTCATACCAAGCTGAGAACTTACACCAAAGAGCTGGTCCTTGCAATTGGCAGCGCAGCAGTAAAAGTCTCCTATGATGAAGCAGTGCATGAACTCCCATTATGGATTGTACCAGGAGATGGCCCCACACTGTTCGGTAGAAGCTGGCTGGGGAAAATCTGCTGGAACTGGGATGACATCCGAGCGCTCTCATCCGTCGACGACGCCTCATGTGCCCAGGTTCTGAACAAGTTTCCATCGTTGTTTGAGCCAGGCATCGGATGTTTCTCGGGGGCGAAGGTGCAGATCCACTTGGTTCCTGGTGCACGACCCGTCCACCACAAGGCACGGGCGGTGCCATATATGATGTGAGAGAAAGTGCAGATCGAGCTGGACAGGCTGCAGCGAGAAGGCATCATCGCGCCGGTGGAGTTCAGCGAATGGACCAGTCCGATTGTTCCAGTCCTCAAGGGCGACGGCACGGTCAGCATTTGTGAGCACTATAAAGTAATGATTAACCGTTTTTCGCTGCAGGACCAGTACCCGCTACGCAAGGCAGACGACCTATTTGCGAACCTGGCAGGAGAAAAGACGTTCACCAAGTTGGACCTGGCCTCGGCCTACATGACGCAGGAGCTGGCGGAATCTTTGAAAGGCTTCACCTGCATCAATACGCACAAAGGTCTGTTCATTTACAATAGATGCCCATTTGGGATTCGATCGGCCGCAGCAATTTTCCAAAGGAACATGAAGAATCTGCTAAAGTTGGTTCTCCAGGACAACATATTGATCACAGGTGGGAACACTTGAATAACCTGGAAGAGGTTCTAAGTTGGCTAGATCGGGTGGGACTCAGGTTGAAACGCTCGAATTGTGTTTCCCTGGCGCCAGAGGTCGAGTTCTTAGACGAGGGAGACGAATCGTGGCAGACGGCATTAGACCAACCGACGCCAAGATGGAGGCCATCAAGAACACGCTGAGACCACAGAACGTGACGGAGCTGCGGTTGTTCCTGGGATTCCTCAATTATTTTGGTAATTTCCTACCTGGGTTAAGCACCTTGCTAGAACCCCTACATGTGATGCTACGCAAGGGAGATGACTGGGTATGGGGGAAATCACAAGAGGCGGCTTTTGAGAAAGCCAGTAATCTGTTATGTTCCAACAAACTGCTTGTTCTGTATAATCCATGTAAACGTTTAGTGCTACCTTGCGATGCATCTTCGTACAGGGTCAGATGTGTATCATTAACAAGCAAACGAATCGGGAACATTGCAACCGGTTACCTTAGCGTCCAGGAGTTTGTCCAAGGTCGAAAGGGCCTACAGCATGATTGAAAAAGAAGCTCTGGCATGTGTTTATGGGGTAAAAAAAATGCACCAGTATCTGTTCGGTCTTAAGTTTGAGTTAGAAATTGACCATAAGCCATTCATATTGCTATTCTCAGAGAGCAAAGGGATTAATACCAATGCCTCTGCTCGCATCCAAAGATGGGCATTCATGCTGTCTGCATATAACTATGTAATCCGCCACAGACCAGGCAGAGAACTGCGTTGATGCTTTCAGTCAGCTACCATTGCCCACCATCGGGGTGGAAATGGCACAGCCTGCAGACTTGCTCTTGGTGATGGATGCATTTGAAAACGAAAAGTCACCCGTTACAGCCCGCCAAATCAGGACCTGGACCAGCCAGGATCCTTTACTGTCGCTTGTAAAAAACTGTGTCCTCCATGGGAGCTGGTCCAGCGTCCCAGCGGAGATGCATGAAGAGGTCAAGCCGTTCCAGCGGCGCAAAGACGAAATGTCCATACAGGCGGACTGTCTCTTGTGGGGAATCACGTGGTTTTGTCTAAGAAAGGCAGGGAAACGTTCATACGCGACCTACACAGTACCCATCCAGGCATAGTAATGATGAAAGCTATAGCCAGATTCCCTGTGTGGTGACCCGGCATTGACTCAGATTGCGCAAGTGCACCAATAAAACACTTGCTCTCAACTGAGCAATGCACCCAGGGAGGCACCGCTAAGTTTGTGGTCATGGCCCTTCAAACCGTGGTATAGGATCCACATTGACTTTGTTGGCCCGTTTCCAGGCAAAATGTTTTTGATTGTTGTGGATGCTTGTTCAAAATGGATTGAGTGTGTAATAATGTCTGTAAGCATGTCCACTACCACCATCGAAAGCCTACGAGCCATGGTCGCCAAGCACAGCCTGCCTGATGTCCTTGTCAGCGACAACGGACCGTGCTTCACCAGTGCTGAATTCAAGGAATTCATGACCCGCAATGGGATCAAGCATGTTACATCTGCCCCGTTCAAGCCCGTATCCAACGGCCAGGCAGAACGGGCAATCCAAACCATCAAGCAAAGCTTGAAACACGTGTCGGAAGGCTCCCTGCAGACCCGACTGTCCCAAATCCTGCTCAGCTACCGCACTGGACCCCACTCGCTCACCGGTGTTCCCCCAGCCGAGCTGCTCATGAAATGGGCGCATAAAACAAGGCTCTCTCTTGTCCACCCTGATCTCCATGATCACGTCGAAGACAGGCGGCAACAACAAAGCAAGTACCATGGTCGTGCAAATTTGTCACGTGATATTGAAGTCAATGACCCTGTATTTGTACTCAACTATGGACATGGTCCCAAATGGCTTGCCGGCACGGTCATAGCCAAAGAAGGGAGTAGAGTGTTGCAGGTCAAACT
The DNA here is from genome assembly GCF_044704955.1 of Pristiophorus japonicus. Taxonomy (NCBI): domain Eukaryota; kingdom Metazoa; phylum Chordata; class Chondrichthyes; family Pristiophoridae; genus Pristiophorus; species Pristiophorus japonicus. The sequence goes on along the minus strand of NC_091978.1, from coordinate 86,531,244 downwards.
CGCAAATGGACTAACTTGCAGAAAGCATTTGGACCAAACCAAATTGTGATTCAGAGACAGCCACAAGCAACCTAAAGAGGACACCACCAACTTCGACCCTCCAACACACAGACAAGTGGCAACCAACATCATGGTTGAACACGAAACTGAATTCACCATCCCCAGCAGCCCAGCAAGGCCAGCTGTGCAGCAGCCCAGCGAAGAACCAACCAACTACACCTGTATTTGTACCGAGATGATCGACTAGGGAGCGAAAGGCCCCAGATCGTCTCACCCTGTAAATAAGTGAACTATTGACTTTGGGAGGGAGTGATGTTATGTATGCAACCCTATGTAACCAGTATTATACCGCCACCAGAGGGCGTACCTGTTGGAGTCCCAAGGGATTCTAGCATCCCTTGGGAGCACTGTACATAAGCAGGCCTCCCAAGCTGTACCAACACTCTGGAGTTCGAATAAAGGAACTAAGGTCACATTTACTCACCTCTACAGTACCCAGTTACATTACTTTATTATGAGCATAACCAGCACCTGAGAATGTGCTTGAACAAGAGTTTTGCATGCAGTGTGGCCAGGTTTAGATAAAGATATAGAGTCATCATCATCATCATAGGCAGTCCCTCAGAATCGAGGAAGACTTGCTTCCACTCTTAGCATGAATTCTTAGGTGGCTGTACAGTCCAATTCAAGAACCACAGGCTCTGTCACAGGTGGGACAAACAGTCATTGAGGGAAGGGGACTGGTTTGCTGCACACTCTTTCCGCTGCCTGCGCTTGATTTCTGCATGCTCTCGACGACGAGATTCGGAGTGCTCCGTGCCCACTCGGATGCACTTCCTCCACTCAGGGCGGTCTTTGGCCAGGGACTCCCAGATGTCAGTGGGGATGTTGCACTTTATCAGGGAGGCTTTGAGGGTGTCTTTGTAACGTTTCCACTGCCCTCCTTTGGCTCGTTTGCTGTGAAGGAGTTCCGAGTAGTGCGCTGCTTTGGGAGTCTGGCAAACTATGTGGCCTGCCCAGCGGAACTGATCAAGTGTGGTCAGTGCTTCAATGCTGGGGATGTTGGCTTAGACAAGGACGCTAACGTTGGTGTGCCTGTCCTCCAAGGGGATTTGTAGGATCTTGCAGAGACATCGTTGGTGGTATTTCTCCAGCAACTTGAGGTGTCTACTGTACATGGTCCATGTTTATGAGCAATACAGGAGGGCGGGTATTACTACAGTCCTGTAGACCATGAGCTTGGTGGCAGTTTTGAGGGCCTGGTGTTCAAACACTCTTTTCCTCAGGCGGCCGAGGTAGAAAAAGCCATAAGACAGCTTAAAAACAAGGCTATAGGAGCGGATGGAATCCCTGCTGAAGCACTGAAGTATGGTGGAGGGGCACTGTTGGCGCGAATACTTGACCTCATCTCTCTCATCTGGAGGGAGGAGAGCATACCAGGAGATCTCAGAGATGCAGTGATCGTGACCATCTTTAAAAAAGGGGACAAGTCCGACTGCGACAACTATAGATATAGAGTACATCGTCAGTCAGTGTACAACATGTAAATCGGTGAGAAAGAAACCACCATCTACCATTACAATCATGGAAATGGTCTCCTAAGGTGTGGCAAAGGTTACATGTAGATTTTGCTGAATGAGAAGGACAGCAATTGTTCATTGTGATTGATATCATTTGAAGTAGGTAGAGGTGTTTCTAATGCGGAAAATAACAACAAGTAAAACACTCGACAATTTGTGAAGATTGTTTTCTTCTTATGGCCTCCCAGAAGAAATTGTGTCTGACGATGGGCCACAATTTTGTTCAGAAGAATTTGCACAGTTCATGAGCAGAAATGATGTGAAAAATACCAAAGTGCTACCATAACACCTTGCTTCAAATGGTGCAGCAGAGTGCACAGTACAAATTGTAAAATGCGCCCCCATCAAGCAAATGTTGGCTCCAAATCCAAGGAAACAGCGGTTGTTATTGCACCACAATCTGGCAAATTTTCTGATTACTTATCGTAATACTCCTCATACAACTACTGGTAGAACACTAGCAGAGTTGTTTCTCAAACGACAGCCACAAATGAGGTTCTCGTTGTTAAAGCCAAACTTGGCACAGCCAGTAGAAGAGAAACAATCAAGGCAGAAAGAGAGTCATGATAGAGGTAGAGTAAGAGAGAAGTGTGAAATTGAATCAGAAGGTTAGAGTGAAGAACCATCACCATAAATGGTTAAAGTTATGGGAGAATAGTGAAGATATTTGACCCTCACACATATTTGGTCAAGAAGTCTGAGCATGGAAAGGTTAGGTTTGTTGACATTGATCATATTTTACCTACAGATGCAGAAGGAGTTGAAAGTTGGGATGATTTAATTATTTCTGATGTCAGATAGTCTTGTTACAAGTAGAGTACCAGTAGCAAATCCAAGATCAAATGTTCTTGAATCAAGTCCAAGAGAAAGTCAGAATTTAAGTTTGAGTCTGAGCCAGGCAGACAAACAGTCTGAAGTTGTAGAGAGTCCAAATGTAGTTCAAGGGTTACCCTTAGAGAAAAACTCTCTCAGGCTCAGCTTAGAATGAGTCTAAGTCCTACAACAACATTGGAAAGTTCTGTTCAAGAACAAAGGTATCCTCTTCAAAACAGAAAACCAGTGGTTAAGTTTGATTTGTAAATATGGAAAAATAAGTTCATATCTTTTGTTGTATATACCATGCAAGTTATGTATAATGATTATTTAATTATGATTATTTCTTCAATAAGGAGGGAGAAGTGTCATAGAGCTCCACACACCTAGTGGACTACTGATGTAATGCAACTACTGATGTATTAACAATAAAAGGTCATGTGGTAAAGTCACATTATGACAGTTTCTGTTAAGGAGCCATCTTGTAGAGTGTGCGTTTGTGAGTAGCTATTAAAGAAATCACAGTTTAACTGATATTTATTGAAAGAAAAGAAAGACTTGCATTTATATAAAGCCTTTCACGACCAGCCAATAAAATACTTTTTGAAGAATAGTCACTATTGTAATGTAGGAAACACGGCAGTTAACTTGCGCACAGTAACCTCCTGCAAATAGCAACAAAGTAACTATTTGTACTGCACTTTTCTTTGACAGACAGCTGTCCACCCAACCCCGCCCTCCACTGCCTGTACTGCATTTTTTTGACTGACAGGCGACAATCCCCGCCCCCTGTGAAGCTCTGCGGTCCCCAGCATCATTCCATGCACGTGATGCTGAGAAACAGGACCTGAGGCTTCAACTCTCTCTCCCCCGGCTGGTGTGAGGGGGCGGTGTGAGGGGTCGATAGTGAGAGAGAGAAGCTGGGGGGGGGGGGGGTTGTGGGAGAGAGAGACTGGGGGGGGGAAAGAGAGAGACTGGGGGGGGAAGAGAGACTGGGGGGGGAAGAGAGACTGGGGGGGGGAGTGGAGACAGAGACTGATGGGGGGGAGGGAGAGGCTGGGAGGAGCGGGGAGAGGCTGAGGAGGGGAGTGTCTGAGGGGGGAGAGAGAGAGGCTGAGGTGGGGGGGAGAGAGCGAGAGACTGAAGGGGGGAGAGAGAGAGAGACTGGGGGGGAGAGAGACTGAGGTGGGGGGGAAGAGAGAGAGACTGGGGGGATAAAGAAGGGGAAGAGAGAGAGACTGAGGGGGGAGAAAAAAGGGGTGGAGAGAGAGACTGAGGGGGGAGAGAGAGAGACTCGAGGGGGGAGAGAGAGACTGGGGGGGAGAGAGAGAGACTGGGGGGAGAGAGAGAGACTGGAGGGGAAAGAGAGAGGGGGAAAGAGAGAGACTGCGGGGGGGGGGGAGGGGAGAGACTGAGGGAGGGGGAGAGCCTGAGGGGGGGGAGAGAGAGAGAGACTGGGGGGGAGGGGGTGAAGAGAGACTGGGGGGGTAAAGAGAGACTGGGGGGGAGAGAGAGACTGAGGGGGGGAGAGAGACTGAGGGGGGGAGAGAGAGACTGAGGGGGGGAGAGAGACTGAGGGGGGTAGAGAGAGGGGGGGCAGAGAGAGACTGAGGGGGGGAAAGAAAGGCTGAGGGGGGGAGAGACTGAAGGGGGAGAGAGGCAGAGAGGGAGAGAGAGACAGAGGAGGGGGGAGAGGCTGGGGGGGAGGCTGAGGGGGGGAGAGAGAGAGGCTGTGGGGGAAGAGACTGAGAGAGGGGGAAGAGAGATTGAGGGGAGGGGGGAGAGAGAGGCTGGCGGGGGGGGGGGAAAGAGAGAGAGAGACTGAGGGGAGGAGAGAGAGACTTAGGGGGGTGGGGAGAGAGAGACTGAGGGGGTGGGGAGAGAGAGAGACTGAGGGGGGTGGAGAGAGAGAGAGACTGAGGGGGAGAGACTGAGGGGGCAAGAGAGAGGGTGGGGGGAAGAGGGGGGTGGAGAGAGGGACTGGGGGGGGGAGAGAGAGACTTGGGAGGGGGGGGAGAGAGAGACTGATGGGGGGGAGAGACTGAGGGGGGGAGAGAGAGACTGGGGGGTGAAGAGAGAGATTGGGGGGGAGAAAGAGCAGAGTGGAGAGAGAGACTGAGGGGGAAGAGAGAGAGTCGAGGGGGAGAAAGAGGGGGGTGGAGAGAGAGACTGAGGGGGAGAGAGAGACTGGGGGGGGAGAGAGAGACTGGGGGGGAGAGAGAAACTGGGGGGGGAGAAAGAGACTGATTGGGGGGGAGAGAGACTGAGGGGGGTGAAGAGAGAGACTGGGGAAGGAAGGAGAGAGAGACTGGGAGGGAGAGTGACTGGGAGGGGGAGAGAGAGAGACTGGGGGCGGGGAGAAGAGGGAGAGACTGAGGGGGGAGGGAGAGAGAGAGAGAGGCTGACGGCGGGGGGGAGAGAGAGAGAGACTGAGGGGTGGGGGAGGGAGAGAATGAGGGGAGAGAGAGAGAGAGAGACGGGGAGAGAGAGAGAGAGAGACGGGGGGAGAGAGAGAGAGCGATGGGTGGGAAGAGACTGAGGGGGGAGAGAGAGACTGGGAGGGGGGGGAGAGAGAGACTGGGAGGGGAGAGAGAGAGAGAGAGGCTGGGGGCGGAGAGAGAATCATGGGTCGTGGTGGGGGGGGCGGGGGCGGGGGAATTGGAGGGGAGAGAGGGAACTCAGGGAAGATGGATCACGTTCTTTCAACCTCCTACAACGGACATCGTTAGAGTGGATGATATCCAGAAGTCACGAGACTGTCACTATTCACTTCATACCCAATAAACCTGTTAACAATCCGTACACAATGCCTGCCCCATCTATGGTGGGGGGGGGGGGCGGCGGGGAGGGAGTGGGGAGGGGAGGCATGAACTTGCGCTGGGGTGCGGGACTTTGGCTGGGGGAGGCGTGTACTTGGATTGGGGTAAGGCACTTTGGCTGGGGGAGGGATGTACTTCGACTGGGGTAAGGCACTTCGGCTGGGGGAGGCATGCACTTGCGCTAGGGTGCGGGACTTTGGCTGGGGTAGGCATGCACTTGGACTGGGGTAAGGCACCGGCTGGGGTAGGCATACACTTGGACTGGGGTAAGGCACTTTGGCTGGGGGAGGATTACTCCCTCAGTAATGCACTGGAGTGTCAGCTTTAAATTTTTGTTCTCAAATTTCTGGACTGGGACTTGAATCCACAGCTTTCTGACTCAGAGGCAAGAGTGATACCAACTGAGCCTCAAGCCAGCTACCTTTAAATGATGGCGGGGGCAGGGCCAAGGAAAGCAGGTGCTTCTCCCAGCTGAAGTACAACTGACCCCAGCTACCAACAGAAGAGAGGTGGAAAAGTGTTACATCTCATTTAATTATCTTGACACCAGTTTGGGCTTAAAGTACAAGGAAGTGATATTAAACATTACATTAGCATCTTCTTAAATTGCTTTATTACAATTATATATTATATCACTTAAAATTCTCAAATGGCTTGAACTACTCTAGTAACAATTTCAGTGCCAGTTGCCAAAATACATTGAGGGAGGATGACTACAAGTCTAAATTTAAATTACAAGGATTAATGGGTAAAAAAGATTTTAAATTGAATCATTTTCTCCATTTTGTGGAGTCATTATGAACAAGTTTTGTGTAATTCACAGCTGCATTTTGGTGCTTTTCATCAGTTAAGTGCTTGTTAATTGATTGAAAGGTGTGTTATTTAAAGTATCTCGTATTGGACTGTACAGCCACCTAAGAACTCATGTTAAGAGTGGAAGCAAGTCTTCCTCGATCCCGAGGGACTGCCTATGATGATGATGTGTTATTTAAAGGCTTAATAGGATTGTCCAGTTCACCATCATTCCCACCATTGAATTCATGGTGCCAGGGAAATCATGCCCAGCCACCATTTTAATTGACAGCTGGTAAGACACTCAAATAATAGGGCTTTTAATCTTATTTCCCAAAACAAAGAAAATATGCCTCCTGTTACTGACAGGCCCAGGAGCAGGGGCACGCTTGTTGGCTGAAGGTGAAATAAAGAAAGAGAAGGAAAAAACGAACAAAAGTGAAGTTCAGGTCATTGATAATGGGCAGAGGAGATTTATGTATAATACAACAGGAGTCCTGTTTCAGTATTGCTGTGTCACTGCCCCTAATAAGATCGTCCAAAAGAAACACAAGCAAAACCAGTATTTAAAAAGTCTTGCTTGGGTTACTACATCCTACAAAAGAATGGGATACTCTTTAATCAAAGGCTCAATAGAGGTTTTAAATTACCTTAACATAAACACAAGCTGCCAAGTTTGATTCAGAAACCAAAGCTGTGATACTCTGTTCACAGAAATACCAGTGCAAATTAAATAACTTCCCAGCGTAAAAGTCCTGAAAAATATTGACCCAACATTTGCTGGATAAATAACGGCAAGTTTAAAGTGCATTCTGTCATTGGTACGTAAAAAAAAATCCAGCAATTTGTGGCGAAGAAGATATATCTTGTGAGTTGCGAGTCGCCACAACTTATTGCAAGATTTGTGGTGTCGCTGCAAATGCTCTGTCGTTAGCCTCCCTGTGAGTTTCAAGAAATTGCTGCATTTGCGCTGTTAAAGTGAATTAAACCCACTGCAGAAAGTTAGGGCTGGCCCTTAATGACATAAAGGGTGTAAAGGGAGTCAAAGGTTATGGGGAGAGGGCAGGGAAATGGAGTTGAGGCCATGATCAGATCAGCCATGATCTTATTGAATGGCAGAGCAGGCTCGAGGGGCCAAATGGTCTACTCCTGCTCCTATTTCTGATGTAAAGACCCTTTTAATGACCTCAAAAGAAAAAAACCTAAATAAACACAAGAGAAACTCAGATGTATGGTTGTCTACCCCAATACTTACGGACAAAACTGATACGTCCTTACTATACAGTATAAATGCACACGAGGCCCATGCTTGAGAGAAGGTCAGTCTGTGACCTGTCCTTTATTCCTTAGCACTCAAGTGATGAAGGTGGGTGGAGCTTCCCCTTTTATACCTGAAGGTCCAGATTACGAGTGTCTCCCACCTAGTGGTCAGTGTTCTCACGGTGTACAACTTAGGTTAGTTTATACAGGGTTACAATGCTGGTTGAATACATGACATCACCTCCCCCCCTAAAGTCTTATTGGGATCACAGGTTGAGTCTCTCTGGTGGTTTATGCTCCCTTGTAGAGCGCCTGAGTTGGGGCTCCGGTTGTTGGGCGCTGGCCTGAGTGTCTGCTGTTTGCGGTGCCTCAGGCCTGTCTGGACTGCCCACAGTGACTGGGCTCTCCTCCCTTTGGTTCCGGTGTTCGGTCACCTGTGGTGGAGTGAACTCTATATCGTGTTCTTCCTCTGCTTCTTCTATGGGGTTGCTGAACCTCCTTTTTGTTTGACCCACATGTTTGCGGCAGATTTGTCCATTGGTAAGTTTAACTACCAGAATCCTATTTCCCTCTTTGGCAACCACAGTGCCTGCGAGCCATTTGGGCCCTGCAGCGTAGTTGAGGACAAAAACAGGATAATTTACATCAATACATCGCGCCCTCGCATTCCTGTCATGGTAGTCATATTGTGACTGGCGCCTGCTCTCGACAATTTCTTTCATGGTCGGGTGTATAAGGGATAACCGGGTTTTGAGCGTCCTTTTCATTAGTAGCTCTGCGGGTGGAACCCCTGTGAGCGAGTGTGGTCGGGATCTATAGGCCAACAGGTGGCGTGATAAACGGGTTTGTAGGGAACCCCCTTGGATTCTGAGCATTCCCTGTTTGATTATCTGCACTGCTCGTTCTGCCTGGCCGTTTGAGGCCGGCTTGAACGGTGCCGTTCTAACATGGTTAATTCCATTGCCTGCCATGAAGTCCTGGAATTCAGTGCTTGTGAAGCACGGGCCATTGTCGCTGACCAAGATGTCCGGTAGACCGTGGGCGGTGAACATTGCCCGTAGACTTTCTACCGTGGCAGAGGATGAGCTTGAATTTAAAATGTCACACTCGATCCATTTAGAGTAGGCGTCTTACTACAACCAAAAACATTTTCCCCATGAAAGGACCAGCGTAGTCCACATGGATGCATGACCAAGGCTTAGCGGGCCATGGCCAGGGGCTAAGGGGGGCTTCCCTGAGTGCATTGCCCAGCTGGGCACACGTGTTGCACCTGTGAACACAAAGTTCCAGATCTGCGTCTATTCCTGGCCACCAAACGTGTGACCTGGTAATTGCCTTCATCGTGACAAATGCCCGGGTGCCCATTGTGGAGTTCTCTGATGAACACCTCTCTGCCATCTGGGTCATGACTACGCGGTTTCCCCACAGTAGGCAATCGGCCTGAATCAAGAGTTCATCCTTGCGCCTGTGAAATGGTTTAAATTTCTCAGGGCATGCCCTGTACGTGGCTGCCCAGTCCCCATTCAGGACACATTTCTTGACTAGAGACAATAGCGGGTCTCTATTTGTCCAGACTTTAATCTGACGGGCTGTCACGGGTGAGCCTTCGCTTCCAAAAGCTTCAACAGCCATGACCATCTCAGCAGCATGCTTGGTAGCCCCCTCAGTGGTGGCTAGTGGGAGCCTGCTGAGTGCATCGGCGCAGTTTTCGGTGCCCAGTCTGTGCCGAATTGTGTAGTCATAGTTGGCTAACGTGAGTGCCCACCTCTGTATGCGGGCCGATGCATTTGCATTTATGGCCTTGTTGTCGGCCAAAAGGGACGTTAGGGGTTTGTGATCTGTCTCCAGCTCAAATTTCTTGCCAAACAGGTACTGGTGCATTTTCTTTACCGCAAATACACATGCGAGCGCCTCCTTTTCTACCATCCCGTAGCCCCTTTCTGCCTGGGACAGACTTCTGAAGGCATAAGCTATCGGCTGTAACTGACCCTTGGCATTGACATGCTGCAACACACACCCGACACCATAGGACGACGCATCGCACGTTAACACAAGTTTCTTACATGGGTCATATAGCGTTAACAGATGGTTGGAACATAACAAATTGCGTGCTCTATTAAAAGCCCTTTCCTGGCTGTCCCCCCAGACCCATTCGCGACCTTTGCGTAGGAGCATGTGTAGCGGCTCTAGCAGCGTGCTCAATTTGGGAAGAAAGTTACCAAAATAGTTCAGGAGAACAGGAACGAACGCAGCTCTGTCGTGTTATGGAGTCTGGGTGCTCTCTGGATCGCTTCCGTCTTGGACGCAATAGGGCTGATCCCGTCTGCTGCTACCCTCATCCCCAGAAATTCTACCTCTGGAGCTAGGAAGACGCACCTCGCCTTTTTCAGTCGCAGACCTACCCAGTCCAGTCTGCGTAGCACCTCCTCCAGGTTGTGGAGGTGTTCTTCAGTATCGTAACCTGTAATGAGGATGTCGTCCTGAAAAACCACCGTCCCTGGAATCGACTTGAGGAGGCTTTCCATATTTCGTTGGAAGATCGCGGCGGCCGAGCGAATCCCGAACGGACATCTGTTGTACTCAAACAACCTTTGTGTGTCGTGATGGTGGTCAGCTTCTTCGACTCACTCATCAGCTACTGGGTCATGTAAGCTGAGGTCAGGTCCAATTTTGAAAAATGTTTGCCACCGGATAGCGTCGCAAAGAGGTCCTCCGCTATCGGTAGCGGGTACTGGTCTTGGAGTGACACCCGATTGATGGTGGCCTTGTAATCGTCACATATCCTGACTGACCCATCCGCCTTGAGCACTGGCACAATCGGGCTCGCCCAGTCACTGAATTCGACTGGCGAGATGATGCCTTCCCTCAACAGGCGGTCCAATTTGCCTTCTATCTTTTCCCGCATCACGTACGGCACCGCTCTGGCCTACTGGTGTACTGGTCTGGCATCTGGGTTTATGTGAATCACTACCTTGGCCCCCATGAAAGTGCCAATGCCGGGTTGAAATAATGAGTCAAATTTGTCCAGGATCTGTGAGCATGATACTCGTTCCACAGAGGAAATTGCATTGACATCGCTCCATTTCCAGTTCATGACAGCAAGCCAACTCCTCCCCAGTAGTGCGGGACCGTCCCCTGGGACAATCCAGAGTAGCAGTCTGTTCTCCGAATCTTTGTGGGTCACGACTACCGTGGCGCTGCCAAGCACCGGAATGATCTGCTTTGTGTAAGTCCGTAGCTGTGCGTCAATCCGCGATAATTTTGGCCTCCTGGCCTTGGATGCCCACAACTTTTCGAACTGTTTGATACCAATCAGGGACTGGCTGGCACCCGTGTCTAACTCCATTGATACTGGGATGCCATTGAGGAGCACTTTCATCATTATCGGTGGCGTCCTGGTGTATGAACTGTATACGTGCTCCACACGAACTCGCTGAACTTCAGCTTCCAGCGATTTCCCCCAGTGTCCATTTCTGCAATTTCTGCAGGTATTTTGCTCATCTCTGCAAACTCCAGCTGAGTGTGTGCCTCCACGCCTCCAGCATGAGTTGCAGTTTGAAACAAAAGGACCCTTGCCAGTCGATCGTCCCTGACTGCCCCTGTTATTGTCCTTGAGTGCACCATTAACAGGTGTTGATGGCCCCATTACTGGCCGCATTGTCCCTTGCAATGGCGTGAATCGCTGTTCAGCTTGCCATTGTCTCTGTTGAACTCCCCCTCTGGGTTCGACTACATGTTGGGGCATGCCCGACTGCCCTTGTCTGCCTAGAGAACTGTGTGCTGCTTTAACAATGTTGAATCTCTGCCCCAACCATTCCTTAACACAGTACCTCTCGTCTGTTCTGCTAGTGGCCATGCTCGCGTGGTATAAATCCCAGTTTCTTGTCGCCATTGATACGTCCTTACTATACAGTATAAATGCACACAAGGCCCATGCTTGAGAGGTCAGTCTGTGACCTGTCCTTTATTCCTTAGCACACAAGTGATGAAGGTGGGTGGAGCTTCCCCTTTTATACCTGAAGGTTCAGATTACGAGTGTCTCCCACCTAGTGGTCAGTGTTCTCATGGTTTATACATGGGTTACAATGCTGGTTGAATACATGACAAAAACAAAAATTATTTAAAAATTGGCATGATGAATTGAGTCTTTGAAATCACTATTTAGATACTTAATAATTAAAACTTGGTATATTTGGGTACTTTGTTTAGATCAGTAGATTTGACACTTCAAATGATAGATTTGGATCATTCTTTCGTACTTACAACTAAACCGTTTCAAAGCTACACTAACAGATAGCGATATTGTAGGGGTATGTGCAGTGTGAACTCTGTAACATAGAAACATAGAGATTAGGTGCAGGAACAGGCCATTCGGCTCTTCGAGCCTGCAACACCATTCAATAAGATCATGGCTGAAAACTCAACCTCAGTACCCCTTTCCTGCTTTCTCTCCATAGCCCTTGATCCCTTTGGCCGTAAGGGCCATATCTAACTCCCTTTTGAATATATCTAACGAACTGGCTTCAACAACTTTCTGCGGTAGAGAATTCTACAGGTTAACCACTCTCTGAATGAAGAAGTTTCTCCTCATCTCGGTCCTAAATGGCTTACCCCTTATTTTTAGACTGTGACCCCTGGTTCTGGAACTCCCCAGCAACAGGAACATTCTTCCTGCCTCTAACCTGTCCAATCCCATCAGAATTTTATATGTTTCTATGAGATCCCCTCTCATTCTTCTAAACTCCAGTGGATACAATCCCAGTTGATCCAGTCTCTCCTCATATGTCAGTCCTGCCATCCCAGGAATGAACCTTCGCTGTACTCCCTTAAGAGCAAGAACCTCCTTCCTCAGATTAGGGGACCAAAACTGAACACAATATTCCAGGTGTGGCCTCACTAAGGCTCTGCACAACTGCAGTAAGACCTCCCTGCTCCTATACGCAAATCCCCTAGTTATGAAGGCCAACATACCATTTGCCTTCTTCACCGCGTGCTGTACTGCTGTACCTGCATGCCAAACTTCAATGATTGATGTACCATGACACCCAGGTCTCGTTGCACCTCTCCTTTTTCCTAATCTGTCGCCATTCAGATAATATTCTGTCTTCCTGTTTTTGCCACCAGAGTGGATAACCTCATATTTATCCACATTACACTGCATCTGCCATGCATTTGCCCACTCACCTAACCTGTCCAAGTCACCCTGCAGTCTCTTAGCATCTTCCTCACAGCTCACACCGCCACCAAGCTTAGTGTCATCTGCAAACTTGGAAATATTACATTCAATTCCTTCATCTAAGTCATTGATGTATATTGTAAATAGCTGGGATCCCAGCACTGAACCCTGCGGCACCCCACTAGTCACTGCCTGCCATTCTGAAAAGGACCCGTTTATTCCGACTCTCTGATTCCTGTCTGCCAACCAGTTCTCTATCCACGTCAATACATTACCCCCAATACTATGTGCTTTAATTTTGCACAACAATCTCTTGTGTGGGACCTTGTCAAAAGCCTTTTGAAAGTCTAAATACACCACATCCACTGGTTCTCCCTTGTCCACTCTACTAGTTATATCCTCAAAAAATTCTAGAAGATTTGTCAAGCATGATTTCCCTTTCATAAATCTATGCTGACTTGGACCAATCCTGTCACCGCTTTCCAAATGCGCTGCTATTTCATCTTTAATAATTGATTCCAACATTTTCCCCACCAGCAATGTCAGGCTAACCGGTCTATAATTCCTCGTTTTCTCTCTCCCTCCTTTTTTAAAAAGTAGTGTTACATTAGCTACCCTCCAGTCCATAGGAACTGATCCAGAGTCAATAGAATGTTGGAAAATGATCACCAATGCATCCACTATTTTTAGGGCCACTTCTTTAAGTACTCTGGGATGCAGCCTATCAGGCCCTGGGGATTTATCGGCCTTCAATCCCATCAATTTCCCTAACACAATTTCCTGACTAATAAGGATTTCCTTCAGTTCCTTCTTTTCGCTAGACCCTCGAACCCTTAGTATTTCTGAAAGGTTATTCGTGAAGACAGATCCAAAATATTTGTTCAATTGGTCTGCCATTTCTTTGTTCCCCATTATAAATTTACCTGATTCTGACTGCAAGGGACCTATGTTGGTCTTCACTAATCATTTTCTCTTCGCATATCTATAGAAGCTTTTGCAGTCAGTTTTTATGTTCCCTGCAAGCTTCCTCTCATACTTTATTTTCCCCCTCCTAATTAGATCCTTTGTCCTCCTCTGCTGAATTCTAAATTTCTCCCAGTCCTCAAGTTTGCTGCTTTTTCTCGCCAATTTATATGCCTCTTCCTTGGATTTAACACTATCCCTAATTTCCCTTGATAGGCCTGGTTGAGCCTCCTTCCCCTTTTTATTTTTACTCCAGACAGGGATGTACAATTGTTGAAGTTCATCCATGTGATTTTTAAATGTCTGCCATTGCCTATCCACCGTCAACCCTTTAAGTATCATTTGCCAGTCTATTCTAGCCAATTCACGTCTCATACCATCGAAGTTACCTTTCCTTAAGTTCAGGACCCTAGTCTCTAAATTAACACGGTCACTCTCCATCTTAATAAAGAATTCTACCATATTATGGTCACTCTTCCCCCGAGGGCCTCGCACAACAAGATTGCTAATTAGTCCTCTCTCATTACACAACACCCAGTCTAGGATGACCGGCTGTCTTCATTGTATTCCATAAATAGACAATTCCAAGAGATGTGGTTATATGCAAGTAAAGGAAAATAAAAATCAGTAATTTGATTTTCCTTTACCTATATAAGACCCCTATTCTTCTTCTTAGGCAGTGCCTTGGAGTTGAGGATGACGTGCTTCCACACTAAAATTAGTTCTAAGGTGACTGATGAGACCAATGTGGGATCTACAGTCTCTGTCACAGGTGACGCAGGTAGTGGTTGAAGGGACGGGTGGGTGGGATGCTTGGGTTGTCGTGCACTCCGCAGTGATCGTGACCATTTTTAAAAAAGAGGACAAGTCCGACTGCAGCAACTACAGAGGAATCTCCCTGCTATCAGCCACTGGAAAAGATGTCGCTCGAGTCCTCCTCAACCATCTTCTCCCTGTGGCCGAGGAGCTCCTCCCGGAGTCACCTACGGGACACAACAGACAGGATTTTTGCAGCGTGACAGTTGCAGGAAAAATGCAGGGAACAGCGTCATAGAAACATAGAAACATAGAAAATAGGTGCAGGAGTAGGCCATTCGGCCCTTCTAGCCTGCACCGCCATTCAATGAGTTCATGGCTGAACATTCAACTTCAGTACCCCATTCCTGCTTTCTCGCCATACCCCTTGATCCCCCTAGCAGTAAGGACCTCATCTAACTCCTTTTTGAATATATTTAGTGAATTGGCCTCAACAACTTTCTGTGGTAGAGAATTCCACAGGTTCACCACTCTCTGGGTGAAGAAGTTCCTCCGCATCTCGGTCCTAAATGGCTTACCCCTTATCCTTAGACTGTGACCCCTGGTTCTGGACTTCCCCAACATTGGGAACATTCTTCCTGCATCTAACCTGTCTAACCCCGTCAGAATTTTATATGTTTCTATGAGGTCCCCTCTCATTCTTCTGAACTCCAGTGAATACAAGCCCAGTTGATCCAGTCTTTCTTGATAGGTCAGTCCCGCCATCCCGGGAATCAGTCTGGTGAACCTTCGCTGCACTCCCTCAATAGCAAGAATGTCCTTCCTCAGGTTAGGAGACCAAAACTGTGCACAATACTCCAGGTGTGGCCTCACCATGGCCTTCTTCGACCGTACAAAGGCCTGTGACACTGTCAACCGCGAGGGTCTATGGCGCATCCTCCTCCGTTTCGGGTGGCCCCAAAACTATGTCACCATCCTCCGCCTGCTCCACGACGACATGCAGGCTGTGATCCTTACCAATGGATCCATCACAGACCCAATCCACTGGGGTCAAGCAGGGCTGCATCGTCGCCCCAACCCTCTTCTCAATCTTCCTTGCTGCCATGCTCCACCTCAAGCTCCCCATTGGATGGAACTAATCTACAGAACCAGTGGAAATCTGTTCAACCTTCCCCGTCTCCAGGCCAGGTCCAAGACCACCCCAACCTCTGTCATCGAGCTACACTACGCGGACGACGCCTGCATCTGTGCACATACAGAGGTTGAACTCCAGGACATAGTCGACGTATTTACTGATGTGTACGAAAGCATGGGCCTTACGCTAAACATCAATAAGACAAAGATCCTCCACCAGCCTGTCCTCGCCGCACAGCACTGCCCCCCCAGGCATCAAGATCCACTGTGCGGCCCTGGACAACGTGGACCATTTCCCATATCTCGGGAGCCTCCTATCAACAAGAGCAGGCATCAACGACGAGATCCAATACTGCCTGCAGTGCGCCAGTGCAGCCTTTGGCTGCCTGAGGAAAAGAGTTTTTGAAGACCAAGCCCTCAAAACTGCCACCAAACTCATGGTCTACAGGGCTGTAATAACACCCGCCCTCCTGTATGGCTCAGAAACATGGACCATGTACAGTAGACACCTCAAGTCGCTGGAGAAATATCACCAACGATGTCTCCACAAGATCCTACAAATCCCCTGGGAGGACAGACGCACCAACGTTAGCATCCTCGACCAGGCCAACATCCCCAGCTTTGAAGCACTGACCACGCTTGATCAGCTCCATTGGGAAGGCCACATAGTCCGCATGCCAGACATGAGACTCCCAAAGCAAGTTCTCTACTCAGAATTCCTTCACGGCAAATGAGCCAAAGATGGGCAGCGGAAATGTTATAAGGACACTCTCAAAGCCTCCCTGATAAAGTTCAACATCCCCACTGACACCTGGGGTCCCTGGCCAAAGACCGCCCTAAGTGGAGGAATTGCATCGGGGAGGGCGCTGAGCACCGAAGCGCAGGCAGCGGAAAGAGCGTGTCGCAAATTAGTCCCACCCACCCCTTCCCTCAATGACTATCTGTCCCACCTGGTACAGAGACTGTGGTTCTCGTATTGGACTGTACAGCCACCTAAGAACTTATGTTAAGAGTGGAAGCAAGTCTTCCTCGATTCCGAGGGACTGCCTATGATGATGACGCTGTTTGCTCTTGGCTTCCACATGCTCCCGGCGAAGGGACTCAAGGTGTTCGGCGCCTTCCCGGATGCTTCTCCTCCACTTTGAGCGGTCTTGGGCCAGGGATTCCCAGATGTTAATGGGGATGTTGCACTTTTTCAAGGAGGCTTGAGGGTGTCCTTGAAGCATTTCCTCTGTGCACCTGGGACTCGCTTGCCATGTCAGAGCTCTGAATAAAGTGCTTGTTTTGGGAGTTTAGTATCGGACATGCGGACAATGTGGCCTGTCCAGCGGGCTGATCGAGCATGGTTAATGCTTCGATGCTGGGGATGTTGGCCTGAGCGAGAACACTGACATTGGTGCGCCTATCCTGTCAATGGATTTGAAGGATCATGTGGACGCAGCATTGGTGGTAGTTTTTCAGTGCTTTGAGGTGCCTGCTGTATATAGTCCATGTCTCTGAAGCATATCGGAGGGCGGGTATCACTACTGCTCTGTAGACCATGAACTTGGTGCTGGATTTGAGATCCTGATCTTCAAACATCCTTTTCCTCAGGCGAAGTCTGCACTGGCACAGTGAAGGCGGTGTTGGATTCCAACATTGACGTCTGCCCTTGTTGACAGTATGCTCCCAAGGTATGGAAAGAGGTCCAAGGCTTCATCATGAGTCTTGATAATTGGGGGGCAGTACTGTGTGGCGGGGACAGGTTGGTTCAGAAACTTTGTCTTACGGATGTTTAATGTAAGGCCCATACTCTTGTATGCTTCGGTGAAGGTGTTGACGATGGTTTGAGTTTGACCTCCGAGTGTGTGCAAACGGAAGCATCGTCTGCATACTGTAATTCAATGACAGAGGTTAAAACAACATTGGATCTGGACTGGAGGCGGCGGAGGTTGAACAATTTCCCGTTTGTTCTGTAGATTAGCTCCATCTAGCGGGGAGTTACTGAAGGTGAGATGGAGCATTGCAGCAAGGAAGATCGAGACGAGCGTTGGTGAGATGACACAGCTATGCTTCACCCCAGTCCGCATGTGTATTGGGTCTGTGGTGGATCCATTGGTCAGGATTACGGCTTGCATGTCATCGTGAAGCAGGCGGAGGATGGTGACAAACTTTTGAGGGCAGCTAAATTTGAGGAGGACACTCCATAATCTCTCACAGTTGACAGTGTCGAAGGCCTTTCTGAGGTCAAAGAAGGCCATGTACAAAGGTTGATGCTGCTCCCTGCATTTTTCTTGGATTTGACGTGCGGTGAAGATCATGCCCATTGTGCCCCTTAGTGGGTGGCATCCGCATTGCGACCCTGGGAGGAGCTCTTCAGCCACTGGCAGGTGGATATTATTGGGGATTAGCAACCTGGCAAGTGCCCTCATTTGATGTTAACTGTTAAAGAAACCTTTGAAGAAGTAGTGGTTTGGTTAGTGTCTTGAAAATCCAAATATCACTTTTGTTTAGTTTATTGTGAAATATAAAAAAGACTTGCATTTCTATAGCACCTTTCACGACCACCAAACGTCTCAAAGCGTATAGTCATTATTTTAATGTAGGAAATGTGGCAGCCAATTTACGTACAGCAAGCTCCCACAAACAGCAATGTGATAATAACCAGATAATCTGTTAAAACTGTTAAAAAAATGACCAGACTCTATAATTTTTCATGTAAAAATTCAAGATTCTCTAGGGGAGCTTACTCTGGGATAACAACAACTTGTATATATATAGCACCTTTAATGTAGTAAAATGTGCCAAGGCACTTAACAGTAGTATTATGACAAATAATTTGACACCGAGCCACATAAGGAGAAATTAGGGCAGATGACCAAAAGTTTGATCAAAGAGGTAGGTTTTAAGGAGCATCTTAAAAGGAGGAGAGGTAGAGAGGCAGAGGGGTTTAGGGAGAGAATTCTAGAGCTTAGGACCTCGGCAACAGAAGGCACGCCACCAATGGTTGAGCGATTCGAATCAGGGATGCTCAAGAAGTCAGAATTAGAGTGGTGCAGATATCTTGGGGGATTGTGGGGCTGGAGGAGATGACAGAAATAGGGAGGGGAGAGGCCATATAGCAATTTCAAAATAAGGATGAGAATTTTGAAATGTAGCTCATCAAGCACAGGGGTGATAGGTGAGCGGGACTTGGTGCGAGTTAGGACACGGGCAGCTGAAAATATACCACCAATTTTGTGCTTACAATATTTGTCTCATTTCCATCAAGCTGTCATGTTAATGGCCCAGATTTTACTGTAATAATGGCGAAGCTGTCAGCACGCACTGTTATTGCTGGATAAAACTGATAGCAACTTCTGAATTCCAATGAGTAGAGGCCCAACTTACTCAACCTTTCCTCATAAGTCAATCCTCTCATCTCCAGAATCAACCTAGTGAACCTTCTCTAAACTGCCTCCAAAGCAAGTATATCCTTTCTTAAATATGGAAACCAGAACTGTACGCAGCATTCCAGGTGTGGCCTCACCAATATCCTGTGTAACTATAGCAAGATATCCCTGCTTTTATATTCCATCCCCTTTGCAATAAAGGCCAAGATTCCATTGGCCTTCCTGATCACTTGCTGTACGTGCATACTAACCTATTGTGTTTCATGCAGCAGGACCCCCAGGTCCCGCTGTACTGCAGCATTTTATAATTTTTCTCCATTTAAATAATAACTTGCTCTTTGATTTTTTTTCTGCCAAAGTACATAACCTCACTTTTCCAACATTATACTCCATCTACCAAATTTTTGCCCACTCACTTAGCATGTCTATGTCCTTTTGCAGATTTTTTGTGTCCTCTTTGCACATTGCTTTCCCTCTTTGTATCATCAGCAAACTTGGCTACGTTACACTCGGTCCCTTCTTCCAAGTCGTTAATATAGATTGTAAATAGCAACTTCTACCACCCACACATGTGCAGTTAAATGCGGGAATCTAGAAGTTGCAGTCATTGATACCCTGCTCCTCCACAGGCTGCGCTGTTAGTCTTCAACATGGAATTTGCACAGAAATCACTATCATGGTAATGAATTTAGGCTAATTATCCATTACCTCTGAAGACCGATGAAAAACTTAAGCCTTGTTCAATCGGGAGTAACTCGAGTTTTTAATGGTGTAGTAAGTCATAATTATTGCTGAACACCTCTACCCCTGAAAAATTAATTTTACAAGTGTGGATAATTTCACACTTCCCCACATTATACTCCATCTGCCACCTTTTTGCCCAATCACTTAACCTGTCTATTCCTTTGCAGACTCTTTGTGTTCTCCTCTCAGCTTGCTTTCCCACCTAGCATTGTATAGTCAGCAAATTTGAAAATATTACACTTTGTCCCCTCATCGAAGTCATTGATTATAGATTGTAAATAGCTGAAGCCCAAGCACCGACCCTTGCGGCACTCCACTAGTTAACACCCTGTCATGGGCCAAGGTAGTCTTGAGGAAGAGTTCATAGTTATCAGAGATAGTTTCTTTGAACAGTACATTGCGGAACCAACCAGGGAGAAGGCAATCTTAGATCTGGTAATGAGACAGGATTAATAAATTATCTCCTAGTAAAGGATCCTCAAGGAAAAAGAGTGATCATAGCATGGTTGAATTTAAAATTCAATTGGAGGGTGAGAAAATTGGATCTCAAACCAGTGTCCCAAGCTTAAATAAAGGAGACTACAAAGGTATGAAGGCAGAGTTGGCGAAAGTGGACTGGGAAAATAGATTAAAGTGTAAGACAGTTGATGAGCAGTAAATATTGGTCCCTTAGAGGAGGAGACTGTGGAATTAATAATGGGGAATAGGGAAATGGCAGAGACTTTGAACAAATATTTTGTATCAGTCTTCAAGGTAGAAGACACTAAAAACATCCCAATAATGGATAATCAAAGGGCTATGGGGAGGGAGGAACTTAAAACAAGCACGGTCACTAAAGAAGTAGTACTCTGTAAAATAATGGGACTAAAAATGGACAAGTCCCCTGGAATTGATGGCTTGCATCCTAGGGTCTTAAAAGTGGCTGCAGACACAGTGGATGCATTGGTTGCACTCTACCAAATTTCTCTGGAGGTCCCAGTGGATTGGAAAACCGCAAATGTCACACCCCTATTTAAAAAAAGGAGGCAGCCAGAAAGCAGGAAACTATAGACCAGTTAGCCCAACATTGGTCATTGTGAAAATGCTGGAGTCCATTATTAAGGAAGCAGTCGCAGGACATTTGGAAAAGCATAATTCAGTCATGCAGAGTCAGCATGGTTTTATGAAAGGGAAATCATGTTTGACAAATATGCTGGAGTGTTTTGAGGATGTAACGCACAGGGTGGGATAAAGGGGAAACCAGTGGATGTAGTGTATTTGGATTTCCAGAAGGCATTCTGGAAATTGCCACATAAAAGCTAATCGCACAAGATAAAAGTTCACGGGGCTGGGGTTATTTATTAACATCGATGGAGGATTGGCTAACTAACAAAGCGTCAGGATAAATCAGTTATTTTCTGGTTGGCAAACAGTAACGGGGTGCCACAGGGATCGGTGCTGGGGCCTCAACTATTTACAATCTATATTAATGATATGGATAGAGTGTACTGTAGCCAAGTTTGCTGATGATACCAGTTGTGAGAAGGACAAAAAAAATCCGCAGAGATGTAGACAGGCTAAGTAGTGGGCAAAAATTTGGCAGAGTATAATGTTGGAAAGTGTGAGGTTATTCACTTTGGCAGAAAAAATAAAAAAGCAAATTATTTTTTCAATGGAGAAAAATTATAAAGTGCTGCAGTAGAGAGACCTGGGGGTTCTTGCGCATGAAGCATAAAAAGTTAGTATGCAGATACAGCAAGTAATCAGGAAGGCAAATGGAATGTTGGCCTTTATTGCAAGGGGGATGGATTATAAAAGCAGAGAAGTCCCGCTACAACTGTACAGGGTATTGGTGAGACCACACCGAGTGTACAGCGTACAGTTTTGGTCTCATTTACAGAGGGATATACTTGCATTGGAGGCAGTTCAGAGAAGGTTCACTAGGTTGATTCCCGAGATGACGGGGTTGACTTATGAAGAAAGATTGAGCAGGTTGGGCCTGTACTCATTGGAGCCAAGAATGAGAGATAGAAGATAATGAGGGGGCTCGACAAGGTAGATGCAGAGATGATGTTTCTGCTCATGGGGGAATCTAGAACTAAGGGTATAATTTCAGAATAAGGGGTCACCCATTTAAAACAGAGAAGGAGGAATTTCTTCTGAGGGTTTATAAATCTGTGGAATTCTCTGCCCCCGAGAGCTGTGAAGGCTGGGTCACTGAATATATTTAAGGCAGAGATAGAGAGATTTTTGAGTGATAAGGGAGTAAAGGGTTATGGGGAGCGGGCAGGGAAGTGGAGTTGAGCCCATGATCAGATCAGCCATGATCTTATTGAATGAAGGAGCAGGCTCGAGGGGCCAAATGGCCTTCTCCCAAAAATGACCCATTTATACCTACTGTGTTTTCTGTCCGTTAATCAATCCTCAATCAATGCTAATATTACCCCATCCCATGAGCCCCAATCTTGTGTAACCACCTCTTGTGTGACACCTTATCAAATGCCTTCTGAATTAGAGGCAGCTTTGTGTTTGTAAGAACTGCTTAAAGACAGCCCAAACTCATGTCCAGCCAGCAGAGATATGGCTACTTTCATTTCGTCAGACTGGCTGGAATGAAGACAAGTACCAGAGACAAAAGGATAGCATGCTAAATCTACTGCATTGCTTCATTTCCTTCTACTGTTCCCTTTACAAGGACGGGATCTATTTTCACAAACTGGCATATTCTAGCTATTCATGCTCATTCATTCACTCACAACACAAGACACAATGGACCAAATGTCATCCTCATTTCCTGTAATTTCTATGATTCAAGTATGTATCATATTGTACATAAACACACAGTCCAGCACAGCAAGTGGCACAATGTTACAAATGCAAAATGTCCTCTTTTTAAAAATGTGGTCATTGACCTAGAGCCTGAAATTGAAATGCCATTACATCTGTGCTTCAGCAGTCGTAACACTTACATCTCAACTGTGCTCAAAACCATGAGGTAATCCCACAGAGAATCTGCTAGTTTAAAAAAAAACAACTAGTAACTTAATTTTATTCATCCGCAACATGAAACTAAAATGGTTGGTGTGTGTTTAGTACTAGGGTGCAAGAGGCTGCCTGAAGATTCAAATGAAATCAAGTACTTATTGTTAATTGATTTGTTTTAGAATGAGTGATGTGCATTGGCAATAAAAACAATTTATAGGAGGCAACATTGGGTAGCATTTAGATTATACAAAAGAAACATTGAATTGTTTTTTTTAATGTTTCAATTGGGAAAACATTAATTTTCAACAATCTTCTAAAGGCAACAGGACCTCAAGATTAAAATGACAATGGTAGAAAGGATACAGTAAAGTTTCCACCAAAATACACCAGATACAGTAACACCCATTATATACATTTAGTTCTGATATCAGCGCCACAATATAAAAAGTACAGCTCACTTTGCAGTGTGCTTAAATTATAATTTGCAATAGTTATATTAACAAGGCACAATGAAGCAATTTGATACAATTTACAGTATTGTACAGTATGGTTAAGGCTGTTCATGAAACAACTCAGTAGTCAAAATCTCAATTTAAAAAAAGTCAACGATTGAAAGGCTCAGCAATGTATGGAAACACACAAGTTGCACATCAAAAACTACCATACACCACTTGCAGCCAATGAGACACAGATTGCATTGAGTATCCAAAAAAATAAGCTTTTGTAGTATATAAAATTTTCCAATGAATGATATAGGACAACTGAAATGGATGAGAATTTAAAAAAGGCAAATGTTCATTTTAGTTCCTGTAAACAGATAGTGGGGTGTGGGGGTTTAGTCTCCGAAGTCCTCAATTTCTAAAGAAAAACAAACAAGTGTTCTTGATTCTCTGATCTGTATTCCATGTTGTATTAGAAACTGAAACTCAATGCTCATCCATATAAATTACAGCAGGTTTACAGGTTTCTTCTGAGAAACAAAATAAATAGGACAACCATCCAATCTTTCATTTTCCTCCAGGTATTGCAATATATTGGCACAGTTGAATAAACACAGCTGATGAGCTCCGGTTAACCCATTTCCTTCATTCACTTCTATTCTAAGTGTCCCTTCCAAACACAAAAAAAATCTTGAATGGCAATTTTTGGAACATTATACAGTCAACATACTAAATCCATTCAATGCAGTCAAATTCCACCAAAAGCAGCAACATAATCTAAGCACCGTTTGTACAAAAAAGATATTTAGCTTTTGATTAAAGTGATTCTGATTCCAGACCACTTTATTTGCATTTACACAAAGCTCAAACTGTGCACATTCATTAATTCAACTGAAAAATGTAAGATATTGCTACCAAAAATACTTTATATTCAGATACAAGAAAAGCTCTCCAAAAAGGTAGATTTTGCTCTTGCAAATTTGAATGTTTCCATGCAAAGTTGTGTAACTTTTCCAGTGTACAATAATATTCAAAAGCACATCTTGAGAAAAGTCTGAATAGGTCTTCATTTGGCAAACACTGGCAGAGGGAATAAACAGCAAATAAATTAAGGAAAAAAGTGATCTACAATTGCAAAAAAAATCAAAAAAATGTTTCCAGTTTCCCAAAAAATGTTGGGTTAACATTTCTGCTTACTTTCCTGGTTTCACAAAAATATCAATGCATAGAGATTTAATATCCAAATAGTAACAAAGCAGGCACTCAAACACACTCCTGGCAAATTCAATCTAATCTGTTAGAACCTAATCAGACAGAATCTGAGCAATAAGTACTAGATATATGTGTATTTCCACCATTTAGTGCACAACCAAATAAATCTACTTCATATTTTCTTGCGTGCACAGTCTACAATTTAGAAGGGTGAATGTAGATAGTGTACTAGGTACAAAAGTGCTGAAACAGAAGAATTGTTAAATACATCAAAACAGTTTAATCTAGAGTTATTAAGTGGTTTGGAAATTTAAACAAAAACTGCAACTGTGAAAACAAAGCTCCTAAATGCCTCCTAGTGGTGAATTATAAAGCAGTGTATAGAGAGTCAAAGGCCTGGGAGAAGGTTACCCTCAATGGAGAGAAAAATATACCTTAATCAAAACAAAGTAGGTATGCACCATTTATTCTGTTTCTCTCTGAAACCTCACAGGAGACAGTCAATAGCATTTTTTGATAAGATTTACAATTTTGCAACTTCTGAGCAAGCTAATTAATATTCATTATACATGTAACCTCTATGAGTAGTTGATGGCAGTGAGATATTGTCCATTCAATGTTTTATCTCAAGGTAACTACAGGCTAAACTTAGAACTATAATCACCTTGTTTTTTTTTTTATTACAAATTTAATAGCTTCAGTAGCTTCTAGGGTTCAAGCCAATTTAGAAAGTGGACAAATAGCAAAAGTATTCAACTTAGAATATTACAGTAACCCAAAGATAATATTTTACAGTCCAAGCTCAGGAATAGGCTTATTGCAACTTTAAATATCATAACTATACAGCACAAGAGAATGCAAGTCAGTAGTCAGATTCTGCCCATCACTAAACACTATTCAGGATCATATAGAAAATTTGTTCCAGCCAATAAACTGCACTGAATCCATAAATGTAACAAACTAATGCAACAAACTAATTTCAGGAGAGAGTGGCACAGGTGGTGATATATGGTAAAAGAAAAATAGAAGAGCAAAACGAGAAATTAAAGAAGAATGGCCAATTACCCACAGCAGATCCAAAAAGGGCGCTGGACAACAGGAATGGAATAAATGTACTTCATCTGAAATATTTACCAACCACAGTGGAAACCATTCAAGTACAAAATGAGATTTATTCTATTGTGACAGGAGAAAAAAAACTACTCTTCAGGCAACATGGGCTTATCATAGATAGGAGCTACATCTATTTCCTGGCAACAGCAATACAATAAACTACATTTAAGCACATGGTACTATTGGTTGCAGGCTAGCCAGCACAAAAAAAATTAACTTAAATCACTATTTCACTAAAACACCTGTTTGTGATTTAAAGAATCAGAGGCTCTTCAGTGTATTCTTTGGCAGTAACATTTCAGGACTGAGATGGCACTGGTAAGTCACAAGGACACTTAGGACTTTAACTCAATACATTACTGCCTTACAGTTGGAACACTATAAACTTTGAATGTGGGGGCATTATTTCTTTGGCATAAAGCAATTTGATTCACTGAATGATCACACCAAATGTAGTGTTTATTTAAACGTGGGATGGGGAGGGGGGTAGAGATGATTTAAAAAAGTATACAATCTACAATAAAGCACAAGACACTCTGAATTAAAATGCAATATGGAATAAATACCATAATCCACAACAAAACCCAACTGGTTGTGTTGCAGACATACCCAGGCCTTGGTCTTAAATACATTAAGTTAGAATGCTCTCATCACACCACAAGATTTGCAACGGCGAGAGAATACAATACACCTGCTCTATAATCAAAGATTTTGCATCACTTGATTTAATAGTTTAATTTAGATGTTGATAATTTGGTGTTAGAGGTGATGCTGGTAATGGGGAAATAAATTTTCCATTTAAGACACACAGGGCTAGAAACTCATCGACTTTGTGACCGTTTTTTTGGGCGATATTTCACCATATTTGGCGAAAAACTGGTTGGTGGGAATTTCGGTGACTTTTGTGGCAGTGGCTTTCAAGTACCGCTGGGGAGAGAAGCGTCGCTGTGCAAGACCCGAAATAGCGTTTGCGCCAAAAATTTGGCTCTCTGCACACCCATATTTTGCGTGAAAAATACCGATATGTAAAAAGCTGCATTGCAGCCCTTGGAGCAGCGGTAAATATGAAGACCTGCAAATAAGGTAAGTTAAAGTTTTTTTTCCCCATTCTTTTTCAGCAATTCAATAGAAGAGTGTCTTGTAAATGTGTGAACTTTGTTTCCAATTTATTTTGTGTGATTTTCCGCCCTCCCAAGGCCCAACTCGCAGCGGTACCAGCCTCGGACTAAAGTTGGCGAGGATTGCGGTTTGCGCCACGAGTCCTCGTTTGATGCCGATTTTTATCGCTGCGCAAATTTAAGGTTGAATTTCTGGCCTGATAGCGATAGCGAAGCAAAAACTATAATTTTGGCGAAAAAAAAATACCGTTTTTGCTGAGAACCGAATTTCTAGCCCCTGGTATCAGCAAGGCCAACTATAGCACCAACTGATGCTTTAGTTGATATCAGCCAGCTCAACACAGATTGGTAATAAAATTTTGTCTGTAGACCTACAGCTGCAAAAGTAATGGATGTGTCCAAGCCTTTGTTTTAGTAGGTGATCTAAGTGTGTGCCAGAAGCTTTGGGGACCCCGTATAAAGTTTAACATCTATATTCTCATACATGTACATACATTACAAGCTGCTGAAACTAATAGATCATGGTGTGCTGATGGGAGATTATTCCTACAATGAGGCAATAGTGCTTAAAAAAAAAACATGCCCACAAAATTCAAACATAAAAAAAAAGAAGAAATAAGCTAAAAGGATGAAGTTGCCATGGCTTCAAGGGCTGGATT
Source organism: Pristiophorus japonicus (assembly GCF_044704955.1). Lineage (NCBI taxonomy): Eukaryota > Metazoa > Chordata > Chondrichthyes > Pristiophoridae > Pristiophorus > Pristiophorus japonicus. Next base: position 86,504,330 of record NC_091978.1, on the reverse strand, counting down.
TCCTTGGCTCAGTGGCTGCAAGTAGCTCTAGGGTTGCAATTTGGATACCATGGCAGTGGACCATCCGAGAAGCTGTCAGTCTGTGTTTAAGTGGATTTTTATTACACCAGAGATAACAACTATCATTTGAATATCCACTCAATTTTTCCCCAGTGAAATGCAAAACTTTGAAAGCTTGTATTTATTGAAAAATTGTAAATCTTACCCCTCTCCCAATTTTTAGCATTCTAATTCTTACTAAATGGAGGGGGGGGGGGGGGAAACGGGACGACATCCATTGCAGAAGCAAACACAAATATAAATTTCCAATATTGTTGGGACACTTTAGTCAAACATATAAAATTAAAGTAAGGATAATCCTAAAAGGTGGGTTTAAACTGCCAGAAATTATAAAATATCGAAATGAATTCTCCCGAATTGGGTCATGTCATTTCCCTCCACCATGTAAACCTCCTACAAAATAAACAATACCAGTAATGATGGAGATGGTTTGTCTTTACTATACATTTTGGCAAAAATTAGCACTGCCACCTGGCGTTGGAATTGTTAGCAGGATAGTTGGCACAAAACAAGTACACAAATGCCCATAAGCCAACTTTAGGCCAAAATAGTTCAGGAAATCATGTCACTGAACCAGTGATTTGGTTTAGTTTGGATTTTAGCCCGCCCAATATAGGCACAGTCTTTTTGGTTAAAAGACAGATAGCAGCTTTCAAACGTTTGCTGAACAAAATTGGAAAACGGGTGCATAGAAAACAAAGCAACTCAAACTCATGAAACACACCCAGCTGGTATCATAGTCAAAAACAAAATGTTAAGGGGTAAAATATAAGAGATCGACACTATAACAAACCTAGTTCTTCCTCATCGTCTGGCAAGTTCTCCATTGACCCAAAGCTCATTGAGAGATTTATAGAGACGGGAATGCGGGGCTTTATAGATTGCCTACGTAACGTGCCAAATGGAAAAGTTGAAGAAAGGCGGCTGCTCTGATGAAATGGTGCAAAGACATCATTGTTTGGAGACTGTGGTTTCCTTTTGAGTATCCTCTGTGATACTTTTTTCTGTAAGGTTTTTATCTCATCTATAATTTCACAGGCTTTGTTCAGAGCAGTTGTGGAACCACCACCTAGTATTTGAACCTCTGGAATCCAGCGCAAGTATCGCTGGCTCCAGAGTTTTATAGCAGGACCATCATGCAGAGGAAGCAACAGTCCATGATGATCAATTGGTTTACTGCGCCAATTTTCATAAAACTGTCTGTAGTTAACTGAAGTATCTTCGGCTGTGAATGTCCACCTGCTGATCTTTTTTCCTAGAAAAGTCTTTATCAAGTTATCCGTCTCCTCCCTCAAAAATCCTTTTTTGGATGAAGGCCGAGAGTGAAATGATGGACTTGATGGTAGGGACATCTGGCGCTGAGGCTGAGAAAAAAAAACATACTAAATGAGAATCGCATTATCTGTACATATATTTAATCTACAGACATTATTGCATTGCTCCAGGAAAGTATAACTGAATAGACTTGTAATCTTGAAAATGGATAGTAACAATACCAAATAGCAAGATCCACATGCATAGATAGTAGAGATGACGGCAGTACAGAATTTCTAGAATTGTACAGAATACAGAAATATAGCATGAAATAATTTAAGCTGGTGAGCCATTCGGTAACTGAACAGGTATTTGCATTTTTTTCCTTTCAAGCAAATCAGCCAATGAATCAGCGTGGCATGCACACAGGCAAATTTCGAGGGGTTAATTTTCACTTTCAAGTAGATGTGGCGAATCACAATATTAACCCCTGGCTGTTTAAAAAAAAAAAAAAAAATCAAACAAATGCTTTCCATTTCTTGCCAATTTTCTTCTCCCATTAAGTCGTTCAGAAAGCTATGGACAACTACATATTACTGAACTTAAAAAAAAAAGACGACAAAACTAAAGTTACATTGAAACCACACTGCAGAAAGTGTATACGTTTTGCAGGATCAAAATGATAGTTTACTTCCCTCCCTCTACCAGAAGGCTCCAACATTTTTCTGGGATCTGGTTCCACGAACATGCACAGCCTCCAAAACCTTGTCTAAATTCAAGTGGCCATTCTTTATGTATGTGTGAGCCTAAACTAGTGTTGGCAAGCTATTTAACTAGGAGGGGGAAGAGAATCTTAGATCTGGTCCTGTGTAATGAGACAGGAATAATAAACGATCTCCTAGTAAAAGATCCTCTCGGAATGAGTGATCACGGTATGGCTCAATTTGTAATACAGATTGAGGGTGAGGAAGTAGTGTCTCAAACGAGCGTTCTATGCTTAAACAAAGGGGACTACAGTGGGATGAGGGCAGAGTTGGCTAAAGTAGACTGGAAATACAGACTAAACGGTGGCACAATTTAGGAACAGTGGAGGACTTTTAAGGAGCTCTTTCATAGTGCTCAACAAAAATATATTCCAGTGAAAAAGAAGCGCGGTAAGAGAAGGAATAACCAGCCGTGGATAACCAAGGAAATTAAGGAGAGTATCAAATTAAAAACCAATGCGTATAAGGTGGCCAAGGTTAGTAGGAAAATAGAAGATTGGGAAAATTTTAAACGACAGCAAAGAATGACTAAGAAAGCAATAAAGAAAGGAAAGATAGATTACGAAGGTAAACTTGTGCAAAACAGATAGTAAAAGCTTTTACAGATATATAAAACGGAAAAGTGTGACTAAAGTAAATGGTGGTCCCTTAGAAGATGAGAAGGGGGATTTAATAATGGGAAATGTGGAAATGGCTGAGACCGTAAACAATTATTTTGCTTCGGTCTTCACAGTGGAAGACACAAAAAACATTCCAAAAATTGCTGGTCACAGGAATGTGGGAAGGGAGGACCTTGAGACAATCACTATCACGAGGCGGGTAGTGCTGGACAGGCTAATGGGACTCAAGGTAGACAAGTCCCCTGGTCCTGATAAAATGCATCCCAGGGTATTAAAAGAGATGGCGGAAGTTATAGCAGATGCATTCGTTATAATCTACCAAAATTCTCTGGACTCTGGGGAGGTACCAGCGGATTAGAAAGCAGCTAATGTAACACCTCTGTTTAAAAAAGGGGGCAGACAAAAGGCAGGTAACTATAGGCCAGTTAGTTTAACATCTGTAATGGGGAAAATGCTTGAAACTATTAAGAAATAAACGGGACATCAAGATAAGAATAGTGCAATCAAGCAGACGCAGCATGGATACATGAAGGGGAAATCATGTTTAACTAATTTACTGGAATTCTTTGAGGATATAACGAGCATGGTGGATAGAGGTGTACCAATGGATGTGGTGTATTTAGATTTCCAAAAGGCATTCGATAAGGTGCCACACAAAAGGTTACCGCAGAAGATAAAGGTACGCGGAGTCAGAGGAAATGTATTAGCATGGATCGAGAATTGGCTGGCTAACAGAAAGCAGAGAGTCAGGATAAATGGGTCCTTTTCGGGTTGGAAATCAGTGGTTAGTGGTGTGCCACAGGGATCGGTGCTTGGACCACAACGGTTTACAATATACATAGATGACCTGGAAGAGGGGACAGAGTGTAGTGTAACAAAATTTGCAGATGACACAAAGATTAGTGGGAAAGCGGGTTGTGTTGAGGACAGAGAGAGGCTGCAAAGAAATTTAGATAGGTTAAGCGAATGGGCTAAGGTTTGGCAGATGGAATACAATGTCGGAAAGTGTGAGGTCATCCACCTTGGGGAAAAAAAATAAATAAAAGGGAATATTATTTGAATGGGGAGAAATTACAACATGCTGCAGTGCAGAGGGACCTGGGGGTCCTTGTGCATAAATCCCAAAAAGTTAGTTTGCAGGTGCAGCAGGTAATCAGGAAGGCAAATGGAATATTGGCCTTCATTGTGAGAGGGATGGAGTACAAAAGCAGGGAGCTCCTTCTGCAACTGTATAGGGTATTGGGGAGGCCGCAACTGGAGTACTGCGTGCAGTTTTGGTCACCTTACTTAAGGAAGGATATACTAGCTTTGGAGGGGGTACAGAGACGATTCATTAGGCTGATTCCGGAGATGAGGGGGTTACCTTATGATGATAGATTGAGTAGACTGGATCTTTACTCATTGGAGTTCAGAAGGATGAGGGGTGATTTTATAGAAACATTTAAAATAAGGAAAGGGATAGACAAGATAGAGGCAGAGAGCTTGTTTCCACTGGTTGGGAAGACTAGAACTAGGGGGCACAGCCTCAAAATACGGGGGAGCCAATTTAAAACCGAGTTGAGAAGGAATTTCTTCTCCCAGAGGGTTGTGAATCTGTGGAATTCTCTGCCCAAGGAAGCAGTTGAGGCTAGCTCATTGAATGTATTCAAGTCACAGATAGATAGATTTTTAACCAATAAAGGGAATTAAGGGTTTTGGGGAGCGGGCGGGTAAGTGAAGCTGAGTCCATGGCCAGATCAGCCATGATCTTGTTGAATGGCGGAGCAGGCTCGAGGGCCTACTCCTGTTCCTAATTCTTATGTTCTTATGTAATAGCAATTAAGATTGCTCCTCTCATCACCCCATCCATGGTCAGCTAATCAGTACAGATCACAGGACAACCTAAAGGTTTTCTGGTCCATTTGGCCAAGTTCCACATTTACTCATTGAGCTTAAGGGAGGGGGAATCTATATGATAAATTTTATATGAAAATGTAAAATGTTTATTCTAAGCAATCTAATTTTGGCTCTATGTTTGTCATCAACTGACCTTGTACAAAGGCAATATTGCTTTGAGTTTTATAAATAGGAGCATTGAGTAGAAGACCAAAGAGACTATGATAAATGTGTACATGGCATCGTTAGAGTACTGAATGCAGTTTTAGGCATCCCACTATAGAAAGGGCATCAAAGCATGGAGAGTGTACAGTGTAGATACACCAGGGAATAAGAGATGAGAATTGAGATACTGGGACTATTTCCACTGGAACAGAGAAAGCCAAGAGTTACAGATTTTTTAAATTATGAAATAATTTCAGAAGATAAATAAAGTTTATTTTCTCTGGTGGGAAGTTGGTAATGGAGAGCTGGCACAGAATAATGGCCTGAATGGCCTTCTGTCCTGTGAGCTTCTATGGAAGGGGTTTTAAAGGTGGCTTCACTCTGTCTAAATGACTAACCATACTTATTGGCATCCACTATTATAGGATGATTTCATATCTGAACTTCGGCTTTTAGAATTTAGGTACCACTCTACATGTAGCCGAAATGCAAGTTTACCCCACATGCACCCTGTCAATTAAGTTAGTAGATGGTTTTGATCAAAAATTGAAGACCTTAAAATACCTCTGGTATATCCAGAAAATTTTCATGGGCAATCTCCAAGTAGTTCAGTGCAGGGTCCTTTGATATGAATAAGGCAATTTACTCAAAAGATGACAAATATAGCTTCTGTAAGAACATGCCACTACTCTTCTTGTTAATCCATACATGGCTACTTTATGGCAGAGCATTATTATAGGAAGATAACATTACCACAGGTATATTGCTGCTTCCTAATTAGAAATACTTGATGCAGGCTCGTTTTGTTATGCTATTTACAGTAGGTATAGTTTCACACACAAAAATAAATTAACCACCACTGCCCAACTGCTCAAGTCTTCAATATTTATCCCATCTACCTTAGCCAATGTGCTTTTGATTTTCTTTTCAAAACTCTGGTTTTTTGTTTACAATTTCTCCAGGCAGGCTCTCTGTTGCAGCCACATTAGAAAAAGAGCTGCACTTGTGGACAACGTGACTATGAGAAGACAGGAGTAGTAATTTAAAAAATATAATCTACATAATTTGAAAGTAGAGTTCACACGTGCTTTTGTTTCAAGAGTCTGAATTGATCCTGGTCTCAGACAAGGCCTCAGATGGATGGTGACAAATGAATCCATGCAAATTCACACTTTACAGAATATAATAACCAAGTGTTCTTTTGTAAACTGCAGGCATTAGCAGTAGCCAAGTAGATCATCATCTTCTTAGGCAGCCCCTTGGAGTGAAGGATGATTTGCTTCCACACTAACACGAGTTCGAAGGTGGCTGATGAGTCCAATGCGGGATCTACAGACTGTCACAGGTGGGGCAGGTGCTTGGTTTGGCTCACGCTCCTTCCACAGTTTGTACTTGACTTCTGCGTGATCCCGACAAAGAGACACAAAGTGTTTGTGCCTTCCTGAATGCTGCTTCTCCACTTTGAGCGGTCATCGGCCAGTGTTTCCCAAGAGTCGGTGGGGATGTTACATTTTTTCAAGGAGGCTTTGAGGGTGTCCTTGAAGAGTTTTCTCTGCCCTCCTGGGGCTCGCTTGCCGTGACGGAGCTCGGAGTAGAGTGCCTGTTTCGGGAGTTTTGTAACAGGCATGCGGACTACCTGGCCCACCCATCGTCGCTGACTGACTGTTGTCAATGCTGGGGATGTTGGCCTGAAAGAAAACACTGACGTTGGTACTCTTATCCTGCCAATAGATTTGCAGAATTTTGCGGAGGCAGCGTTAGTGGTACTTCTCCACTGTACCTACTGTACATTGTCCATGTCTCTGAAGCATCAGCTATCACTGCTGCTCTGCAGACCATGAGCTTGGTGCCAGGTTTGAGATCTTGGTCTTCAGACACTCTTCTCCTCAGGCGACCGAATGCTGCACTGGCACAGTGAAGGCGGTGTTGGGTTTCGTCATCGATGTCGGCCCTCGTTGACAGGAGGCTTCCAAGGTATGGAAAGTGGTCCATGCTGTCCAAGATCTTGATGATCGGAGGGCGGTGTTGAGGCAGGAGCAGGTTGGTAGAGAAACTGTGTCTTATGGATGTTTAATGCAAGGCCCAGACTCTCATACGCTTCAGTAAAGTTGTCAACGAAAGTGTCAACAATGCAAAGTAGATGGAGTTGTCCCCAGTGACCGCCCCCCCACCCAAAGCAAATATTGACTTTAGACTAGGTCACTCGCCAACAAAACTTTTCTACAGCACTGAGCAGGAATTACAGTATATAAACATTATCCAGATCTGTTGCATATACAAAGAAATTAACTATATATAGATTTTAAGAACATACAATCCTGAAGTAAAATTTAAAACAATTACCTTCATGCGTTGGATTCTTCTAACCTGATCAGTTTTTGGCTTTCCAATATAAAGTGGATTATAAAAGAGTGCTTGAACAGAGTTCTCAAACTGCACAGACCATTCCCACACACTGGGAAGTTTCAATGACCTGCTTAGCATTCGCCGATCTTCACCAAGCTGCCAAAACAAATAAAACAGCGTGTGACCTGATTGGCAAAATAGCCGGTTGTTAGTGTTGAAAACCTATTTGGTTAAGATATCTTCTTTCTGTCAAGACAATATCACTTTATACAACTCTGCAGCACAAAGGCATGAGCAAAATAAAAGCACAAAATAGTGATTTGTGCTAAATATATCTCCCAAATTCTCAATGTTAATGTGTGTTCTGTCCAACAACAGCAAAATCAGGGATTATAAATAGTGCAATTTCTAATATCGCTCATTGAAAATGTTCATAAATAAAGCATTGAAGTTCATAACTATAGTTGTGGATAGCAGGAGAGATGTTTTTTTTTTTTAAAATGTTGCGAATTTTTATTAATCAAGACATTTTCTAGCTCTAAAGGAGAACATAGCTATCCACCTAACTTCTATTCACTTGTCCTTTCCCCACACCTTTTAATATTGTTCTCTCCCTCTTTTAAAAGCTATTATGGATTCTCTTATGGGCACTCTTCTGGTACCTAATCCTAATGATCATTTTTGTGTGCAATATCACAGCCGAGCCCAATCCAATTCTGCACCAAGTATTTATGTAATTTTTCCTTCAAAGCCTGGAGACAATGAAGCCAGCTGTCATGCCCCCAGTGCCCATAACCATCTTTTAAAAAGTTACATCCAACTCTATCCACTCAATAGATCTAGAGTAGAATCATTGACTTTAATCAAATTGCACAGCCTCAGAGTTCCCAACCTCCAGTCCTCCCTCTCGCTCACATTGCAATAGCTGAATCATTCCATTTTTATTTTTACCTTCAACAGAACAATGGAAATCTTGGGACAAATTTCCTGAGCAGGTACTGTTGAGCAGCACAGTACATTGGAAAGCAACAGAATGCCTGAATTTCCTGGTAATCCTCAATATGGGGAGGGCAGATTTAGAGGTGTTGGTATAGGGAAAGGAAGATCATGAGCAAGCTGGGCCTCAAAAGACAGCAGTCCTACTAAAGGCGCAAGTACAGTTATTAAAGCCCCACAAGAGAACCAGAAGGACTTTTGTAATGGATCACAATTTTGATCAGCATATCTGATAATTTGTGAAGTGTTTAATTTCCACATGCAAAAAGCTGCAAGTTGCATGTTAGTGGTCTTCACATTAAAGATTCTGTCCCCTGTGGACAAGTTGGTGCTGCTGTGTTATGGCTGGGATGGTAACAGCACCTCAAGCAGGAGTCTGGCACCCCTGCAGTTGCTTTGCAGGGAGGCTGATAAGAGGGCAACAACAATTTTAATTTATATAACACCTTTAACATTGGAAAATGCCCCAAGGCACTTCCAAGAATTTTTATAATTCCTGACCCATGTGCATGCTCATTGAGTATATTCAAGGCAGAGATCAACAGATGTTTAGATACTGAGGGAAATCAAGGAATATGGGGATAGTGCAGGAAGGTAGAGTGGAGGTCAAAGGCCAGCCATGATCTTGTTGAATGGCTCAAATGGCCTACTCCTGCTCCTATTTCTTATGTTCACAAGAGTGTAATCAGACAAAATTTGGCACTGAGCCAAAGGAGAGGCGACTAAAAGAGTGTTCAAAAAGATAGGAAGGAAAGGTTTAGGGATGGAATTTCAGAGCTTCGAGCCTAGATGGCCAAAGGCACAGCTGCCAATAGTGGGGCAAAAGAAGTGGAACAAGAGGCCAGAGTTAGAGGAATGCAGAGTTCTTGGAGTACTGTAAGGCAGGAGGAGGTTACAAAGCTAGGGAGAGGTAAGGCCATGGAGGCATTTGAATAAGAGGATAAGAATTTTTAAAATCAAGAGGTTGGTGGACTGGGAGCCAATGTTGGTCAGCGAGCACAAGGGTGATGGGTGAACTGTACTTTGTGTGCTCCTGAATGCCTCTGCCACGCTCGGGCTGTGAAACTGGGGCCTCGCGCTCTCTCTCCGTGCTGGTTTGATGCTTTTTTTTTTTTAAGGTTGTGTCTCACCGCTCCCTCCCCCCACTGCTGCCGCACCCAGATCCGCCGCACCCCCCCCTCTCCGCCCCACTGTACCCAAACCCCCCCACCATCGCCACTGCACCCCCCCCCTCCCGTCTCCATCCCCACCACCCCCCATGCTCCAGGCAAGAGACTGATGCCAAACCACGGGTGGTTCCAGATCAGAGAGTCCCGGACTGGAGAGGTACAACCTGTATTAAAAATTATTAATTTTCAAGTCTGTTATTTTAAGTTTAGCAAAGATTTTAAAAGTTTAAAAAAAAAAAAGACAATTGTTGGGTAAATTCACCGTGTAATGGTGAATCTGGCCCATCAAGCCCGTACTGGCTCTCTGCAAGAACACTTCAGCTAGTCCCACTCACCCGCCCTTTCCCCGTAGCCCTGAAAAATGTTTTCCTTCAGGTACTTATCCAATTCCCTTTTGAAAGCCAAGATTGAATCTGCCTCCACCAACCTTTGTGGCAGTGAATTCCAGATCCTAACCACTCGCTGCGTAAAATAGCTTTCCCTCATGTCACCTTTGCTTCTTCTGCCAATCACGTTAAATCTGTGTCCTCTGGTTCTCGACCCTTCTGTGATGGGAACAGTTTCTCTCTATCTACTCTGTCCAAACCCCTCAATTTTGAACACCTCTATCAAATCTCCTCTCAACCTTATCTGCTCTGAGGAAAAAACATATCTTCTTTAGTCTAGCCACGTAACTGAAGTCCCTCATCCTTGGAACCAATCTTGTAAATCTTTTCTGCTCCCTCTCCAAGGCCTTCACATCCTTTCCACAGTGTGGTGCCCAGAATTAGACACAATATTCCAGTTGAGGCCAAAACAGTGCTTTATACAGGTTCATCATAACTTCCTTGCTTGAATTTATTCAAATGTAAACCTTAATGCAGAGTTTGAAATGCAACATAACTCCAGCTAACAATTCCAATAAGAATCTGGCCACTGCACTCAAAAAGGACATTAGATGATTGACATCACCTTAACCTGTTATTAGTCTAACTCAGAAGCACTTTCCATTTATTCAGGCATTAGAAAATGCACTCTGCATGGTAAGACCACAAATTATGGCAGATCGTCAATAGTGATCAAGTAACAAAAGCAAAATGAATACAAAGGATCTAAAGACATTTTGCAACAGATTAGGACACCTACCATTTGGTTATTATCCTTCTGGTGTGGTGAATTGAACAGGAAAGTGCTAAAGATGGGGATGTACATGCTGTCTGACAATATAGTCACGTATGTCTCTGTAAACTCAAAGGCTGCTGGATATTGCTGAAGCAACTGCCACACGCATTCCAAGAAGAGAAGAAATATCGGCGCCTTCAAATTAAAAAAGGTATTGTAAAAATTGTGTACTTTTGTCATCTTGAATATATTTTCCAAACAAAATTTAAAATAATGATACAATGACTTACTATTTTTGGTCATTTATAAACTCACTTTAGCAAAAGCCTGGCCTGGCCAATCCAATTCTCCCATCCTTTCACTCTACTCACTTCTTCCAATCGAGGTGGGAGAAACATATTGAATGGTGGTGCAGGCTCGAGCAGAATGGTCTACTCCTGCACCTATTTTCTATGTTTCTATGTTAAGGAGCTCCGTGGCCCATACAAATTACCGCCCGTTTTTTTGCGATTAGAGCACCATTGAGCAATCTACCCGCGACCACCAGATCGTACCCCTGCCCCACAGCTAAACAGGAACATTGCTTCCATCCTAACCCATTCCCCCAGAACCATGATCAGGTCATTTGTCCTCACCTTCCACCCCACCAGCCTCCACATTCAACAGATCATCCTATGCCATTTCTGCAATGCCCAGCGCAGCACCGCCAAACATTTCCCCTCCTCTTTCAGCATTCCAAAGGCACTGTTCCCTCCGTGACACCCTGATCCACTCTTCAATCACCCCCAACCCCTGCAAGCACAGGAGATGCAACATTTGCCCTTTCACCTCCTCTTCCCATCGTCCAGGGCCCTAAACACTCATCCTGGGTAAAACAGCAATTTACTTGTACTTCCAACTTAGTATACTGTATTCACTGCTCACAATGTGGGGTGACAAAGCACAGATCTTCTACCTGCTTTTCTTCCTCCACATTCCCTGGCGCCTTCGATTCGGTGCCAGATTTTCCATGCTTACCCTCCGTCCCCCCTCAACCCCCCACCTTACTGCTATTTGTCCTGTAAGTATTTACATCTACTCTGGACCAGTCTTGTTTCTATACTGGTCTCAATATCAGCTCATTTTGCCTTGCACCATCACTAATCATTCCTACCCTCCAGCCCATCAGACCTCTCGTTCTTTTCCTGGCCTTTTTCCTGGCTCTGTACTTGCTTAAAAACTGTTTCTTGAACTTCTTCCAGTTCTGACGAAAGGTTAAAAACCTGAAACATTAACTGTTTCTCTCTCCACAGACACTGCCTGACCTGCTGAGTGTTTCCAGCATTTTCTGTTTTCATTTTAAATGTTTGTTTTTATTTTTCACTATTTTAAGCAAAGCATTTATTAAAGCAAAACACCACTGTGGAGTCATTTGTCCTGTTCTAGTTATTAAAAATTCTCATTGTTACTTTAGCTGAAGGTTATGATTTAAGTTCCTTCCAGTAATACAGAAAACTGCCCTCTACAGGAAATGGTTACTACAAATCTAAAAAAATATCAAAATACCTA